>NC_132970.1:991250-1310833 GCF_047496725.1 Anoplolepis gracilipes | reverse complement strand
AATCACCTATGTCTATGTGATTTTGACGCATAAACTATTCAAACTATATTCTCATATTAAAATTTATAAATTACATTATTATAAAGTATATTATATGACATGGATTCATAATGTTCATTCTGTATAAGAAAAATTCCGATTAATACTTGCATTCTTTTAAATCGATTTTATTTGCAAGATATTTGTCTACTATACGGCGGATTCTTACTTGGTACGATGGAGAGCCTTGGGTTAAAGGAACGTTAGCTTACAACGAAATGCAATTTGTACGTAAAATGCACTCGATCATAAGGGCAAAATTATACGAACTCGATAATGAGCAAACTGACAATGCATGTATATTCGCAAAAACATGGTCCCCGGATTATGAAATACTTGTAAAAGACTTTGCCGCGGGGTATTCATTTGAGGGATCCGGACAACGTCCTTATATCCTATTCGAAAAATCGCCATATAGACCGAAAGGTATAAATAACGCGGACATGGCATACATCCAGTGCAGTTTCATGGCTTTACTCTTAATATGTCCGCAAAGTGTCGGAATACATAATGCGACTAATGAAGATTTAGAGGCATTCTGTCACATGTGGAGATGCTACGGATATTGTCTCGGAATGGAAGACGAGTTTGTAAAATATTTCTGTCAATTTTATTGTTCGATGTATTCTATAATTCGTAATGCTATATTATACAATTCGTCAGACACAATTTTTGCCGCGGTAGCCTCGAGGAAATAAAACAGCGCGTGAGAGATCTTTATCAATATTGGATACTGCCTAATTTTAAAGATATCACGCCTGAATGGGAGCATATGACAAGATGTATCGTGGAACCCATCAATTATTATCCTTTGATGCATATGCCTTATAAAGTGATGATACTAATTTCTACAAATGTATTAAATTTAAATATGCCAGATTTATATAAATCGCTCAGTTATTCGGAATGGATTGCTTACAAAGTCTGGACGTAAGTGATACTTACAATTAAGCAACACTTAATCTGTCGACGCAGTATAATTCTTTAAACATTAGATAACAATTTCATCAGATCATTATACGTTGCGAAATACATACATTTCTATATATTTCTACTGTTTCAATAATTTCAGATTCATTTTACAACGCGCTTTACAATTTTCTACAATACGAGTATTTTTTAACAAAATGACATCCAAAATACTTAACACAGCGATGAATTTTGGTCCAGAGAAGCAATTAAAACTTCAGGAAAAATCAAAAAAGCAATTAAGCAAATTTCTTGATATGTATTAACAGTTTATGTGTTAAAAGCTGCACATAATGTAGAATAAATTTTAAAATATATTAAGTTTAATCGTACTTTTATATATACATATGTATATCTCGGATAATACAAATCTCTACTACATTATTCTAAATAATAATAAAATATATATGGGTGTACAAGTATGACTTTACGGGTTTTCAATAGATGACGTAAGTATGTCAGCTTTCAAACGTAGTATATATATCATTTGATTGAAGTCTAAACAAACTATTTTTTTATCGCATTGAAAATGTCGAATTTTGTACCAGAAAAACGCCATTTGCAAAAAGTTTTACTTCATTATTTTTTTTTAAAGAAAAGTGCAGCTGAAAGTCATTGTTTGCTTGTGGAAGCTTACAAAAAACATGCTCCATCGGTAAGCATGTGTGAAAAGTGGTTTAAACGATTCAGAAGCAATGATTTGGATTTGGATGATAAAGAGCATGGAAAGCTACCGAAAAAATTTGAAAGTGCAGAATTGAAAGCATATGCTTGACGAAGATTCATGCGAAACAGAAAACCGACTTCAATGAATACGTTTGAATCGAGCTCTGAAGGAAAAACAACTAGAATGAGAGAATAGACATGACAAGGTGATTTTACAGCATGACAACGCCAGACCACATGTTCATGCATCCGACAAAAATTATTTAGAAGGAGTGAACTAGGAGATTCTACCTCATCCGCCGTATTGTCCAAACATTGCTCCTTCAGATTACTATTTATTCCTGTCTATTGCGTCAGCCGTTTCTAGAGAAAGAAAGAAAAAAAAATTGGCTTGATAACTGGATCTCTTCAAAACAGCCAGACTTCTATCAGTGTGGAATCCGTTTATTGCCTCAACGATGGGCCAAGGTTATAGCTTCTGATGGAGTATACTTTGAATAAAATAAAAATGATTTTTATGTTTCAAATCAATGTGTTTTTTTTATCCAAAAATCCGTAAAGTCATACTTGTACAATAATAAGATATATTAGGGCATTATTACAGAGAAAACAAGGTTATTTAATCATATTAAATGGAAGATTATAAAAACAATAAACAAAAGTCGCTATCAAGAAAATACAGTTGGACAATTTGTTTTCTTGTTAAAAATTTTGCTGATTAAAATTTTTATGTTAAAATTTAACACATTGCTGTTCTATTAATTCAATTCAACTGTTAAATTATTAAAATAACTGAAAAAGAGTTTAAAAATAACACAATGTGCACGTATTTTTAATTTTACATTACAAAAATGTTTCAAATTATTAGTAATGTATCCAAAATTATTGCAAAAATCTGCTTTATTTTATCAAGTATAATTATTATTATTAAACATTATTATTGATGCATTTGCATTGATGCTGGACGTAATTGTTAAAAATTGTTTTAAAAATAAACAATGATCGGAACTCTGTTTAAAACTAATTTTAATGCATAGAACTCTTGCAGAACTATCGAAAACTATCGTTAGAATTGCCGAAAATCATCAGCAAGACACATTTTTACTAAGTGTCGTAATACGCAATTAAAACGTAAATTGTTTAAAAGTTAATTGGTGGAATATCTATCTGAAATTATATATATATGCGACTCTCAATTAGAACTATCGGAAACTCTTGTAAAAAATAATAATTTTTAATTCGTTTTAGTACTTTAGAGAGAAGAGTGTCGTGCTAAATTCGCGAAATTAGCGCGTCATTCTTTATTTTTGATTTTTTTGGTAATTTGTTGGAATTTTGCCTTAAAATGATATATAATTATAGAATTGGTACAGAATTAACGAGAATTCTTAATAAACATCTTGATTTTCGATGTTTTCTTGTACTTTAGAGGAGGATGTGCCGTGCTGCAACGTGCGAAGTTAGCACGTCATTTTTTATTTTCGATATTTTTGATATTAAAAATGCGGAACTTTTTTTAATGTTTATCAGGAACTATAGAACTATGAAAAAGTGCTACTGGAACTGCCATTATTTTTTAAAAATTAATAAAATGTCGTGCCAACTTCACAGACACCTTACATCCTCCTGTTATATGATCTATTGTTTCCGGAAACTGTCTGCATTTTCTACATTTGTCGTCTTGTATGTTTGGATCTTTGATGATGTGCTTTAGGTAGTTTTTGGTTGCTATTACTTGATGCTGTATTGCTGTTACGAATCCTTCTTAATTGTTATTTATTAGTCCTAGAACAATCTATGTAATTGTATAAAATTTTTAATTACAACATTATAACATATTTATAAAGAATAACAAAAAATTTTTCAACATTTCTAAAATGTTAAAATAATTACTATGTAACATATATAACATGTTACCTTAACATAATAATAATAATGTTAATATAACATATATAACATGTTACATTAACATAATAATAATGTTCAAGTAACATATATAACATCTTCTCGATAAATTTTCACCCAAAAATTATGTCAAACTATGAAATTTATATTTATTTTTATATTAAAATATAACATAATATTAATGTTAACTTATTAACATATGCCTATTATGTTAAATTAATAGAAAAATTTTTGTGGACCGTTTGGGACATGCAACTTGTGTTAAATTTTTCAACTGTGAACAATGCGGAAAATTAATTGCTATCATTAAGAAATGTTTTATTTAGTAACTCTGCTTATCGCGCGTATTCTCTGTTAATATCCTCCAATATAGAATATTCTCCAGTCTCATCTCAATTTTATCTATTTTCTCATTTTTTTTATTATTAATTTGTAGATGATCTTTTCTTCGTAGATAATTTCTTTAACAAGACATTTATATGTTGTTCATGTTTAAACATGAAAATATGAAACTCTGAACATATTATCTTTGAACATATCATAAATAAAGATGAGAAATATCAAGTATAACAACATTAAACTTCTGTTTAAATTAATAAAAAAGATTAGATAATGATAGAAGACGATAAATAAGAAAAGTAATAAACCAATTAAACATTATCATTTTACGACGTTCCTATCTTTTACAATTTCCTCTATAATAGAAGAAAATTAATAAATAAGATTAATAAATAAGAATAAAATTACAATAGAACAATACATAACAATACATAAGGATAAGATTCCTTTGGCATAAGACTATTTTTTTCTAGTCCATGATCTTTACTCTCTTATATAAGTGTTTTTATAATTATAATCATGATTGAGATTAAAGGCTTTCTTTACTTAACATACGATCTCTTAAACATAGAAGTGTTTTTATTTGAAAACATTTAGATATTAATTAGAATATATTAATGAATCAATGATTATAGTTATATGTTTGTTTTTGACGTGCAATAATGAAGAAAACTTTTGATCTCTGTCACATCATTATAATATAAAAACATTTATATAAAAGAGTAAAGATCAGGCACTAGAAAAAAATAATCTTACGCTAAAGCAATCTTATCCTTATATATTGTTATGTACATGTTTTATAAAATAATAACACTAATAATTATAAAGGCACCATAATTTTAATCTGAAAAATTTAGCAAAATTTTACACGAAAAATCGAAAAAAAAAATTTAGCGAATTTCTCTATTACGTATTAACAATGAATAAAGACACTTTTGTAGAGAATATATATTTATGTACATATAAGCTCATACTTTTACATTTATATTATTACTTAAGATTTGGTATAGATATTGTAAACAAATAATAACGTGACATAATAAACAATGATACCGATATGAAAGCATTCTAATTTGATATAATAATACCAGTTTTAATTATTGATTTAAATAATTTCTCATATGTACGACAACTCTCTGCTCTTTTTAAATTTTATACAAAAACTTCTCAGAAACTTAATAGTAAAAAATATATTATTAAATAAATATGTTTTTGCAAAATAAGAATTATGGAATAGTTTTAAAAGATTGATCTGCAGCATGCTTAGTTGAGTTTAGATAACGTGTCATCACAGAAAAACTGAAAGATGTAAATAACACGTACGTACATGACAAGTTCATATTTTTGCATTTATACTTTATTACTTGTATTTTGTATCTTGTTACTTGTCTTTTGTATTTTGTATATGGATATAGTTTGATTAATCAACAAAATCTTGAAACATGTTATGTACATATACATACATATGTATATACATATAGGGGAGAGGTGGATAGCCTCGGATGTAGCTAGCCTCGGACATTTTAATATCTCTGATGCTAAACCGCGTAAAAAAAAAAAATGACACATTAAAACATGTCTGTCACAACATATGAACAATTGCAAGTCAGTAATAATATGTACGCCAAGTGGTTTAGATGTTATAATCACTTTCATTCCCGTTAAGAGTGAGTTTACTACACTCATCATATTTTGTCGCTGCTTATTGTTCATTAAATGTAAGTATTGTTACATGTTTTATTGATTTTAATATTAACAATTAAATATAATTTAAGATTCTTATACATTTAATTACATTTCTTTCATATTACACAAATTAATTAATAAAAATATTAGATCAAGTCAATCGGGTACTCCGGGACACTAATATGACTCGGACATATTTATTGACCTTAAATTATAAAAACGATATGTTTCATTGTTGTAATTTTTATTATTTTATTACTATCTTATCAGTTTATTACCTAATATTTTATTCTATTATTATACTATACAGTCAAAATCTTTCTTATCAAGATGAACATCAAGATACTCGATGCATTGCTTGCGGAGAAACCTTCGAAGAAGACTGGAATCAATGTAATAAATGCAAAGATTGGGCACACAAAGAATGTGTAGATATTGATCCTTTAAATATATACTTTTATTATGATATTTGTAAGAAAAAAGAACGCTTAAATAACTATTGAAATATATGTCCGGGGCTACCCGCCATTTTTCGACTGCTCAAAAATAGAAGCAAAAAGTTATTGATTTGTTTTTCTAAAATAGTTTAAGAAAAGTGTTCTATTTTTTGTTTACAATGAATGAAAAAAGTTCAAAGTTAATTTCGTAAAAGAGAAATTTAATTAAAATTTGTTGAATATATATATTTTTACGGGTTTTATTTAAGTGTCCGGGGCTACCCGCCTCTCCCCTACGTATATACATATTGTATGTTACAAATACTTTCTTGGAATAGAAGTATATAATATTATCAAAATAATACATGCCAGGCTTTAATATTGCTTCATATAGATATATTTTGATCACAAAATATTGGAATATACATAATGCGACTTGAAAAATGTAGAATCTTTGTGTCATATACAAAGTATTTTATTTTAATTAATATACTCAAATATCTGGAAATTAAAGGATTTTAGAAAAAAATTCTTCAAACAAAAGTTGTTTGGCTTAAAGAACATAAGATGATACTATTGTTCATCTTGGATAATCGTTTGAAATCACGTGAAGGTCACCTTCAATTTTTTTAATTGAGCTAAATACTAATTGTAAGAATCGAACGCAGAAACTGATAAGTGCACAGTGCACATATTTTTCTTGGTGCTAGATCAGATCTTTATCGAAACCTAATCATATTTGAATTCTCATTTTTGGGAATTTTAGAAATTCTTCTAAAAATATGTGCCCTGTGCACTTATCAGTTTCGTTGAAAAATTATTTTCTGCGAAATCAACGCACTACCATCCGCATTCGGCTCTTACAAGTAACACTACCCAATTGACACTCACCGATTCGAATGAAACTTAACATACTTATTAAACATCGAAAAATATTGAACACGTGTTTTTTTGTTTTTGCTAAATACGCATTTTAAGCGTAGAAATTACCCCTCAATTTCCTATGGGGATAGGAACAGCTATACACTGAAAAAAAAATTTATTTAATCTAAAAAAATATTTAATTTAATACTTTCAAATAAGTATTTATTTAAATTAAGCAAAAACATATTTGAATCAATAAAATATATTGCTGAATAGTAAAATAGACAATATATTTTACTAATTCAAAAATATTTTTGCTTAATTTAAATAAATACTTGTTTGAACGTATTGAACTAAATATTTTTTTAAGATTAAGTAAATTTTTTTCAGTGTTCACGGCTAATTATTTCCGATACGATACATTTTCTAAAAAAAAGTGCTCAAGACCAAAGTTGTAGGGTTTAAAGTGATGCACTTGATGGTGACCTTGAGTTGATCTTGAGGTCGATTTGCAAGGTCAATTAAATTTGGAGATAATTAGTCGTTGGCGGATTTTTGCCACATCCTGTATCTATAATCAGTGAATTCGTGCGTTGACTCTAAATCTGTCTTCAGAATTTACCTGTTGCGTTATTTTCCTAAAAAATCTGACGTGGTGGGAAAATTGGCGGATAACTTCAGAGTAGTAATAAAAATCAGAAAAAGTTGAAGATATTATTCTAATATAGTATAAGGGTAATGTTTAACTTACAATTAGGGTGACACTTTATGTTTTCGTACTTTCTAAAATTTTCTCACCACGCAGTTGTAAATAATTTTGTATACAATATATATATATATAATATTTACCGGTCATTTTGGGACACCCTGTATATATATATATATATATATATATATATATATATAAATATAATTATTGCGCAAATCGCAAAATGATAGAGGACTTTTACGTTCAGTTTGACCGACTCTATCTGCCCTAGAGAGGTGGGGCGGTAATTAGCGGACACCTTGTATATAATATTTATAAAGAAAATAATTCTTAATAGATATAATATTTGCTCTAGTATATAGCCTTTCAGGCTATAACATATTAAATGCCAAAAAAATGCTTTAAATTTTCAGAGCAACACTATAGTAAATTAAATAATTCATGTCTAACAATTATTGATAATCTATCAAAGATTTAATGTTTTATTGTTTTGATATGTATCTTTTTCTGTTACGAATCTATTGTTTTCGTGATTAGCTATTTGAATAGCATTGAATATGTCAATTTATTCGTTGATTTATTTCATTGTGTGTCGGCTATTCGTCCGGTCTCTGCTGTTACTTTACGGTCTGAGTAACTTGCCTCTGGCTAATCATTTTGAATTTATTCGTATTTTTATTTTTTGATGTGTTACAACATGTGCTTTTGATTTATTATTAGTGCTTCTTTCCCTGCGTTTTGAACCACCTAGGAGGTTTCTTAAATTGGGCATTCGTGTCGGTTGAGATGATTCTTGCCACTTGCACGATTAGACTAATGTATTAATTGTACTAATTGGACTGTCAGTTGTCATTGTCTTTGATGTTAATCTTACTTTTATCCTATCAATTGTTTCATATGTTAAATCACTGAGGAAGACTTAAAAGTCCGAAATGGTTAAAACAAATTATTAATTAAACAATGGTTTGGAGATCATTTCACGCCTTATACCCGCGTTGGCCTTTCAATGCCTAGGTTTCTTTTAATTATATTATTTATTTTAAAGAGATTAAAAAAAGACAATATTTTATAAAAGAAAAACTCCATGTATGTATAAATTTCTTAGATGTGGAGTAGCGAAATAATTTATCTTCGTATATTATATATATCTTTATTCTTATAAAACCACAATATGCTCTAAAAATTTTTTTTAATTATATAAATAATAAATATTGTATAGATTTAGATATATATCACAATTATATACAAGTATACAAACGGTTATATTATGTTTGCAAGTTTTCTTGCGTAACATAATATATAATTTTTTTAATGAACTTGAACATTATTTAAATTCATATCACAATGTTCATAAAATGAAGAAAGAAAAAGGAAGGGGAAATACTTATCGCGTTATTATACTGTTAAGTCATCACGTTCAGTTGAAAGGTTCTGTGCGATAATGGAAGATCATTTTATAATGACGAGCACAAATAATAAAAAGGAAAATTCGGAAGAATATAAATTAGTGCTATTGTTAAAGAATACGTACGATAAAAGATTGTTTCATAACGACTTCGATACGTGGACAACAGAAGAACAATACAGCTGGATAAAAGAGAATCTCTCAAAATTCTATCCAAATGTACCGGAAACTATACGGAATTACGTACCAGCTCTTTTTCTTCAACCTGATTTTTATCGGTCATCGTGGGAAATGCCTGAATGGTTGGACATAAATAAGTATCGTAGAGGACAAAAATTTGTACGTGAGAATTACGTTCCAATTATTATTACTAAATTACTGGCTATTATCCACCTATATTCATTCAACGATGGTCTGAAACCAATTATTATAGGAGGACACAGTCACACAATAGATTTAGGATTTAAAAGGTGCTTTCCTCAATCATCTATAATAATTATTAAAATATTACTTAAAATATAATAGCTATTAAAATATTAAATTAAAATGTGGATGATATCGCCAACAATGAAATAATTCAAGAAATACAATGGTTAGGTAACCAAACTGTCATAATTAAGTTTTTATTCAGTTATTCGGTGTTAAACAAGTTTATCATTACAGCGACAGAGTTGAAAAGAGTTGAAAAGTTGAAAATTTAAGAGTTGAAAATTTGTATAAGAATTTGACGTGATGTAGTATTACATAAATACTTATTTATCGAGGTGTTTGTTCTAGTTAATTACAAAAAGAAATAAAAAACGAAAGATCGTAACAGCCCATACCTATTCAAATGATGAGCAGTAATTATTTCATGGTTGTCTATTACACATTACAAGCACACGTCAGAAAGCAGACTGAGATCTCTTTCAAAAATAATGACAAGCAAACACACAGAGGTCATTAAAAATATTTGAAGATATTGTTATAAATTGAGTTTAAACTTTCCGTGTCTGTTTTTAAATTGATTGTATTGTCATGAATCTTAATGAAAAACATCTCTGCAATTTCTCTTTTTTTGGTGTGCTTTTCCTAGTGCAGTATTGTCGGTTTTGACCAATTAAAGTCATGCATATAATCCGTCCTATGTTTACTGACCGAATAAAATAATTACTCCTCTGCTTTTTAACGTTATTCATATGCTCGAGCATAATATGTTGTAGTCTAGTGCTGATAAAAAATCTACGAATATAGGGTCCGAAAATCAAAAGTCTAAAAGATACGATAGGTTAAAGTCAGTAAAATTGGGGGCTTCAAAAATGCTTGTTTCTGAATATATTGTATATATTAACTATGAGTTAATGTATGTATATAAATTGTTGAAAAAAAATATATTTATAATGTTGTGGTGTGTCTGCGTGCAACATGCGTATGCGTGTGTGTGGTGTGCTATATACACATATGCATGCACGCGTTGCGTGTTATTATATTCAAACATGTAAATATTAATCGAATACCTGTGTGCGTGCGCGTGTGCATGTGCAAATTGAAGAGGAAAAACACTGTTTTAATTAAATTTAAAATAACTCAGCGAATAATTATCGTATCGAGCTCGGTAAAGAAGCATTTGAAAAGTAACATTCTACACTTTTACGTATATTTGGTCAGATTGAGCTGTGCTATTTGATTCATGCTATGCACCGTCCCAAACTCGGACTATTAATAATCAATTTTACATTCTTTCACTTCGTTATACGCTATTTTGAAAAAAATGGTATATAGTATTTTTTAGACTTTTGATTTTCAGATCCTATGCCCGTAGATTTTTTATCAATACTACCTAGACTACAACATATTTAAATTTCAGCCAATTTAATCGGTTTTACACTTATAAAATGTGCAGAGTCCTTTTCTATTTTTTGATAATTCTTTAATGCTATTCAACAAGAAATTGTAACTCATAACATTTATTAGTTTGCAACAACTATCTAAAAAATATATTATTATCATTATTACCATTGATTATTATTACTATTAATTGTATGTACATATTTGATAAAATCTTTTCCAGAGTTAGGAAAGTTACTTTATAAAAGTAAAACTCGTTACCGTTACCGTTCTTTTTTCCAAAAAGTAACTCGTTACCGTTACTCGTTACTAATTTTAAAAAATAACTCGTTACCGTAATAACCGTTGAGTAATAACCGTTACTCAAAAAGTAACGAATCGTTACAATTTCCGTTACTTTGTTTTATACAATATAAACTTTACATAAACCTTTTTTTAATACAAGGTCAAATTTTTACACTAAACACTAAAAATTTTTGAACATTATTTTACATTAAAGTAATCAAAATGATATAATTTTTTGATAGTGATGATATCGCTATTGATATAAAGTGTGTAATAATTTTGATAATAATAAGTTATTTTAAATAAGAAAAACTTTTGAAAAAAGTGTAAACAAGCTTTCTCAAACACGTTTAGATTCTGTAAATGTAAATAAAATAATTTTCTTATTGTTAGTTCGCTTTCAATAGATTTGTAAATATGGTTAAAATCGCTTCCTTCGCGTTTCTTCAATTTTTTTTATTTTAAAATTCTAACACGGTACGATAATTTTCATATCATCGAATTCTTGACTAGTCATTGGATTATCTGTCTACTTAAATGTTTTATTACAAAGTATAAAGATACTAGAAAGAAATGCCAGCAGTTTCTATGTGATACTACGTTTCAATATACTCTTATTCTTAATCTTTAAGTTTCATTTCGTACATATGTGCACACGTATCTATAGTATTTTATATGTTACGTGTACCATATAAAATGAGCGCATATTCATGAAACGAAAAATATTTGTTTCTTTATTTGAAAATTTTATATTCGAAAAAAATATAGTATATTCAAGTATATTTGAAAAAAATCTCAGACTGCACAGGAAGGTCAAAAGATATTTTAAAGATATTTAAAAGGTAATAAGACGTCTTTAAGTTGTCTTTTAAGCATTTTTTTAGAGACATGTACTGTCTGGAAAGTAACGATAAAAGTAACTGTTAATTTCGTTACTCGTTATCGAAGAATGTAACGAAGTTACATTTTCCGTTACAAACAAAATTGGTAACGTCCTTACAGTTACCGAAAAAAAGTAACTGTAACGATAACGACGTTACAAGTAACGCGTTACTTCCCAACCCTGACCTTTTCTATACATATATGTATGACACACATACATACACGTATAAAAAAATGTTTTGTCAAATATGTATATACGTATATATATAATACATACAGTAAAATTAAATAAATAATTATTAAAATTTTCTAATCCCCCTCCTCAGTATGCATAAAACATGACTTTGATATAATATTATAACTAAAAATATTATAACTAAAAATCAGTTACATTTTTTATACATTCACATTTCTTTACATAATCTCGAAGATATTTTTCAACTATGAAACGGATATACAGCTGGTATAATGGAGAGCCGTGGGTTAAAGGTACAGAAGCGTACAAAAACATGCAAGCTGCGCATAAGATGCATTTAATAATGAGGAAAAAATTATGTCAGATGGATAACGAACAAATCGATGCTATGTCTAAAATCGTGGAGCCATTGTGTTCAGACCGTGAAATACTTCTCAAAGATTTTGCTATGGCTTGTCCATTTGAAAAATTCGGCCAACGGCCTTATATTATGATGAGCGAATCGCCATATAGACCAAAGGGGATAAATAATATGGATATAGCAGGTCTACAAGGAACTTTTGTAAGTATGTTTTTGTTGCGGCCGCAAGATATTGGAGTACACAACGCAACCGATCAAGATATAGAGGCTTTCTGTCACATGTGGAGATGCTACGGATATTATCTCGGACTAGAAGATAAGTATGTATAGTGACATAAAAAATACGAATATAATGTTTTAGATATGTATTACATTAGAGACGTGAGACAAACTATATATATCTGGCTTTCTAAAGAAAATTTAAAAAAATTTAATTGTTAAAACAATTTAAGAAATATTAATGTTATATAATTACTCAGATATAACTTTTGCCGTGGCAATTTGAAAGAATTGAAACAACGCGCTCAAGATTTTTATCAATATTGGATAATCCCTAATTTAAAGAATGCTACGCCTGAATGGGAGCACATGACAAGATGTCTCATTGAACCAATGAATTTTTATCCTTTTTTGTATATGCCTTATAAAATAATGATATTATTTGGTTCAGACTTATTAAATTTAAACATGCCGCATTTATATAGATCTCTCAGTTATTCAGAATGGATTGCTTATAAAGTTTATAAGTAAGTAAAATTTTTTTATATAAGCAGTTTTATGTGCATATATATATATACTTATATATAAATTAACAATACAACAGCAATATATGTATATATACATGCATATACAACTGTTTATATAAAAATTATTGTTAATTTATATATATATATATATATATATATATATATATATATATATATATATATACACCTATATATGTATTATAAATTCTTATTATATTCAACTTTTACAAATCATAAAGTATGTATTTTATTTATTACATATTTGTATGCACTCTTTAATGATTACAGATTTATACTTCAACACGCTTTGAAATTGTCCATTATAAGAGAATTGTTTAACAAATTTATAATCCATTTGTTAAGTAAGAAGACAAATCATAATCCGAAACAGAAAGCAGAACTTTAAGAAAAATCAAATAAACTGTTACCGGACTTAAATCGAATCTATTAAAGTATCTTACTGTTTTAATAATTAATTACATATGATAATTCGTTACTTACGTGATTCGTTACAATATATTTATACCTATGCAATCAATTATTCATATTATGAACAATAGTAGTCTGGAAATTCTAATGTTTTTACTGTGTATTGTTTGAACAAATCCATAAAAATTATTCAAAGCTTTTGTTCGTAAAGAAGAGAGAATCACAACGATTGTTAAAGAGAAAAAAATATTACTACTTACTTTAATCAAATAATATTCTTTATTGTAATATTATCTTTATTGTTGTTATAATAAATTTTAAAAATGTATTGATTCACTCAATCTTGTAATAATTTGAAAATTGAAAATAAAACACAATATTAACAACTAAAAAATGCTATCTTATTATATCATTATATAACATCTTCCTATTTTAATAGAATTTGTCAATTTGATTTGTTAGCATACAATAAAATAATAAACCATAAATAAAAAGATAAAAGTAATTTCAAATAAATAAGAGAGTTTGCATTACAACTTCCTCTTCTCTTTTTTAAATTTATTGTAACTTCTTTGTACTTTGCATTATCAGTAAGGCTTATGCAGGATTCATATTGCATACGACATACATTCGGCGTCATGCGTATGCTTTAACACATGAATTTGCACATATTACACACTTATATATTTTACATATTCATATATGGAAAATGCATATGTGTGCCGATTTGACATATCTGAGTGTATAACATCCGATATCCGATATCCAATGACAGAGCTTGTTTTCTAATAAGGAAAATTATCTAAAATATTTCTAGCTAGAATTCCTAAAAAAAGCAAACTCTGTTATTGGATATCAGACGTCGTACGTCGAACATCCAGAGCAATGGCAATTCAAAGTTAAAAACTGAAAAAGTAATTTACTTAATATATTTGTTTTTTAACCATTCGCTTTCAAGAAATTAATACCGTTAAAAATTGCACAGACAAAAATGATCCAGCAGTACGAAAGAGCTATTAATTAGTTAAAACCCAGGTTTTTTTTTGTTTCTAACTTTGATCTGTCACGTTAATGGTAGTCACTTCTAGACTGGTTAATGTGCGGAACAACCAAGAATTTTGATCAAAAACCGAAATAGATTTGTGTTTGGTTCTTATGTTTTTAGTCAATCCTAGGAACGTTTGTGCTTCAATCATGACATATATTAATACAATACTTTTTAAGTTGGAAAGATATAGAACAAAAGAAAGAATGCACACATGTACATACATACAAACACTCGCACTTTTTTAATTGTCATAGGTGTCTTATTAAGAAATGTGTGTGCTGAAAAAATAGTGTAGATAAACAAAATACAAAAAATAAAGAGGGAGTGAAATTAAATCTATATATAATTTTAATATTTTACGATATTAACTTTTTTATTATACGTGCGATAAATAAATCCATAAATGTTTATACCAATATTTAAAAGTGTATAGATAGCCGAAGGAATTTTTGAAAAAAGACTAACAAGGAAAGGTATGGAAGTGTCCCCCTCCGATTTTAATGCGTTTTGAATATGTTATAGTTTAGGTCAAAATAGAAAGAGACAGGTATTTCTTTACACGTGCTCTTTTAAACCGAGCGCTATCAAAAAATATTACTGGCTTTTGTTTTTAATTATCTAGAAAAAAAAGAAAAAATCCATACATTCCAACTTTTTTTTTCTGTTCTATATATTTTTTCATCTTCTCTGTGCGCCGAATATTTATTTCAACAATTTTATGTCATAATTTAAAAACTAGAGTGTACCCATATAATATTTCTTACTTGTTTAATGTGTATTCAAATCCTGACGTGAATTTATATAAGTTATTCCGTATATAATATTCTCCGTACACAAAAATTAATAGTACAGTACAATTATTTTAAATTTTAACTAATTTCGTAAATTATAGTGAAATTATTTTATATTAAAACAGGTTATGTAGATGTAACGGGGACAATGGACGTGAACCGCATTCAACAAATAGAACAATCACAAACAAAAAATGCGAACAGAAATAAAATGAACAATGTCAAATTAGAAGATATTCATATTATAAATAAAACTGCATTAAATGTAGCAAATCAGAGGAACGATATTGTCGATGATTACATAAATGATGAAGTTAAACGATATGAATTCGCAGAGGCGAACAGCTCTATTAAATACATCGAACATTTCGTAAAGAACATGAAATATATCGTTGATCAAAATCCTACAAAACCGAAAAATTATGATGAATGGACGAATGAAGAACAATATAAACATATAACGGAAAACATAAAAATTTATATTCATCTACCAGATTCTTTATTATACTTCGTATCAGCAGCGCTTTACCGTGGGGATTGTGGTCAAAATTCAACAGACAAACCGCTTTGGTTTGACAAGGACAAATTTCTGAAAGGACAACAATTTGCACAAAAACATATTTTCTCTATTATCTTTTCCAACGTGCTGTCGCTCTTCGAGATATTTGCTTTTACGGACGGTCTTAAACCAATGATTCTCAGTCAACAATCTCATACTCCGTACTTAGCTTTTAAGAGGTAAAAAGATAAGATCTGTTCTTAAGAACTTTATTACTGACGAGTATTATTGACAAATAAAATAATTTGTAAAAATATTATAAGTAAAAACAGGCAATGCAAATTATAAAAAGCCTAGCATATATCGATGAGTGACATATCATTTAAATCATATAAAGATTAACTCGATGTGCACGTATTAAAAATAATATTTGCAATGCAAATAATTTGCAAGAAACAAAGCTTTAAATATCTGCGAGTCTTATAATGCATAAATAATGAATAAAAACTAACACGTGCGCATAAATTTTATATAAACAGTTTTTTATATTTCCCAATGAATTTCTCTAAGACTTTAATCAAGATCTGACGTAATTTTGTGATACATTTTCCGCACATAATAGAAAAAAGCTTGTTTAATTTTATTTTATTAACTTATAAATTAAACGTTAAACCACTTGATTATTCATATTATTTTGACCTCGTTTTTGATGTGTAATTGTTACAATTTTGACGTATGATCTATTACCTAATCTATTATTAATCTTACTGTTAGATATTTATTTTGCATTATGTTGCAAATGATTTGCATTGCAGTTATTACTTTTAAGATGTCTAATAAAATGTCAAGGCTATATTGATTTGTATATTAATTAGTTAAGATTATATCAATCTCTATTGACCTCTGTAAATACAATCGTTGTCGTCAATATGTTAGATTTTTTGCCTTATAATGCTCTTGCAATATGTTTTCTATGCACGCATACATCGACAAGATTTTTTCAATTTGGATAATATTGTAAAACAGTAGTTATATCAGATTCAAATGGTATTCGCTCAACTACAAGTTAAATTTTTACTAATAAACTTCTGAATATCATTAAAGATACTTATCCACGGCTCGTCGTGTGAAAAATTGGATGATGGAAGATTTTTGGGACGAAAGCACACAGGCTTACAAGGACGTACAAGTCGTGCGTAAAATGCATCGCGCGATACGATTGAAGCTCTGCGAACACGACTACGAAGAGATTGATGCGGCCACTAAGATCCCGAATCCGTGGTGCCCGGATAGAAAAATAATTCTTGACGACTTTTCTTCCTGCCCGTATCCAACAGTAGAAAACGGTTGTCTTCATCTACTAATTAAACCCATAGGATTTAATCAAGCTGACATGAGCGCCACGCAGTTCGCTTTCATAGGACTGCCCCTGCTATACTCGCACAAGTTGGGTATTCACGCTACTGATGAGGAAATGATAGCCTTTTGCCATCTATGGAGAAGTATAGGATACGTTCTCGGTGTTCAGGACGAGTAAGTACAATGAATATTGTGACAACTGAACTATTCTGAGGCATTTTGGCATTTTCGTATTATCACGCGTTAAATTTACAACATTAACGGAAAATCATTCCTATTAAACTGACTCCCTACTATCACCAGATTGCATCTATCATTTAATTAGTGCTAATTATGTGTTAATTATATGCTATTGTTGCAACAAAAAAAATATATAGAGTGCTCGAATAAAAAAATTATTTATATTAGAATAATACTTATACTTTTACGTTTTTCAAAATTTAATATTATTCAATGCACACACATCTCCGTTTCTAATCTATTTTTTATTTTTCATTTTTATTTATTGTTATATATTATTTTTATATTGTATTGAGGAAATGTAAAAGGTGTCCTATTTGATTCGTACTATTATTTGATAGTACTGATTTATTTTTATTGTTTTTAAGATGTGAGAAAAATTATTAAAAATGACAAAAAAATTTATTTTCGACATATATGCTTTATGAGTTTAGATAAGGTGCAATAGTTAAAACTGCTGTAGAAATCATTAAAGAAGTTTTTAAAGATCGCACACTATCCATAAGAACTAAATAAAAAAATGGTTCCCTCAGAAAATCATCCTTTTTTTCGTCCTTTTAAATTCTTATATTCGATATAGGAATAAACTTGTGCTTTAGGTACAATTTTTGTCGCGGTAATCTAGAAGAGATTAAGGAAAGAACGCGAGACTTCATCAAAGTTTGGGTGAAACCATATTTGCGGCAAATATCGCCCGAATGGGAGCACATGCTGAGATGCATCACGAATTTGCGCGATGATGACATGTTTAAACTATCATTATTGTTTCTCGCCGATTTACTGAACATCGATATGCCACATACGCGAAGCACGCTAACTTTTTTTCAACGATTAAAATTCATGTTATATCGGTAAGTATAAAGCATATCATATTAATAATATCTCGTCAGTGATATTGTGCATTTCTTGATATTTATTGGAACCATGAAAGCTGACAACTTGTTGTCGGCCAGATATTTATTAAAAACCTGACGATTTTCCAAATAAAATATAACTTAAATATTTATTTCTTATCAAATAAAAATCGAATAAAATGCTATTTGAGTGTTTACTTAATTTTATTCATTTTTCGAAAGTTGAAAAAATTTTTCACATTAGTTAAATGTCTTCCGTATTTGTATACTGCCTCTATCTATGACGCAGATTCGTTGTTTACACCATGTTGTCTAGTATAAATGCAATTTTTCCTGTATTAGCCTTGAATTTGTTAATATATAAGAAAAAATTATATTTATACCAGACAACATGGTAGAAACAGCGATGCAAAACACCTGATATGTGATAAACTACAACAATGTAGGATAAATGCGAAGGACACATTTAACGAATGTAAAAAAATTTTTTTTGGTTTTAAAAAGCAATAAAATATCAAAAATAAAATATACTTAAATGACATTCTACATCCTATTATTATCTGATAAAAAATAAATACTTAAGTTATATCTTATTTATTTATTTCATTTTGAAAATTGTCAGATTTTCGTGATTCACTGTATATTATAAATATATAAATAATATTATAAAATATAGTAATCACTCAAACTTTATTTAAAAAAAGAATACATATAGCTTTATTAAACTTGCACCTTACAACTTACTATAATAATAATATAATATATTATGTGATTTTTTTTATATAATTTCAGCTTTACATTTCATTATGCCTTTAGATTACGATTTGTACGAGAGTATATCAATAAGAAAATTCTTAAAATTCTCGATAAATTAACTGAAATTAGTCCCGAAAAACATGAAAAACTGAAAAAGATATCTGCCCAAAAGGTACCGGATTTTTCTATAAATAATAACTAAGAAGAATAGAAGCAAACAAAAATAAAAAGCGAATTAATTCTAAATATTATTTCCCCTTTATTGTTTCACGTGCAAAGATATACGATATCGTTTTCATAAATGCAATGGGTTTGACAAAATATATACATTTATTATGTATATGTATTATGGATATATGTATATTAAAATAAATAATAGTACACACACATTATATGTATATTATTGTTTGACATTATACATGTCATTATATATAGGTATATAATTTATTTTGTTAAGATAAGAAACCAACTGTCGATTTAGTCTAAAAGTCTAAACTATTCGACAAATGAATATATTGTAATATTGGATAAAATAAAATAAAAGGTTAACTATAATATATAAAAATGTAGGAAATTGAGGAAAAGAATATTTTATAACAATACATTTCTATTTAGATATCTAGAATCTATCTTTATAATTATGCGTTACAATAAAAGGATTAATTGAATCCAAGCTTTAATTATAATAGCGAATTCGGTTCGAATGCACACTTTGATACACACAAAGGTGACTGTAAAGAAATTTACATTAGCATAAGTAGGTAATTAAAAAAGTAAAATAATTAGTACTAACAATAAGAGTTTTAATAATATAATATTATTATTATTGTTCAAAAGCAATAATATTAGTAATTTATACTATTAAAATTATTTTAATGTTTTTAATTAGTTATATGTTTGTTTTAAATTTATTTTAAATGTTACTTTAAATTTGTGTGTGTACATACGATATAATGTACAGGGTGTTTCGTCAACATAAAGCTCATTGTCAGTACGACCGGTTGCCTGCCTATAGGAGCGGAAAGTCGGTAATGCAGGAAGAGATAATATTTTAATATTCTTTTAGATATATGCTTTAAAATATTTTAACAAGTTCGCTATTTTGTTGCAATTTAATTTCTTCTTTTAACAGCTTGTTACATGTTAATAGCGTAACAGCTAGTATACTTTGTCGAAAATGTACGCGCGTAACCTGTATTATCTATTCCTGCATTACCGACTTTCCGCTCCTATGGGTAGGCAACCGGTTGTACTGAGCTGTATGTTGATGAAACATCCTGTATGTACATACATATATCGCGCGTGCAGTGATAATGAATTCCAAGTAAATTGGCTATAAAAAAAACGATCCGCAAAATTAAACAAAAAAAATAAATCTGACACTATAAACTTGCGATAACGCATTTATTATTTCCCTTATTAAAAAGTACACATTTAATATTTATTATTATCGCAAATATATTTTAAGAGCGTGCTTATATACTTTGCAACGATATTATTATTATTCTGACACATCATTTTTTATATTTATATTAAATTAATTCATACTTGTATTAAATAATATTTATTTTCAATTTTTTATATTTATATTAAATATATAATTAATTTATATTCAATTATATAAAAGTCTTGTCACGTTCTCGTTGTGCGCAAGAGCCGAATGCTTTGTACACGTGCGCGAAGATGCGCGGACTCGAGGACCTTGGAATCCGATTTCGTTGATTTCGTTCGCGCTTATCGCTCGATTGATACTCCTCCATTACACATTTGATTGATCTCATTGAGCACAAAATCCATAGTCAAACTTTGCCATGTCCATGAAATACCCGCGTTTACGCATCATGCATCGTCAGGCACGTTATTAATCTTTGTTGCGTAAAGGCTTCCGGGGCTGCGAGACAGTCAAATCTAATCGAACAAAAAAAGATATATGAATCAAACCGTATACGCATACGCGATCGTTGGATTCTCCTCACACGATGCACAAAAATCTCGGATGACGATGACGACGACGACGACGACGACGACGACGACGTAGCAACGCGCGAACGAATAACCGACGTACGATCGCCGATCGCCGATTTATTTACCGCGATGCCGCCGAGTCGCCTGGACGCCGTTTACAGAAGCATATTGCTCACCAAATTCTTTACAAAGGGATGGGGCAACCCTCAAAATTTAAAGAGGTAAATGGCTAACCTAATTTTAGTCTAACCTAACTGCGTCACTTGTTGATTACCTCACTCTTTAAATCAGTTGTGAATAGATTATATTTATCAGTAGATATTTTAGATTTATGTAGATAGTTTAGATCATATTCCTATGTTAATAATACAATAATACATAGATGCATTAGTAAAACAGTACCCCTTTATGAGATTGTTTGTGTTACAATAATTGTTATTTTAATATTATTTTTTTTATGATATATTTTAACAAAAATATCTTATATTTTTCTGTCAATTCAAAAATTATTTAAATCAATATATGCTAATCTGCAATTACATATCATGCAAAAGATAACAACTAATCGTTATATAATAAATACAAAATAGAGTAGAGCCTATATACAATATATAGAGATAATATAAGATTTAAAATATACACTTATTGTACATTATTTCATGAATAGAAGGTAGATTTATGACATGTCATTATTTGCAATTTACAATATCTAAATGTGTTAATTTTGTTTCAGGATTTTTGAATTCAGGAAAGTCATTGCAAATCGAGAAGTATGCTATAATATGATACCACTTGACTATCCAATAGAGATAACAAAAGTATTCAATATTTTTTTCTATTAATATAATTATCAAAAGAATCATAATATGTATAGGTATATATTGTCTTTCTTTGTTATGTAACAGGATGAAGTGTGGACTGATTGTCATATAATTGAAGGTCAATTTGAATCGCCTTTTGAAAAACATCTCCCAGGGATAATGCCAGATAAGACTAAAATGGCTTACTTTCAAGTGATTTTACCAACCAAATGGAGTTCCCATAAAATAAAACCAATTTGTTTACATCTCGCAGGAACAGGAGATCATGTAAATATTCATCATAATTATACTAATCTTTCCTGATTGTATCTTTTTTCTTTCTTTTAAAATGTGCAGATATTCTATATATCCTTATCAAAATATTTATACATTTTACTTATTAACTAGTTTTTTTGGCGACGTAGAAATCTTATCGCTAAACCACTACTCAAAGAATTCGGGATAGCGTCAATATTGTTGGAAAATCCATTTTATGGTCTGAGAAAGCCACAAAATCAAATGTAAGAATCCTTAATTGAAAAATTTGTACGTATAAAATCTTTAATTAGAAGATTTGTTAGAGTAACACCACGCAACCCCCCAGCTAAGATTTTGCAGTCTTTTCTTTATTATGTAATTTTTTTCCAGACGTTCCAGTTTGCATAATGTGTGTGATATTTTTATTATGGGAGGCTGTTTGATAATGGAGTCAATCGTTTTATTGAATTGGTGCGAACAACGAGGATTAGGTCCATTAGGTTTGACTGGATTGTCTATGGGCGGACATGTTGGTTTTGATTTTGGTAAAATTATATTTTTTTATACTATAATGCTCTAAATATGTTTTCTTTTTGCAGATGGCTTCTTTAGCAGCTACCAATTGGCCGAAACCGATATCGTTAGTACCTTGCTTATCGTGGTCAACTGCTTCACCTGTATTTACAGAGGGTGTAATGAGTGCATCAATAAATTGGTCTCTTTTGGAAACACAATATTTTTCGAATAAGATATACCAGAATGATCTTGCAAAAATGGTGAAAGTTATTGATCACGATGTAAATATATATGATTATTGTGTTATGTATTGCATCTAATATTGGTATAGTTCTTTTCTCTTTTCTTACTCTTTTATTAAATATATTTTTAGGATGCTTTCTTAGCTGGCCAACATTTTATAAAGCATTATCCTGCGAGTATGAATAGAGTGGATAAAATAAGAAACGAATCTAAAGAAGGACGTGAAAACAATAATACTGTAGACGATACAAAAGATGGTACAAACTTAATTAATAATAAAAACGACAATAATATTTCTACCAAATGTGAATCTGAAAATGAGAGCAATCAATTGCAGCATCAGATTGCAGAAGAAAAGGCAGCAGCCAAAATATTCCCATTAAATTTGATTTCCAACAAATTTAAACCAAAAGATCCCAATGCCCTTAAAGGTAAATCAATTTTTATAATTAATGGGCATTTTTGTATACACAAATGTACCTGTTAATTCGCTATATTTTGTGAAAAAGAAAAAGGTAGAAAAGCACAACAGATGTCACAATTTTCTAGTGATGAAATTGAAGCAGTTTCATTATTTGTTCAAATGTGTTTGTTATTATCTATTATCTTTATATTTGGCGAGCCTCTTCAGCGTGTAAGCATGGTTTTATGGGACTCGTTTTCTCCATAACAGGAGTTTGTTTATTGCCAGTGTCGAAGCATCCACTGTTTTCAGACAACAAATGGCGCGAACACAAAGCTTTGCAATTTATGCGCGGTGTAATGGACGAATGTACACATTTGAAAAATTTCGAAATACCTGTCGACACTGAGTTAATTATCGCTGTTTGCGCCAGAGACGATGCTTATGTACCACGAGATCATTGTATAAGCCTTGATAAAATATGGCCCGGCGCTGAAATTCGTTATATTGATGCTGGCCATGTTAGTGCCTATCTTCTTCATCAGAAAGTCTTTAGGTAAAGTTTATTATAATTTTTCTATATACCATTGTTGATTTTTTCGTATTGAATAGAGAAGAGCTTCAATAGTACATATATCCTATTTTAGATCCACAATAGCAGAATCTATCCAACGATCCTTGAAGAAGTATCCTATTAAGATAAGTAGTTGATTTTGCAAGATTCATCAATGCACATTGTTTTAGAGAATCATGTTATTTTAAATTTTAATTAGATAATAATTTTGTTTCGGAATTTTTTTCCGGAATTTTGTGATTGAATTTGTCTATTATTAAGAACTGCCATATATATATATACACACACACACACAGACACACACATGAACTATTTTTGGATATTGCAGGTAGATAATTGTCTGCTACTAAAAGTACAATTGTTACAGTCAATTTAATCAAGGCTAGTATAATTGATGTTATTGTCATTAGAGAATACATCAAAAAAGGTATTTACCACTAAAATGTTCCTATGTGAAACACATAATAGTACATGCGATATAGTAGATACATTTTTTATGTAACTGTTTATATAGATTTATACATGATCTCAATGAAATACATTTTTTATGTATTGTAAATTGCAGATATAATTAATGTATACAACATTATATATAGTTGAAATAAATTGTCAAAAAAAAAGGGTATATTGAATACACTAGATATATTATAATATATAATAATATGCATATGCAATACTAATAACATGCGAATAGAAAAGAAAACTTCACTTCGAATCATCTGATTAATCAATCAGGACAACGAAATTTTTTATTGCGATTGATCAGCAAAGTGTTTTCAAATATGTATTTGTAATTGCCACGTGGAACGCACCCAATATAGATATATTACATATGTAATATATTTAATAATATATATTGCATATAAAAAAATGTATCCATATATATAATATCTAAAATTAATCATATATAGGTATGTATATATATATATATATATATATATATATATATATATAAATAATCATCTATATATAGCAGTTAAAACTCTCGTTTTTTCGAAAAAGTGACAATTTGATTGGTTGCTCGTGACACGTCATCGCATTGATTGCGTTTGAAAATGTAACACATGTTACCTAGAACTATTCAATAATTCATTTCATTCCTGCAGGGAGTTTATATAGGATATATTACGTATCTTGTAGCGTCTTCGATGTTGAGGGCGAATAATGACGTCATTACATGGTCTCTGCCAATAAAAGATTTGAATGCATAGTAAAATAGTGATTAATTAATCCGGATTAAAATTCGTTCAATCGAAAACGCTATTTATATAAACTGCTCGCTAGGGGAATGGAAGGAATTATTGTCGAGCAACGTACACGTTTGATCGACCAATCAGAAGAAAAGACCTCTTCATTCCGACTGGTCGACCGAGAGCGCTGTTTTAGCTGATAAGTAAATTTCCGAATGCATCCGTCGAAGATTTGAATTTGAAGATTCGCGCTGTTGAAATCGCCGGAAGCTAGGGTCGCCATCTGGCGTGGTCGTACGCATGATCAGACGAAGAACCGGAAGCCGGGTGAGTCGCTCGTGTGCTCGCCAGCATTGGCCACATGTCTCTCGCGGGTCTCGCTGGTATCGTTCTCCAACGGAAGGGCTCTGCCGAAAATGCGCCGTGTTTACGTAATCCGCGGTAACGCGATGCTACGCCGGTACTGGTAGACACGCGGGGATCCAGGGTGACGAGTGTTCGCGATTACGTGCGACGCGATTGTGAATTACGTCGCAAACGCAACGTGCAGTCGACAAGACGGAGGACCGGACGATAGATCCCCCAGGTTGCGAAGCGCTCGAGTGTCGGGCAACGTTTATCGCGACGAATCGCGCGTATGTTGCTCGCCCAGAGGACTCTCCGACGATCGTCCGCCGGCTAGAGGATAGTCTCGTGATCCGTGACGTCGCGGAGACATCGTAACGAGAAAGGCGTAGAAGGACACACGCCGGGAATTTGTGTGTCGAATAAAATCGTCGAGTCAGCGCGCTCGCTCGATCCGCCGCAAAGTACGAAGAATCTCGTGCTCGTCGACGAACCTTTCCACGTGCGCCATTTCCACACGATCTCGTAACGTCAAAGTCGCGCCGAGTGTTACGTCGGGACGTATACGCGAGAGATAAAAGTACTACATCTGCTTTGTCCCAACGACTGCCGACCGCGTGTTGCCGCGGACCACGCGCGCGCGCGCGCGCGTCTCTCTTTTTTTTTTTTAGAAAGGAGTGAAGTTCCGACGTGTCTGACTGACAAAGCGGACGGCAAACTAGGGGATATCTCCGTCGCGTTCTCTTCGTCGAGAAGAGCAGCCGCACGCGACTAAATTCCCTCATTATGAATAGGGGCATGTGAAGTGCGAGGACGCGTGCGAGGTTAGTTTGCCCATCGCGCGAGTACGCGAGTCATCATTGACAATCTACTGATCGTCGACCTCGAGGACAAAGAGGCGGATCGCTTCGGCTACCGCGAGAGCGACATTTCGTCGGCGGCGGAAATCGACGATCTCGGTTGAATAAAGTCCTAGACCGCGTAAAACGCGCGGCCTCGTGCGCATAAAACCTCGTGTTTTTGTGCTCTCGGCAGCGAACGCCGCAAGATGGCGGCCAAACTGGCCAGTAACCAAGGTGGCGCTCGCGGTAACGGCGAGAGGCAGGAGGCGGGGCCTTGTCAGTCCTACGCCAGTGTGTTAAATCCGAAGGGTTCATCTCAAAGTCGGGTGAATTCCTTCAAGGGCAATAATAAGGAAAACATTGGCGAGCAAGTGACGGTCTCGCAACAGCATCAACAGTCGCAACAACAGCAAATACAGCAACAGCAGCAACAAGCAACGACGATGGTGGAAAGATTAATGCCAAGCATGGTCAAGGATAAATCCTATCAAAGAATTGCTCGCTGTCAAGTGACACGAACGACGATTCAACCGATAGCCGACAACTTTTCCGAGAAGGATAACCGTTGCGAGAGGAATTTATCGAAGATGCCGAACGCGCATGCCGAGTGTCAGGATGACAACCAACGCGACGTCACCGACCAGTTGAATAACGGCGACGTCACCAACGACGGCGAATTCCAGACGGTCGCCAACAAGGGCGCTCGTCGTAAAGAGAAACTGCGCGAACAGCACCGGGAAACTCATCGCGAGCGTCACCGGCTACGCGAAAACAACAACCGCCATCAACCACGTGGTCACATTGGCGTCGGCGGCGGGGGCGTCAGTAGACGCGGCAGTGATGAGAGATCGCACAGAGAGCGCGGCGACCGCAATGGCGTTGTCGAGCATGGTTCGAAGGAGGCCCATCATCGCAGGGACGATCAGAACGTCGAGGTGGAGACGCAGCCGATACCTCTGGTGCCACCACCGGTCAAATACGTCGAGGCCCCTTTACCGACGGTCAACGCCTGGACAAAGAACAGGACACCGACGCCGCAAACCACAAAGACGTCCACCTCCTCGCAACAGCTCGCAACGCTCAACGTCGTCTCCACGGCCTTGACATCCACATGCGTTGATAGACAGAGTGACAGAGAGCGGAGAGTTTTACAGCCGCAGCAACAGCAGCATCAGGACACAATCGGTGAGTTAAATTTTATTTTTCATATCCTTGCTTCTTTATTGTTTAACATTTATCTAATGTATAATTTATGATCGATTAATTGAAAGACATAGAAACAAAAATCACATTTTTCGATGAAAATTTTTGACAATTCATTGGAAAAACTTTTCATGTACTTACATATTTACATAACTTTCTTTTAATTTTTTTCTGTTTTTCTTTTCATCTCTGAAAGATGATAAATTGATTTGTTTCTTCTGAAGAATAAAAATTAATAATTAAAAATAAAAAAAAAAGAAAAATTTGATAGAAAAATAAATTTGGAAAAGATGAGAAAGGATTGCCCCCCCCCCCTCTTTATATTCTTCAGTTAACTAGATAAAGAAATTTCCTTGCATAGTATTTGAAAGAAAAGAAGATAAAAAATATTGATTTTTTTTTCCTCCAAAAGGTGTTCGCAGGCGAAACATTTTCCTACACAACCATTTTTAAATTCTTTTTATAATTCCATTCTTAAAAACTTTTTTGAGTTTATATACAATTGCAAGAGTTTCTATTCTCGGGGAAGAAAGAATTCAGGTAAGAGAGAACAAGTTAATAATGCTATACTTCTAAGAAAGAAAGAAACAATTGTTTGTGATATATTTTTTGAATGAATCATTGCCTTCTAAAGTGTTAAAACACAAATTTCACATTTTCTCTTTTTTCTTAGTTAATTGTAAGAATTTTATTGCTCTTTATAATTGTGATTCTTTTATTTCCAATACGGATATTACAGAATGATCATTTCTGTATTTGAGTTTATCCAGTTCTTATACGCATTCTTAGCCAGATATATATTGTAAATTTAAAGTAAATTTAAAAATCTCTTCTGTCGTGTATAATGCTCAATTATCCAAAATTATATATAATTATACATAATTATTTTAAATCAATAAGACAGATATAGACATTGCACTTATCTATTTTCCGAAATCATTAATAAATTGATACAAAATTAATAATAAAATAGTCGAATATTAAATATTTGAGGCGATATTCTTTGAATATTCGTTAGCTAAAACAGGCAAGATGAGCACAATATTAGTATTATATAATTCTATACGAAACAGTACGTTTTTCCTTCAGGTAGATTTTTCTTTATGCGAAATAATGTGATCACGACAGGGTTTTTTTCGGGATGGAGCTTAATGGTTAGTATAGATTTTCTTTTGAGAACCTGTCTTTTTTTACATAAAAAACGTTAAAAATTTTTGTGACAACTTTTGTGTCTACATTTCACAGTAAACTATTCATAAAAGGGTTCGATTGTTACAGTCATAGGCCTTTTTCCTTTCAATCATTTTCGCACATATTTTTCCGAAAACCGTATATGCGATTTTCGGAAGAAACTGTAAAAAGTATTTATTATTTTTTATTTATTGTTAGATTAATAGATAACTGGGTAAATTGTGAATTTGAGTTGTATAAATCAAATTTTATATTTAAATTGAGATAAACAAAATTGATTAATTTTACGATATTTGTTGACAAAACATTTATTATTAAAATTTAATAAAAATTTTTTTTTTACATTATTAAGGTATTTTGCCATTGGAAGCTGCATTGTATACAAGAATTTTAATTACGCTATAGACAAATGACAATAAAGCTTTGTAAATTTTACATATTTTGTTTTAATTATAAGGCTTAATTAAAAAGTAGCCTCTTATCATCTTTCTCCAAACTTTTTGCTATTACTGTCAGACTGTTTCCGATAACGATTACATAATTATTAATTTGTCGCGTACACGTGTGTGTGAGCGAAGATATCTTATTTTATTAGCATGCTGTTTTGTGCTTGAGCAGTTTCGTTGAAATTCGAGAAGCGGTGTCGAAATATCCGAGATTTCACGAAATATTACTTATAAATAGATTGTATCATATACATAATATAAATTTCTTTTTTCTCTCCCTTTCTACATATTCCTTTCTTTACAAAAGTTCAAATTGAATATAATTTTCTCCAAATACTATAATTTTTAGCAAAATATTTTGTGATTCTTTTGTCCTTATTTCTTAATATAAACTATAAACTTCATATTAAATTCGAAAGCAAGGAAGAAATACCATTGTCCATTTGCATCGGATTTATTAGTGTAAAAAATGTTTTTCAATATTTTTAATCGCATAAATATAAAAAAATCACTGATGTAAATCTACATATAATGTTTAAAAAAACAAAAACTATTTCAAATTGCAACATTTTCAGTCAAAAACAGAACAAAGTTAAAATCAATATTTTATTATATTTTCTATTTGTTATCATATTTCTAGGAGTATATGTGAGTACTTAAAATATGTCATAAGAGATTACGAGGCAAACTGTACGGGAGGACTGTAGCGGATGATGTATATATTACGACACGCGAGGCGTGAAAATAGAAACGCGTGAATGTGCGAACGTTGAAAAATCGAGGAAGTAAATCGAAATAAAATATACAACCGCCATATCATTTTCATGTTTGTTGAATTTATTATAAAAATATTATTGAATATATTATAAAAAAAAAAACATCGATTGTTAATATCTTTATATTGAGAGAAACTTCTAGACCCCAAAATTATATCTATATTTGCCTAGAATCTCATCTAATTGTACATAAATTTTCGTTGTATTATTTATTAATTAATTTATTAAAAATTTTTTAAATAATTTTTTTTGCTAAAATATACAAATGTTTTTCGTTGCTTCGTCTTCTAAATGTTTAATAATTATTCATTGTGTAATTTTGGACATTGAAATCGAATATTTTAAATTCATGTGGCACATGCCGGTATTTTAGATATCGTGTTAATAAAAAGCGCCTGACTGCGTGACAGTCTTATCTCCACATTGCCAACACGTCTCACAATCAGATATACGTGGCACCAGAATGTCCATGTTGGCATAGGACGATTGACGTGTTACTTTCAATTTGTTTGCATATTGGAAGATTCAATTTACTTTTCATGCAAGAAAACCAGCCAAACTCAACAAAGTTTTTTATCACGGAATTATTTGCTTTTTCTGTTATTTGATAAAACTTTTATTTTCCTAATATTTTTAATTTACTTATTTCCTAACCGCGCGAAATAACGGCAAAAACATTGTTCCTAAAAGATAAAGGGTTTTTTTTTAATTTCCTACGAAATTTACAATCTAAACAAATTCGAGATATTGATAAATTCTAAACAGGAGAAAAAAGAACTTTCTTTTCTAAATTTTCTAAAAGGACATTTCGATGAGACTATTCTTCTCTCCTATTTTGTACAGAATTTTTCTTTGTATTATATATACAGAGTGTCCCTAAATTAAATGTTAACACTTCGGAAACGTGTGGGGAATCGATAAACTAAGGAGAAAAGTTATGTAGAGATTTGCTCGTTTTTGCCTTGTTTCTGAGAAAATCACAAAAAAGCAGAAACAAAAATTTTCATTTTTCTACTTATTTATTTATTTACACTTACTTACACTTATTATATTATCACTTTTTTAGTGAAGATTTTGTTCAAAATGTCCTCTTGCAGCAATGCAAGCATCAGCTCTAGTATTCATAGCTCGCACTGCTATGTTTACATTTTTGTCTTTTTCCTAAATTAGTTACTCATAAGGCAAAAATGTAAACATAAGACAAAGACAGATTGTGTTCTTGCCTTATGTTTACATTTTTGCCTTCTTCCTGAATTAGTTACTCATAGAACGCCTTCGAGTGAATTACTCTCTGTCACAATATATCGCGTCCATATTCTAATGTTGAATATGCTGATATGATTTTCGTGTACGGTTTCTGCAACAATAATGCCTCAGAGGCAGTGCGAGAGTATGTGCGCCGATTTCCAAATAGAGTGCCGAATCGACGAGTCATTACATTGTGAGGCTGCAGTGCGAGCTGTGAATACTATAGAGCTAATGCTCGCATTGCTGCAAGAGGACAACATTTTGAACAAAATCTTCACTAAAAAGTGATAATATAATAAGTGTAAGTAAATGTAAATAAATAAATAAGTAGAAAAATTAAAATTTTTGTTTCTGCTTTTTTGCAATTTTCTCGGAAACAAGGCAAAAACGAGCAAATCTTTACATAACTTTTCTCCTTAATTATTTATCGATTCCCCACACGTTGCCAAAGTGTTGACATTTAATTTAGGAACACCCTGTATATATATATATATATATATATATATATATATATATATATATATATTATATGCGCGAAATATATTAATGTGCAACAAACTGTTTGGTCAGCATTGTTAATATAACGGTGTTTGGATTTTCAATTCAACACGAATGTCGGTGTCTGTTGCTTGTTGCACACACAATTTTCAGCGCGAAATTCATCGAATCTGCGGACAGGACCATTGCAATTGATCCATTTATTGTAATCACATGGGACGAGTGTAGGAGAATGTTACGAGGGCAACGACATTGACATTCTTGCGACACCGTAGTATGTAGTAAGTTGCGACACACAATGCAATTATTAGAGAAGCATCCGTATATATGATGCGTCTTACTTAATAGTCTGCATGTGTTCGAACGTTCACTTTCGTCGGACAGATCGATTCGATTTCTACGACTTTAAACGGTTTAAATTTACATATTTGTTTTTATTCTATTTTTCCAATGCTTCTTATATATCTTTTTCATACGAACAAAATCTATATTTTTATATTCCTGCTAACCGATATGCCCGATTGAATTCTGCGCAATGTGTACAAAAACATTACATGCTACGATTAAGATACGTTTTTAATAAGAGATAGCTATTATAATTCATTCTAATTCAGGATTTTTAATTCGCCTATTGATCTTGTTATTACTATTTTTTATGCTTTTAATCTTATATTTAACCTTATATCTAATATGAGAATTATAAAATATATACGATTGAGATGAAATTTTAGCAAGCAGACGCAAATTCAGCCATAAACGTGTAGCGAGAATGTGGGCCTTGGTCTTATTGCAATTGACCAATAGCTCCGCGTTCGATCCACATTAAAATATGTCGCAGAAAGTGAGAGTCGCGAGAATGGAAACCTGTTCCGGGACCGTCGGATAAGAGCTAGAACGTTCGTCTGGCAAATATCTTTCAATGTGTCCAGGGTGTTTCCCAATTTAGTTTCATCACCGAAATCTTCGTATATACATCGGCAAATGTTCCGCATATATCGTCCACTCAGAGCTTAAAAGATTGGAATCAATTGGAATAATAAAGAAAGAAATAAGAGATTATATACGTATGTATTTTATCGAAATTTTCTATTTTATGAAACGTTGACAGCTCTTGCAAAAAACGTTTATTTGAGAGAGGTTGCACTGAAAGAATGATATACAACTATTTTGCCTTCGATATATCGGGTGAATAATATAGAATTGAATGACGATGACATTTTCACGGAAAGAATGCCGAAAAAATATTGTATAGTTCTTTCATGTATCATTTTTCCATTTTTTTTTTTATTTTTATACACGTGATATACACAACAGGTGTGGTCTTCTTGTATACGTATTTGTTCCAACTTGTTAGTCGAAAGTATTCACATTCTTGCCAGCAGAGCCCCATCATCGTTCGTTGTAATCGTTGATTCGCTTCTTAAACCAACCTGCCTTCAGTGGCTTGTCGACACGACTTCAGTATCAATCGCGATATATCGCGCTTTGTCGCGTTGATTATTACAAGATGTAAAAGCGAAATCGTGATGTTAAAAAAATTCACGAATTTGGACGACGAAATTGGAATAACGTGACAATTACATGACTTTGTTACATTCGGCTCCATCGAATAATAAAAAATCTCTATGTAATTATACATTTTAACATGTTTAATTAATTATTCATAGAGCGAAAATTAAAATTTGTGTGATGTGGATCTATTTATCGAATTTTGATATCTGCATAAAATCTATTCTCGATTCACAGTTCCAATTTCATGAAGTGTATGGAAATAAGTGTGATAATACCGGTATTAAACTGATACAATTAAAATCACAATTTAACTAGACTGCACTTTTGCGAAACGAATTGGATTATTGAATCTGTTGTCGACAAAAGATGTCGATGAAGATAAATCAAAATAAAAATGCTTTTAAACGTAAGTCGACGCTATCTTTTTCATTGTGCACATTAATTCATAAGACAGCGATGATTCCAAAAATCAAGTTGGCAGCGACAATCTAATTAGATTCAACTAGATAATTTTAGCTATTATTCATTTAATTTATATTAACTTATTTGTATATATATTTTAGTGGTATACATGTTTTTATTATTTTTAGATTATTTAAAAAATTTTTATTTTTATTTTTTTTTGACGGTATGACGACTGTCATGAAAATATTTATCTCTGACTCAAGTTATTAAATTTTACGAATACACTTTTAACTTTTTATGTATAGTTTAAAAATCTTGCCTATTACTACCGATAATCTTGACTATAACTCCCGGTTACGTTGAGACCATGTACATTCGTGATAGACTTATTTGAAATTATTATAGCTCGTGACGTATATTATCGCACATTCTAATTTAATATTATTTCTAAACACAATTTTTAGGAGATAAATATTGACAAAAATGTATCACGCATATAGCCTCTGGCATATGCAATCATAAATATATCAGAATGAAGAGATAATGAATTATTAACGCTTCTTTTTTATTGAAAAAAAGAACTTTATTTTCCTTATATTTTGAAAGAAAATGCTCAAATCACATTTAGATCGTTGTTTATCGTTTTAGAGTCCACGAGGTTCAATAATTGTATGTTTGAGACAATTTGTCATGATTACATTCCGGCCTCAACATTCTCCGAAGTTGCTCGGCATCGAGACAGGTTTAAATAATTCGATTCAAACAGAAATCACGAAACCTACTCACGTTTCACTTGGCCCTTTTCTATCCTACATCTCTTCATTTTTTGATAGAACAGAAGAGACTTTTATGTATAATTATTATTGAAAAATTAGATGTATAAATATTATTAATAAAGACAAAAAACTTATACGATATGTATAATTATAATATACGATAAAAGTTACACATAAAAGATTCTGTCTTTAATGTCTAATTCTTTTTTTATAAGAAACAAAAAGATAGTTAAAAAACACGATAAATAAAAAAATATATATATAATATTATAATATATACAAATTTGTGCTTAATTACATACTACAAATTCTACATTCTTTTAGAATATTGAATCTAGAATTTAGTGTGCTCTTTTGTTTCCTGTATAATTTTATTTTTGTCTATTGTTAGAAGTGTTCCAATTTTCTCATCGTCACGAGCCATAAATTCTGTTTCTTTCGTTTCCACGGTATTCGTCGCGGAGAATTTCTAGCACGATAATTTCAATGTAAGAATTTGTTGGTTAGTGATTTCTTTACAGCATCTCTTTATAGATTGGAGCATGTACTCTGATGAGCAATAATTGCGCAATCATAATCGAGATTTTATTGTTCATGAGTCAGCCTCAATTTCCTACAAATAATGTACAGATGTGTGATAAATACTGGAAATAAAAGTTTAACACGACGAATAAATATAAAAATTGCGTGTTAATTAAACTCCTTTATCTACGACTCATCGGATCGGAGTCGTCCCACGAATGCGCGAGTACCAATAGCTAATTTTAACGATGTCACGCGAAGATCGAAGGCACGTTGACACATAGTGTTGCCGATTTGTAGGCACATCGACTGTAAAAGTTCACGAGTAGATAAGAAAGTGCAAGGCGAAAGGAATAAAATGGTGTCTAATCATAATTTTTGACGGATAAACGTGCATATATTATATTAATATACAAAATACAAATTCAATATTATTCTCGACAATACTTTTACATGATATGATGATGACAACATATGTACAGTCTCAGTAAAAGAGCTTATGATTTATAAATTATTCTCGCTTATTATATTAATTTTTTACTTTGCTGATGGCTTTTACTTTATAATGATATAAACATATAATAATAATATTACATAGGAAAGAATATTATTACATACTTCTCTTGAGATTTGTCTCTTTGAATTAATGTTTCGCTTGTCGTAATGATAATTACAAGAATGTTAAAAATAAATTTGTTTACGAAATAAAAAAAAAAGAGAGAGATAATTAATCTATTTAATAAATAATAAATTTTAACATTAGATTTTTGTTGTGCTATATCTGCTCTATTTTTTTCTTTTTCGATTTGATATCCGATGTTACAGATAAAAATATTCGAGTAATACGCACGTATATGCGATAAAGATAATCAAGGTCACGCGGTTTGAAACAGGTTATAAAGAGGCTGATATGAATATAATTACTTACAGAGAGTTTATGAAAAATATATTTCGAGTAAGTTTGAGAATTTTTTTTATTATACAAGTTTCTTTGTATTACAATTATTATTGTAGTTATTAATATATAATTATTCCTGTATATCTTTTACATCTTTTTTATGTTAATAATTCTTTAGTCTTTAAGAAAATAATTTAATCTTTGAGAAAACACATATGTATATACACACAAGGTGTCCCATTTTATTTTACGCGGTAAAATATCTGGAAATAACGAGATATTAGAAAAAAAATGTTTCAGATAAAAGTTGTTTGGCTTAAAGAGGAACATGAGATGGTGTCATTGGTTTGATCTTGGTCATTTGAAGATTACAAGAAGGTCATTTCAATATCTTAAATGAAAACCCTCACTTTTCATTGCATATTCTTGTAACTTAGTAATTTTTCAAAACATAATGAAGTATTTTTTCATTAAGTATTTTTCGAATTACAAGCCTTTAAAAGTTACATTATCGCCGACATGTTAACATTACCTATAGTGTATCAAATTATCCAAGGTCAAACATTTCCTCATGTCTCCCTTCGAGACAAAAAAAACAACTTTTGTGTGAAACATTTTTTTTTTTTTTTTTTTTTTTTTTTTTCCAAAATCTCGTGTTTTCCAGATATTTAACCGTATAAAATAAAATGGGACTGTATATAGTCATTGAAAAGTTGTTATTAACATTTTCTATTTTTCGTATCTTTATATGAACAGATGTGTAACTGCTTCATATTGTATTGTTTTTTTTTATTTTCATCAAATCGTGACAAAAGGATACGTAACTTTTTCGTATGGAATAAATTTATATCTAAATGTTTTTTTTTGTTTTTTTTGCAGAAAATGGTGTCGAAGAGAGTGCTCAACCTACAATTGTCAGAGCTCCTAGAGATAGAAGAAGGTTTAATCAAAACGTATGTAACATTTGTATCTTCTTTCATCTGCGCGCAAACATGTACATATTTATCTTGGAAGATAATAAGTGAATTTTATAGCTTACATATGTGCACACTGTATAATAAACTTAGAAGATAATATTTCTTAATTTCTATAATATATTAAGTTAGATATATCATTTAGTGTATAAAATAAATGCTAAGACAAGTAAAAATATAGAATGATAAAAGTAAATAGATACATCAGTAATTCGCAAATATATTTATAATACACAGTCAATACACACAATAATTTAGATACAATACTACACAGAATTGAATGTTAATTTGATTCAAAAGAAGACTTATATTATTACCGATATTAAAATGATACAGTTGCAGTTATATGTGTTTCTTATTTAAAAATATAAAAATAAAAATGTAATAAAATTTGCACAACGAAGTATCTGTTTACTTATGTAATTAATGTATCATATTGTGTTAATAATATAACATTTTATGCAATAGGCAAGTGATTTTACGAATATTGGAGATTGGCCCACCTTAGGAACACAAGTAGAAGTATGTATCTATTTGTTGTTGAAAATCGTTATCTTTAATTATATATAAATACAACTAATTTAATAAGATATGCAAAACCTAGAGCTTGCACGATTTATTAATAAATCTGTGAGTGTAGAATTTTTGCTAGAGAAATGGAATGTTATGTCATCTCAGACGAGAATTTTCTTAGTCCGGGAAATGTTCAGCATTTCTACACATGCAATCTTTGAGCGCTATTTTTTCTTAATTTGCAATTATACTGCATTTTTTAAATAAAAATTTATAAAATAATTTTTTTGTGTGATTTAGAGAAAAACCTCCTTATCTCCTTCGAAGCAAAATGGTGTAATCAACGATGAACCAAATAATATTAAAACAGATAGCACTGTAGAAAGCAGAGACAAAGAAAATAAGGAGGAACAGAATCATTGTCAAGACGATATTGATGAGCATACAGATAATGGTGAAAAGAAAAAGAAAGGTAAAGAATTTGGTCCGCGTATCTTATTTTGACAAAAATTTAACAAACTTCTTGTAATAAATTTATTTTGATCAAAGTGATTGCTCTGATTTGAAGACTAAACAAAAAATATTATTCTTAATATATCCAACAACAATTTGATTTTATACCGCATTTTTATAGCGAATAAACAAAAATGGGTCCCACTAGAGATAGACCTAGTACAAAATCGTGGGACTATGCGATCGCCGAGATTTCAGAACCACAGGGAAAGAAATGGCGAAGGTAAAATTATTTTCTTTACGTAATAATATCACGTATCAGTATCATCTCTTCCCCCTTTTTTTTTTTTTTTTTTTTGTTATCCTTACCTCCTAACAGACTCGTGAAATGTCCTCTTCATTCATCTTTACCTATATTATTCTCCGTTTGCATCTTTCTATAATACGTATCATAATCATATAATAATCACTAATGCATCACTAATTGCTATATAACAAAAACAAATTGTGATATGAATAATAATTATAATAATAATATAATAAAAATAGTAATAAAATCGTAATAAAAATAGCAAATGATGGCGAGTCTTGGCGCGAAAGAGATTACGATAGATCGTCAGGATATAATCAACGAGGACGCGTTGGAAAAAGTTATAGAGGTAGAGGACGGGGCGGACGTGGTCGTATTGGTTTTAGACACCGACACGATCACGAGTATACAAATTATGCTACAACGGACTATACACAGGTAACTGCTCGCTGATGTTAAAACTTTATTATAATAAATTATTATTCCTATAATAATAATAATAATAATAATGATGTTACAATATAAGTGGGAATCTATCTGACAATATTCTGATTATAAATGACAGTAGAACTGAAAATTTTCAAAATTTGTATATATTCGTATTGCACGGTTTTTTACGACGAGACATCATATTCCTTTTCTTTTTCAGACACATAAATACGAACAAGCTGATACTACTGGATATATGATACCTTTTATGGGGACTTGCTATTTTAATAATACAAATTATATGGATATCCCCACATTAAAAGAATGTATACGACAACAAATGTAAGTTACTTGCATTTTTGGCATTGATACAATTTATATGTAACTTCTCATAATAATCTCGTATTTTCTCAGAGAGTATTATTTCTGTGAAGAAAATCTCGTAAAGGACTTCTTTCTTCGTCGTAAAATGAATGCTCAAGGATTTTTGCCTCTCACTTTGATTGCATCTTTTCAACGTGTACAAAATTTAACAACAGATATAGATTTGGTGATAAACGCAGTTATGGAATCTGACAAACTGGAAGTGGTAGAGTTTCAAGATGGATACAAGGTATCATAAACGTATTTCACATTAATGAAACCATATTAAACGAAAAGCATATATTTAACAAAATTGAATATACATATGGCACATATTAAAAAAAAATTCTAACATATATATATATATATACATATGTTGGATACAAAATTTGTGCTAGAACAAAATAAAGGAGGATTCGCTAACACCATTAGAACTTATTTCAAGTTCAATGAATGGGGTTTGACAGTAGACCTCTTTACATATATTTAAAATAATCTAAATATACTTTTTTTTACTTATGTATGAGCATTTTTCGAATAATGTAATTTTTACTTTTCAGATTAGGACAAAGTTAGAACCTTTAAAATGGCCTATCTCAGATATAACTAGCAATACGGCCATTTCAAATCATTCGCAACAATCGATATCATCTCAAAACGAAGTAATACATCCTACCTCTAAAACTACATTTTGTCCTACTGCAAAGCCTTTACTCGCCATACCCATTCCCGCAGTTCCTCGTGTTTTTGAATCCTACCATTCCGTTCCAATAGCAAACGAGATTTTAAATCCTGATGTACCAGAATTTGTACCAATGGACTTGACGGAAAAAACTAATGGATTTATTGCTACGGATGAAAACAACGAAGCGAAAAATGAAGAGAAAAACGAAATTCAATTTGAAAAGATAAAAGAAGAAATTTATAAATTGACAAATAATACAGCAATGGCTCCTTTTTCTCTTAATAATAATTCTTCTCTCAAGATAGATGATACATTACCAGCCATAAACTCTTCCACTTTAGACAGCTTACCAGAAAACCGATTAAACAGAGAATCAGATATGTCAAGCGACAATACATGGAAAGAGGTAATTATCTTCATTGTATTTATTATATATCCTATATATATATATATATATATATATATATATATATATATATATATATATTAAGTATATATTTAGAAAAATATCTTAAAAGGCATGTGAATTATAAAGAAAATATTATTCATAGGTGAGAAGAAGAGTTAAACAACCACACAAAGATAGATCTGAAGAGAAGGAGAAGTTTGAAAATACCAGAAACACAACACGAGAAGAATTAAATTTTCAGTTTGACGAGGAACTCGATTCACCACCTCCGACTGGTCGACATAATGCCTTTTCGGAGTGGTTAGTTGTACATAATGGATTAGGTGTATAATATTGGGTTCATAATATTGTTTATAATTTTTGGATTAATGTTGTAAATATATAATATTTTCAATATCCGATTCTTTTTGAATATTGCGAAAAGAGAGATACTTGACTTTATTCATATCTTAAAAACATTTAAATTTTTGTACATTATATAAACTCTAACTTATGAATTTACAAAATTTTGAAAATACAAAAATATCTTTTGATTAGCTCTAATTGTTTATATTTTTATTATTGTATTATACAGAAGAGAAAATTAAAGAGATTCAAAATTTTTCAATATTTGTGGATTTTTTTTCTACTAAAATCTTGTTCTTATATCCATACTTTGGATACAGGTCTGAAGATGATGAGGATTACGAATTATCAGATAGAGATATTAATAAAATACTTATCTTTACCCAAACTCATCCTCCATCATCTAGAATTCCAAAGCATGAAGGTCATGATAGAACAGGAGATTGGATTACAAGAGTAAAAATGACTCAAGAATTAGAGCAACTTATTAACGATGGATTATATTATTACGAAGAGGAATTATGGAGGCAAGATAATCAAAGGGTACATTTATAATTTTATTCTCTCAATTTAAAATGCAATAAAAAATAAATCTAGAATATTAAGTTTATGTTAACACACAGTATGGTTCATCTTCGTCTATTGGGAGCTACAAGACAATTAATATGATTAGTCAAGAAGATTTCGAAAAAATGACACCAAAAGTTCCGAGAAAAGCGAATCCGGAAGTTCCGCCGCCACCTCCTTCTTGTATAGAAGATTTAGAGATTCCGCAATCGGCTTTGTCGTCACAGGTATTTCAAACCTTGTAAATAATACAAAAGAGTTTACTTGTCTTTGTAACAAATGTAAAACTACTATTCATTTAATAGCTTCCAAATATAAGTCTGGAGAAGAAAGATTATAGGTCGGAAAAGAATCACTATAATGAGAAATCACAGGCGAGAGAAGGACGAAGGGCCGCGTCTCGTTTCTTCGCCGTTGTAAAAGAACCATCTGTTGATCCAACAACACCACGAAAACGAAAAACTCGACACAGCAATAATCCTCCAGTAGAGCATCACGTTGGGTGGATTATGGATGTTCGAGAACATCGTCCTCACACACATTCTGTGGGGTATGTATTTGTCTGTTAAAAGAAATAACAAACTCAAATCAAATATTAATTTGACATACTTTTTGTGAATAAATAAATGCTAATACATAGAAAATTTCAGAAATAAACATAGCTTATAAATATTAAAAATACAGTTTTTTAAATAAATATATAGACATTGTAAATATCTCTAATTACAATATTTCTGTTTTTAACTACTTTGATTGGTTCTTATTAATTGATATTATTAATTCGCATTAGTTTCTTCATTATTAATATTTTTTATTTGATATAAAAAACATGTATAAGTGTCTAACATGATGAATCACCTATATTTATGTCTTCTTTTCCCGACTGAAGAAATTATTTTGTAGAAAGATTTGTATCTGAATGAAAATAATCAATAGAAAAATGAAAATCCGATTTTATTTTGCATATATATTTTATGTTCTTTAATTTATAATTTCAGGAGTAGTGCAGGTACAAGTCCTAATGAAGGCTACCTTGCAAGTAGTTATGGAAGTGTTCCCACTATTAGCGAGCATCCGAGTCATGCTATGTTGAAAGATAACGGATTTACTCAGCAAGCGTATCACAAATATCGTTCACGCTGTTTGAAAGGTATCTAGCAATTATAACATTTTTTTCTAATAATAAATTATCAATTTGAATAATTGTATCTAAGATGATGAATCTTTCTTGTCTTCTTTTCCCGACTGAGAAAAATATCTGCGGAAATTCTTTTATCTGATTGTTATATTTAAATAAAAATCGCATATTAATATTTAATCAAATTTTTTATTCATGTATTTCTTTTTTTTTCTTTCAGAGCGTAAACGATTAGGTATTGGACAATCACAAGAAATGAACACTCTTTTCCGCTTCTGGTCGTTCTTTTTGCGAGAAAATTTTAATCGTACTATGTACGAAGAATTCAGAACTATAGCCAAAGAGGATGCTTGCGAAGGATATCGATACGGGGTGGAATGTCTTTTCAGATTTTACAGTTACGGTTTGGAAAAGAAATTTAGGCATGCACTGTATAAAGATTTCGAAATAGAAACGATATACGATTACGAAAGTGGTAAGTCAAAATTTTATATTTACATTATATACTGGGCAACAAAATTATCACAACAAAAATTTATACTGAAATTTCACATAACTTCAGATAATAGTAAAACTTCAGATAGCCTACAAAATGAAAAAAATTTTAAATATGACAATTTTTCGTGGAGTTGTGATTATCTGAAGTTTGTGAAATTTTGGTATAAATTTTTGTTGCCCAGTGTATTAGCACAAAATAGGTTGTTTAGCTATAAGATCATATGATAGTTAAACGGTAAATTTGTGCAAAAGCAAATGGAATTGTTTAACTAATTAACTCCACTTCAAGACATGTGTTATGAGTGGAGTTGATGTTAACAGCACTACAAAATTTAAAAAAAAAAGAAAGGAAATACATATTCTAATATTAGACACTGTGTCATAATAATTAATATTACTAATATTAATAAATTAATTGATTGTTTAACAGGACAACTGTATGGATTAGAAAAATTCTGGGCATTTTTAAAGTATTATAAGAACTCTGATCAACTTCATATAGATTCTAAATTGGAAGAATACTTGTCAAAATTCAAGAGTATCGAAGACTTCAGAGTAGTCAAAGTGAGTATTATTATCGCAGACAAGCATTCTTATTTGCTTTACTCACATATTAATTAATTGTTTTAAGCATTTGTTAATAGTAGGTTCATAGTTTTACATAATATATGTAAATGTTTCTTACAGCCCCGAATACATGAAATGCTTCAAGCTGCAAGATTACGTCACAGAAGTGTTTCCGAAAGCGCTAGAGAAGATTCTTTGGCGGGCGCGTTGTTAGATGATTGCAGCACCGTTACACTGCCAAATGAAACGAAATCTGATAGTTACATGCAAAAATCATGTTTAGACTTTACAAGTTCATCACAGTTTCGAAATAGGGCCGGTTCGTATGGCTCTAGTAGGCTGTGCCATCCCCGACGACGAAATAATTCCACATCGTCGAGCGACCAGCGAGATTTCAATAAGCAACAGTCTCGAAGTAGACAAAATTCTGGTTCCTTCACGAAGCCTCACGAGGCGAACAAATCGTAAGTCACTGCCAAAGAATGAATTTAACCTCCAGCTCCGAAATGGCTACGAAATAAAAACAAAATCCGTCACGATTAAGACGGAAAGCTTATCTGTCTCTCAAAAGTAAAGAGTCATTATACTTTACATTATACTTCGTTGAGAGACAATTATCGATATATGCAGCATAGGCGGTGCGATATTGTGCAAATGTGAAAATATCTTCCGTACGAAACGATAGTTATGCGTCGTCATCTCGTTATATTACGCATCGTTAGACAAAAGAGATGAAAATTCTGTACAGTTATTACTATTTTGCAACTGACAAATCGAAATCGGATATTGTATTAACAATTGCTCGACGCTATCGCTCTTTCCTTTTCAATATATGTAAATACAAAAAGAGGGAAAAGAACGAATAAAATTCGTGCGTAATTTTAATATTTTGAATGAACTATAATATATTATAATCTGATAACACGTTAAATGATGTAATATATATTCTCGTTCGAGAAATATTTGGTCTTTTGGAATTTTCCCATCCTTACTTCGTTTTCTGATTATAACTTTCTGCTACGAGACAAAGCTTAATCCAAAACAAATTTTTATGAAATTTTGTTTTCGATATCCTCCGTCGTAACAGATTTGGACTTCGTTGATTTAAAATTAAATTGTTTCAAGATAATGATGACAAGTTAAGAAGTGAAAGACAATGTTTTTCCCTTTTATATTTTTTCAATTTTTATTAATGTATTCCTATTGTACAATATGTAACATAAATTTATTAATCATTGCAAAAAAATGTCTACTCTTGACAGTCTTGATTTCAAAAAAGCATGCTCATCAATTATTATTAGGTTATGCTATCATTGTACCTTCATGTTGCTTTCACAAATACATAATAATGATGAAAACTCACAACGGTTTTAAAACAACATTCTTGATTCACGAAAACGAAGAAAAAATCTAATTATTAATGATTCCATACATACAATAAAAACTTTATACACATTAATGTTTTGTTTACATTATCAAGAATGATCGAAAATAAACTTTATTCTAATAATACGAGGATGAGAAAAATTAAAATATTCTTGGAAAAAAGAGCGATCATGCAAATGACAAGCTGTTGTTACTACAAATAATTTCCAATCTCTTTATCAGTCGATAACATAACTGTCCCAAAGGTGACAGGAAAAAGTCAACTGCGATAAAACTACACCTTTATTATATTGTACATATTCTCATAACTCGATTTTTAGTGATTTAGATTTATCTGTAGCTTTTAAGCAAGTGACACATAATGATTTGATACTTTAAGTTTAACATGTTAATAAACTATATATGATCGGCTTATATAAAGGATTGTTTCTCGTGGCGTGAAAATTTGAAAATCATTGAGTAAAGACATCTATGTATACATGTATATTTTGAAAAGAGAAACGTATTAACGTTGAAAAGATTCACTAAAGTGCTCGACTCTAATTTTTCTTATTAAAAATGTATTGTTCTGTACCTCACATATGTTATACTATTATTCAACGTTATATTCTTTGCAGAAAAAGAAAGGAATCAAGCTGTAACATAGTAATGTACATAATTTTTATCCGAAGTTGATATTAACTTAGAATCGCGCCACGAGATCGTTCATATGTAAAAAAAATTATATACTATATATAGATATATATATATAGATATATATATATATAGATATATATATATATATATATATAGATATATATATATATAGATATATATATATATAGATATATATATAGATATATATATAAATTCTTACATTGTTACTTATATATTGCTAATAAATCTTAATTTTTATTAAGGCTTATGCTATAAAAGGGTAAGGTTATTGGTTTCTGGCTTTAACATTTAAGAAAAAATGTATAAAAAATATTTCATATAAAAATTACATATACATAGAAAAATATTGTAAGAGGTGTGATTACATATGTGAAAACAATATTATATACACATATAAACACACACACACATGTATATATATATATATATATATATATATACATACACACACACATACTATATATATTGTGTTTATTATATATAATGTATATATATATATAATATTAGATAATATAATTATGTCAATTATATTATATTATATATATATTATACATTATATACATAATATTATTATCGACATATTTTTCATTATCTACCTATATTCATAGTACTGTTATTATTTCCACCTAGTGAAATATTATAACTCATACAGTCGACTTCACTCATTTTTCTCATTCCATACAGTCATTACTCTTACAAGCTGTTATATATAAATTACAAGATTATATCGTGTTTGTAAAATTATTTCAATGTAAAGTCTAGTCGTCGCTTCGAAACCGCAATTGTTTAGCCCTAGTATCTCTTGAAAAACAAAACGAGAAAATTGGCGACTGAACGACGCCACATTTTGATGACTGTTGTTAGCGAGAATCGACTGATTAATGAATTCATTCATTAATTGCGAGTTTATTCATCTAAGAATTTTAGAGATCTCATCCGGCCGCGCCTAGAGATCGCTTCGCAGATATTGATGCATACACGTACCCAAAAAAGCTCGGGACAGAAACCGAGTAGACTAGTTCAAAAACGCGGATTTCGTTTGCGTATAAATAGTGCCTTTTTGAGAAGAATCTTCCGGATTGTTATAAAAGAATCGCACTCTCACATGCACCTGCAGACGCATGCACAAACGACGAAAAAGGAAAGCGCTGCGAATTTAAGTAGGATTCATTTAGAAATTGTTAGAGAAAAAGGACTCGTTCGTGACAGTTGCTAAATAAATCGAGGCCGGTCGTAAAAGAAAAGTGTGAAACCGATAATAAACCGATAATAAATAAGCCAAGTCCAAGCCTTTCATTGAAGATGATGATATTGCATATTTTTTCAAATTTTGATATTGACCCGCGTGGACCGGTAGAACGTTTCTTGCACGGATTATCATCTTAAAAAAAAAAAAAAAAAAAAAAAAAGAAAGAAAAAAATAACGCCCAATCAGTCTACGTGGCTCCGTAGAATAGTAAATGTCGACCTACATGTAAATATACGAAAAAAAAATATATATACACACGTATGATTACACATACACATATAATAAATTACAAACGAATATCGTGGCTTAGAAAGAGGAAGAAGAAAGCATAATTTATAACCAGTACCTAGAAGGGCCATAGTGGACCCGGATGAATGATGTATAATGTGGTAATGAGATGTGTTGTGTGGATTGGGAATCTTATACAAATAGTAACAATTATAATGTTTGTGAATATATATATATATATATATATATATATATATATATAGATATATATATGTACATATACATATATTATATATAATATATATATAATAAAAAGACCAAAAAAACCAATCATTGACATATTTTTTATATTATTGCCTTTCATCTTTTCTCTAGAAATGTAAGATATAACTTGGAATGTCTAATAATACATATCAGTGTGTTTTTGTGTGTGCGTATAATTATAATTTATAATACAATTTTGCAATGAATGAATATTATTTTTTTTCAGATTTATTTTCTCTTTGGGCAATAATATGCTATATTGTTATATATCTTTTTTTGTCCTTATTTTGTATATATTTTATATTATTTTTTATTCTTATTTATAATAAAAGATAAGTTTAATTATTTTATAGCTGTCAAGTATTTTTTAATTTGCTTAAAATTTCTATCATGATATCTATTACTATAAATAATATCATGATATGTACTCAAAGTAAAAAAATATTGTATGCATAATGGTAGATATAAAAAAAATTGTATACCAATATAGTACATATACAAACAAATGTATAAAAGAGAAAAAGAGAAAGAGAATTATTTATAAGAGTTGTTGTTATTACGATCTATATAAGATTAATATATTTACACAAGATTGAAATATTTATAAGATATATTTATAAGACTAATTCATTATATTTTTGAACATGTAATAATTACAATAGTATTATTCCATTCTTTCTCTCTCTCTCTCTCTCTCTCTCTCTCTCTACTTCTTATTTAAGACAACAATATAAAAAAAATATATAAAGAGAAAGCTCCTAAAAACTTTAAAATATTAGAGAAAGAGATATGAACCCAAGAGCCCAAAATGACAGAAATCTCTGAAAAGTTCTTTTAGAGACATAAGACAGGACTTCGCCAGGAAAGCTTACAATTTACAATGATCTTCAGGCAATCACATAAATAAATACAGATTTTTTATACCTATGTTCGTGTCCTCACAATGTTAACTGGATCGAACTTCCTCGAGCATTGTAATGCTAGGCTGGCCATCATTTGTTCTTACGTACTCACTAATATTTGCCTGAACAATCTCGATTTCTACACAAGTGATTTACTAGTTACACTCTTGCGATTTTACTGGTTCTCCCAACAGTTAATGTGCTCGACCATGGTGGAAAGAATACTTCCACTTCCACCATGTGCTCGACTCTTCCAGATTCTTCCCGCCTGACAGTTTCTTGCACGTTGCCGATAACTAATCAAAATGGCGTCCCTAAGGCAGATTCACATGAATCACGACTTTTTAAGGCTAATATCTCTATGCTTGAAACAGTGTATGTTTGTAAACTAAAAGGGAAATTGACCAATTACAATCAAGCACTCTCAAACGTAGTAAAAAAATGTTTTACCTGTGATTGGTTAATTTCAGAAATTCCAGAATAGAGGGGATATGATTTTGACATCTATGGAGCATTAGCGAGATCTCGTCAAATTATCTCAAGATAAGAAAGATCGAGAAAAATTCAAAGATACCAAATACCGGCCAATACCGGTGATAGCTGTCAATTGACGTATATAAACGTATAATGTAATCTTCGACAAGAGATATTATTATATTATATGCGCTGCATATCTACAATCATGAATAATATATCTAATCGTGTGACATCCTGCGTAAGCATTTGCAGATATTAAATATGAAAAAAAGTTTTCTATGCAAACGTAATGATATTATGTAAATAATGATACAGGTTAAGCCACTTCTGCTTACGAGAAGTGTGTCAATAAGTTGCTCCAGGCAGAAAGATGATTTCCAAGATTTGATTCATCCAGAAGGACGGGAACCCAATATTCCGCATTATGTGGAACGCGAAGGAGAAAATGCTGATCTAAAAAGAGCACGGTATTATATTATTTTTGTCACAATAAACAGTTAATTTCACATTGACAGAAAAGTGATAAAAAAAATTCCTCTATCATTATTATATGTATTTTGTTATTATATATATTATATCAAATACCTTACTTATTATAATTATAATTAAATCAAAGTTAATTAATCACAATATTAATATTAAAATTATTATTTATGTATATATATTTACTGCTGATACTTTAGATTGACATATCAGTCTCGTAAACGCGGAATGTTGGAGAACGGTTTGCTTCTTAGCACATTCGCAAAGAAGTATTTAAATACATTCAATGATACACAGTTAAGATTGTATGATCAGCTTATAAATTTGCCAACCAACGATTGGGACATATTTTACTGGGCGACTGGTGTTAAACCAACTCCATCTGAATTTGATAATGAAGTGATGGATTTGTTGAAAAAGCATACTCAGAATAAAGATCGCCAAGCTAGAATAATGCAACCTGATTTGTAAATAATGTATTATGTAGTAACAATGTTAATAGGATGTAACATACTAATGCAGTAATTTAGATTAATACAATTATAATAAATAATAATTATTGCATGATATTTATGTGTATAAAGTTAATAAAGGGAAGTCTTATTTTTAGAGAGATCTGGAATTGTTTTCTCTATTGTCATCATACATCTGTTTGAAATTAAAAAACAACAAAGATATATTATCTAGCTCCATCAAACATATATTTTAGCACTTGCTATCTTTTCGCACGCGTATTTAACGAAATCATTTATATTAAACAAAATATTTTATTATAAAAACCATTTTATATACATTCTTCTTATGAAATCTTAGAAAATATATATAAATACAATGTAGTTTATAGAAACATTTATTATCAAATTGTTTTAGTCTATAAAATGGCTAAAACGCCACAGATAATTTCGGTCATGTATTCCGAGACAAGAATTATAAATGCATCACAAACTCGGAAAATAATATAAAGATGAGAAGAAACAATTAACTAATGTGCATGTATCTATTGGGATTTGCGAGATATTGTTTCGTCTGACTAAAACTTGCAAGTCCTATCATTTTTTTTGTAGCTTCGTTAGATCTTGTTGTCGAACTTTTTGATGTGCCTCTGGACGAACCTCTTCCTCTTCCGGCGCTACTAATGTGCGAAATTCATTATTATAAAATAACAATAATCTATAAAATAGCAATCATGTATTTTTATATTACCTCGAGCCACCTCGTCTATACTTTTTATTGGAACTGCTAGATTTACTTGCAATCTTCCGTTTCCTACCGCGACGACTGCTAGTATTACTACGAGAATAATTGGAAGTGTTGTCATCCCAGGTGCTATCATCATCATTATCGTCATTACCTTGCTCTTCTTCATCATTTTCGTTTTCCAATACTGAAAATAATAGAGATTACTCAATATAATATAGAATATTATTTTTTACACACATGATCTATAATTCATAATGTGTGCAAGTTCATATATATCATACCAATTTTTTCTGCTGCATATTTCTGTGTAATCTCTAAGAGAGCTTTGCCATATTTAACAAAGTTAGCCTTAGTGACGTGTGGTATTTGTAACATGGCTTCTTCAGTCTCTGGTAAACGTTGGCTCATAGCTCTGACAGCTACCATATTCATAATAGAGGAAGCAGAAACATCCAATGTATTAGCAATTCCTCGTATTATTGTCATCAATTCGGCATAGCAACGGTCTTGCAACTCTTTTATAATGCCATCAATTTTCTTTGTAACTGTCGAAACTGTGGCCGTGCCACCCGTAGATTTATTTAATTGTCTTATTGGGATTTGTACCTATTTGAAAGCAAATAAAATATATATGTATAATGTGATGCAATAATCAACTTCAATATATATGCTAATATAATTTAAATATTAATAATTAAACAATATGCTGTACATTTTTATTCAGTTATATATTTTTATCAATTATATATTCTGCAAATACAGTCGGATCTCTTATCCTACGACCCTCTTATGCTACGAAACCTCTTATTCTACGACAAAAAATCCTCTCATGCTACGAACGCGAAAGGAGAATTATACCCTCACTCTAAAATTTTTATCGTAGGATCAGAGGTTTAAGGGAAAGATTCCAAACCGAAAATGTCGTAGGATAAGAAGTCCGACTGTATCTCCTTCTTTTATTTTTAGAGGTATTCTTAGATTAATACCTTTGTATCTTTTCTCGTCATGAGTTCGCTCGCCTTTGGCCCGATTTTTATATATGCACAAGCAATCTCATTATTAATATACATATTTTCTTGCAAATATTCTTGTAGTACCATATAATGTAAAAGACGTTCTATGTTATTTTTGTTCCATGATTTGCCCCGACCATATAGAGGATGTTGTGTAAGACCTGTAATTTAAGACAGAATATTTAGTAATATATTATTATAAATACTAATTTATTATTATTCATTAACTCAATACAAACCTAACTCTCGAATCTTTTTAAGATCGCTACCCTTAAAAATATTTGCTAAGAGTATTAGCGTAAGTTTACAATTCCTTCTATTGTTCATATCTCTTACAGCTCTCATAATCTCTTTTGCATCTTCAGTTGCATCCAGCATTGTTACCTCTTCCTAAAATTATCCATCTCAGTAATAATACCATTATGTTATTGCAATAATTATTTAATACATGTAACATACCTTGCATCTACAGTTATCACATGCTGTTGTCTTATTTGAAATACACTGTTGTCTATTAAATATTTCTCCAAAATAATTAAGCTGTAGTGATCTACGACAATCTGTAGTATTTTCGCAAAATGCTACCATCTTAAATAAATTATCCATATGTGTACTAATGACTTGTGGGTTAGGATTATCTAATTCGATCATTTTTCTGATCCTGTGCATGTCTGCATAATGATAAAACAAAATACAATCTGCTATTTCGCCGTCACGACCAGCGCGGCCACTTTCCTGATAATAGCCTTCTATGGATTTTGGCAGAGCTGCATGTATTACAAAGCGCACATTTGGTTTGTCAATCCCCATTCCAAAAGCTATAGTCGCGCAAATAACATGTACCTAAAAAGATATATGTGTAAAAATACAATTGACAAAACAAATATAAATAAATAAAAATAAAACTAAACATATATATATATATTTAAAAATTCAACATATAAATATGTAAAAGAAAGATATACTTCATCAGAGATCCATTTTCCTTGACAATTGCTTCTTTGATTATCTGTTAATCCTGCGTGATAACTCGACGCTTTGATACCATTCTTTTTCATTTGCGCAGCATAATCGTCGCAATCCTTGCGTGATAAGCAATATACAATACCGCAAGCGTTTCTATACTTTGTCATTATCATAGCAATAACTTCGTCGGAGCAATTTTTCCCTTTCTTTGAGATTATACTGTACCTCAAGTTAGGTCTGTTGAAACTCGACATAAACCTAAAAAATATAATCATTAATTTAGTAAAAAAAATTTAGTAAAAAAAAAATATATATATATACACACACACACACACATATATATATATATATATATAAAATATATAAATAATGTGTGTGAATAGTTATATATTAAACGTACCATTTTGGATTAGTCATACCCAATTGATGCAAAATATCTGTTCTCACACGTGGTGTAGCCGTTGCTGTTAGAGCCATTGTCGGCACTTTAGGATAATTGTCTCTGAGACATTTTAATCGTTTGTAATCTGGTCTGAAATCATGACCCCATTGACTAACACAGTGCGCTTCGTCAATGACAAATCTTGTTAGTAATTGCCTCTCGTACAAATTAATGAAGGTATTACATAATTTTGTCGAGGCGGAAATTTTCTCTGGTGTTACATATAATATTTTCAAAGCGGGTTCTTTTTTGGCCAGCTCCCTGTACACTGCTTCTGCTTGATTATCCGTTATAGAACTGGATAAGTGAGCTGCAGGAATCTGCAAATTTACAAGATATTAGGATCACTTAAAATAGAATTAATATAAGCAGTAAAGCAATAGCATATGTTTGTGTAATATATATATATATATATATATATGTGTATATATATATATATGTGTATATATATATATATATATATATATGTGTGTGTGTGTGTTTAGTTTTTAAATATTTTTATTATATCTAATATCTAACATATCTAATACATCTAATATATAACATTCTCTCTCTTACATCAAGTGAAGTAAGCTTCTGAACTTGATCTAAAATAAGACTTTTCAATGGTGAGATAACAATTGTTAATCCAACACTTAAAAGTGCAGGCAATTGATAACAAAGAGATTTTCCACCTCCAGTTGGCATCAAAACAAAGCAATCAAATCCTAATAAGGTTGCATTAATAGCTTGCAATTGATTTGGCCTAAATGTATATAAACCAAACCTTTGTCGAAATATCTGAAATAATACAATAATACAATTAAAATGTATGTACAATACTGTATTTTTACCATTTTATTTATATGTAATTTATAGGTGTGAATAAAAATTATTTATTATAATGGCATTGTATTTAAATAAAAATTGCTAGAAAATATTTATATACCTTTAACATTTCTTGTGAATGTGAATAAGTTAAACTATCAAATTCTCCACTAATACCATCATTTTTATAATTACCAGTAAATATTCCAAATTCCACACTATTTTTTTCAAATTTTGATTTTGTTTTAGTATCATTGTGCTTGCTACTTTGCGCATAATTAGTTTCAGGCCAATCTATGGGTTAAAGAAAACAATCAGTATAAGTGCAAGATATCAGCAAAAGTGCAACAAAAACTAAATGTAAAATTTATACCTGTAGAATCGTTTATATTTATGTTACAATTTTCTTCCAATGCTGGAAATTTTTCTAACTCTTGTGTTAATGTATTAGCTTTCATAGAAACTGTATAATTGCCTATAAAATATTTTCTCATTAAAAATCTTTCAAAAAGGATTAATGTTTTATTTATTATCTGGTTTACCTTGAGATTTATTAGTACTATTAATCCAATTGTTTGGACTATTCCTAATGATATTTTTTTGAGACATATTTGTTTCTGTCTTTGGTGGTGTCTTAATACTATCATTAAATGTATCTTTCGCGGATGTAGGGATATATTCAGAATCTATTGAAGAATTCACTGTCTTTGACATTTGTTGATCCTTCTCCCACATCTCTGCTATTGTTTTAGAAACTTGAGTGCCTAATACTGTCTTAATAGGTCTTTTTAATTGGAAAGTGCTCTTCTTACTTGAACTTGTGGTGTCAGGTGACTTGATTGCTATTATGGGTTCCATATTATTATCATATTCTTTTATATGTGACTCTGTTATATTTGAGAAATTTTCATGAAAGTCTATTGCTTTAGATATTGAGGTACTCGATGTATCAAACTCATTATTTGTCGAGTAACTCTCAAAGGTATGTGAAATTGGTCTTTCAACTGAGTTTGATGATGTAGATTCAGGAGTTCCCAGAGATATGGATATATCTTTTTCATCTTCTTTTTGCAACTTTGATAGTTTTGTCTGCATTAAACGCAATTTAGCTTTTACATGTCGATGTAAACCTTGTAATTTTGTGAAAGAATCTCGATCAAACTTTGGAAATTGTTCCAATATTGGTAATGGAATTAATTCAAGAGCGATACAAAATTTATCAAGAATTTCTATTTGAAGATCCTTTAAGTCTTCGCGTCTTTCTAGCAATTTATCCTTTGTAACCTACATATAATATAATCAGAAATAAATAGTGCCTATACAGTTTCAATATATTAATAAATATTCATGTACAATATGAAACTTACAGGTATTGTGGACATTACTGGTTCTTTTCGAATAGATTCAATCCATGAATTCAACTGCTTATTAAAACCTAAATCTTTGAGATTCACTCTAATATCAGGGCCTACCCATTTCTTTCTTGGTGATCCTTTGCCACTATACTTTGAGCAGGGACTATCAGTATCAGAATCTGAAATTATACTTTTTGCCTTTTGTTTATTACTCTTCTTAGGAGTATGCAGATGCTCATTTTCTATGCTTTTAGGTGTTAAATTAGTGACCTCATTAATTTTTTCTTTATTTGACAATATTGGACTGGAAGGAATATATTTGCTATTACACTCATTGTCAGTATAGTGATTGATATCTGATTCAATAGCCTGCCTTTTCTCATCTTTTTTTATCAATGCTTTCTTTGGGTTTCGATTTAACTGCAAACATTTTTTAATGTTTTTTCTATCTTCTTCACTATCAGAAGAATCGGGAATAAAAGAAGTTTTCACAGAGCATTTTTCTGTATTTTTCTGTAAAAGATTTGAAGATTTGATTTCTTTTTCTTTTTCAACCCTCTCTTTTTCTTCTATTGAATTTTCAACATAATATGGTTCAGATATATCAGAAATTCTATTGTTTTCTTTTGCTTTAAATGGACTTTTGCATGAGTCTGAACTGTCTGAATTATCCTGCCAATTTAAAATATTATAAATTATCTTGTAATCAATAATATTATTTTGTAATTAATCATGTTTTGTTAATTATAATATGTTTAACAAATTCATGTTTTGTTAATTATAATATGTTTAACAAATTCTGTAAATTAACTGATGGTAATAATATTATTATTAAACAAAATTATAATCTTACAAGATCTATTATTGAATCTATTGTTACTAAATCTCCAGCCATCTTTCTTTGTTTATCAGAATACAAATCATCCAAGGATTCATTATTTGAATCAATATTCTCTTCCTTTGTTAATTTTGGTGTACTAAAAATACAAAATTTTTTAAAAATCCTTTTAAGCATAAATAATTATAACATATTATGTAATTTGTATATAAAAATTTAGATATTAAATATATTTTGAACATTTTCTTAAAGCCTAATAAATTTGACTTACCTAGACTGCAGAATATTGTTTTTATTTGCTGTTTTTGCTAAAAATCCTACAATTGTAGATTGGGTCTTTTGACCAAGCACTATCTTTTTTGACATTATTAGTTAAATATATAAATAAGCATGAAAAGAAATTTGCACACGTAATGCGTTTCATTCGAGTATCTTATCTTTCTGAGACAATTGTTTATATACAAATACGCTTTATTTATATCAGCTAGGCAGTGTAAACAGTAGAATAAAAAACCTATCAGTAGGGTCCTCTGTGATTTGAAAAGCACAAAAAGCACATGTGTTAATAAATTTTAAAATTATACGTAAATAACAAAAATATACATTACGTACAGTATTTAACGGATGTAATATACCCTGTACAGCATTGTTAGGTTAGAAGACGAGATCAAGTATGTCACATGTTCACAAAGGATAATAAAAAAATATTAAATATTAACTGTCAAATAATATAAAGCAATAAATATGAAACAATAATGACGTATTAGGTAAAACGAGTATTATTAATTTGCGCTGTGTAATTTGGCTCTCCCGCCATTAATCGTAATGAGATTGAGCCATTTTGACGCCGATTATTATTCGTTTTTTCGAAAATTGTTCAAAGTTGTATTCAAAAGTTTATGAGTAGATTTTCGAACGCAATCTTGAAGGCATATACACTTATTGGATATTTGATAAAATTATCCAATAGAAAATATAGATGTGAGAACGACATTTTTGTCCCTAGAAAACAAACTCTCCTATTGGACGTCACGGACACAGTGTAAATCCTACACGTCTCAAATATGTAATCAATAATCAATACACCTGCAGTCGTGACATGAGAACACGCCAAAAAATCAATTTTCGTCATTTTGACAGAGCAGGTGTTATATAACTATATCACGATAAACACCTGTAACGAAGCATTGGGGCGAGCATTAATGACATTCCCGACATACAACATATATCGATGATGAAATTCTTATTTACTAAACTTGTTCAATGTTGTCAATGTTTCGCCCCCATAGCAACAAGTGAAATGTGTCATTCCATAACGTGGACGTATGTGTAACAAGATTTATGTAATCGACAATTATAAATAATTGCTAAAACTATACACGTAAGCAATGTCGTCATATCATTCAGTTTAAAGCTTCATGCGTCATAATATTTCAAAAGTTTGACAGAGGAACCACATACATTTTACATGTATTTATCTACACGCGAATATAGATTTAATAAAATGCGATCCTTATATTAAGAAAAAATTATCAATTTTATAGACAGAACAGTTCAAAATTTTAATGTCGCAATTGTCTTCAATTGATTATTATCACATGAGTATGAGTAATATAAGAGCTCGTGTACCGGATTTCCTTCTTCAGTCACAGTGGGGCAACTGTGGAGAGATAGATTAAAGATTATAGTTTGATATAGTTTATGATAGTTTTCACACATACCTATTCTTCTATTGTGCATCAGTGTTTTGCTATACTATACACAATTGTGTCTATCATAGATTTCTTAATGAAATAATATTTTACTTCATTAACAATTTTTTGTCTCTAAAAAATCTACATTTTATTATTTTTATATAGAGAAAATTACTTCAAGTTTTTAAAATAATTTTATTTGCATTTGTATAAACAAATCTTTTATAATTAATTTTATCGATATTTTAATAAGAGAAAACATTTTTAAATAAAATTAATACTTAAAAAGGAAAGTTGCGTAACTTGCTTTAATAAATAGCATCAAGCTATGAATGTATGTGAAGAACATCTTAACATTACAATAGATGAAGATAAAATTATTGATGGCGCAATAGATGTTATAAAGAGGATAAGACCATCTTGGCCTCTGCAAGAACTGCAGTTCAAGGTAATACAATAATAATTTTTTTTCATAATATATATTAATACAAAATAAATATTACAACTTTGTTTAATATTTTTTCTCCCCTTTATATCAGCCATTTACTGATGGAAAAACAAATAAGTTGATAGGAATATGGTACTCAGGACATTATACAGATATGATTCTGATTCGAATTTATGGTAACAATTCAGATTTACTGATTGATAGAAAAAATGAATTAAACAATATCCAGGTAAAGATTTTATCAGTTTTATATATCATTGTATTTTTCATATTTTAGTTGTAATCAATTGAATTTTTATATTTATATATTTATGTTTTATGAAAATATAATAAATTCAATATATGTCAGAGTAATTAATATATATGGAATAAATATTTTTGTATAGATATTGAACAAAGCTGGCTATACTCATTGCATTTACGCTACATTTAATAATGGGTTTGCCTATCAATTCTTGGAAGGTGAAACTCTGACTCTAGAAACAATTAGGGACCCAAAAGTGTATCCATTAATCGCAAGACGCATGGCTGAAATGCATAGTCTTGAGCCAGAGAATGGGCCTGAATCAAAAAAAGCTTTCATTTGGGAAAAAACAAAGAAATTTATGGAAATTATGCCTAAGAGATTTTCGGATCCTCTCAAGCAAGCAAAGTAAACAAGAAATTATAACAGAATTCTTTTTGAATACTATTTAAAATATATCCAAATGCTCCAATTCTTATAATAACTTTTACTTTAAGGTTTGAGATGTTGATTTCACCATATGCAGTATTAGAAAAAGAATATCATTTTCTAGAAAAAGCACTTTCAAAAGTGAATAGTCCTATAGTATACGCGCACAATGATCTTCTACTAGGAAATATACTGTACAATCAGGAGCAAGAGAACGTTGTTTTTATCGATTATGAATATACTGCATTTAACTATCAAGCATTTGATATTGCTAATCACTTTGCAGAATTTGCTGGTAGTTATCTCTCTTTTACAAAGTATTGTATGTCTTCTTTTGTTTCAAAAGTAATATTGGATTATAAAACATTTCATTTGCTTCATTTTTAACTAATTAAGTGTATTGTGTTTGTGTATTGTGTTTGTGTATTGTCTGCATTATATACAATTTTATTATATTAATTTTATTACATATACATACAAATTTAAGGTATAGATGAGCCAGATTATTCTTTGTATCCGGATAAAAATTTTCAAAAAGCATGGTTGAAAGAATATTTACAAAGATATAATGAGACTAATAATGTGTCTGAGAAAGAAATTAACAAATTATACTGGCAGGTTACTAAATTTGCTCCCTTGCCACATTTTTTTTGGGGCTGTTGGTCTCTCATTCAAAGTGAACATTCACATATTGATTTTGACTTTTTAGAGTAAGTAAAAACTTGTGTAAAAAATAAAAGAATACTTTACGAGAATGTCAAGTCTGATAATAACAGTAAATACTCCTTATTTTCTTGTAAATTAAAGTATAATTATCAGTGAAAACAAAATATATATTTTTCTGTAATTATATATAATAAGTTTTTCGAATTATTTTCAGATATGCTGCAATACGTTTTAATGAATATTTCAAGTTCAAAGAAGAAACTTCCAAGTTGGAAATAAAATATAAATAAAAGTAGCATTTTTTAAAAACATTCATTCCAAATAAAAGGATTGTTAAAACTTTCTCCAAATATATATTAGCTTGACAATTGTATATTATATTTATAGATATATATATATATATACATATATATTATATAAAATTTATATGTATATAAATTTTACATTCCTTTAACACAGATATATGTATATAATAAATGTGATAATTGCATTATATGATTATTTTATCCATACTAGATTTGTAATATAATGTATATAATAAAATTTATCAATGTTACGACACTTAATCTTTTATTATTAAACTATTGTCCGTAAACTATAGATTATAAAATACAGATGTAATTTCTGTTTTAATGGTAGTAATAAAAATGGCGCAAATTTAATGATTAAATAATGTACCGCAAAAATTCTTTCATAAAGATAAATATTCTGTTCATAAACACACGACATACATTAGAAACGTGAGCGATAACACGTATTTAATGAACCTCCAATATCATTTTTTTCAAGGTTATTATAACCTAGTAAGTCAATGTAATCTTACCGATTGTTTCTTAATATTAATAAGTTTATTTATTTTTTTTTTTTTTATATCGCACTTTTTTCCTCTTTTTTTATACGTCTTATATTTAAATTAAAATTGCTACTAGATATATACTCCTTATTTTAAACTCTTTAAATACAAGAAAAAGATCAGATAAGGGTGTAAATATAAAAGATATAGCTATATCTAACACATTCATACATATATTGTATTTATAGGTTTATCTCTGAGTAGTTGTTTTTTTCACATTTAAGCCAAAATACACTGTCAGTACAGTAGTGCCACTTCATCCTACTACTACTACGGAAAATTTATATATTCAGGCAGTATATATTTATAAAATGTATTCAAAATATTTATAATTATTTGAATATTTTATAAAAATTATCAAAATATTTTTGTAATCTTAGATATTGAATATATAAAACTCTCATGATTTATAAATCTCCTAGGAAATATTTGAGAAATATTAAATATTTTTTCGTAAAATATATTGTATGTATTCAACATTTTATTAAAATATAGTTTAAACATTTTATATAATATTTATGATAAATAAAACAAATACATATTTGTCAATATTTATTAATAAATATTTGCTAAATATATTTCTCAAATATATATGCTGGAATATTTATGATAAATATGATCTACATTATATTTATGAAATATTCAAATAATTATTATACATAAATATTTTAATAATTATTTATACATAAATATATTTCGTTTATATTTTACAAATATTATTTGTTCTCTCGTTTCACTCTCTCTCTCTCTCTCTCTCGCACTCTTTATTAGTCAATCAATTGACTAGCGAGTGTGTTTTTGTTCGGCTTTACGATCGTCGTCACTGCGTACGTCTATAAATCGCGTTTATTTTTAGTCAGTCTTGCTCTTGGTCGCCGAAAATTTTCATAAACACTCGCCTTCCCTGTCTCTCTCTGTCCTTGCCGTTCGACCGTGTCGTTAATACATACATATCACAGGCTCGGTCGACGACGAGCGATCATACGACACTCGCGCAACACATTCCTACGTGCGCCGACTCCTTGAGTTCCATGTAAACATACGAGTGAAAGTAAACATTGTAAACAGAGCGGCGGTAAACACAGGCACGAAGGAAGAGGAGGCATGCGAGAGACTTTGGCGATCCGGCTACTCTTAACGTTTCCGCGACATATTACACATATTCATTAATAATCGGCGGTCTACGGTCTACCTAGTTCGTCATCCATTGTATATTTCTAGCACGTACGATCGCTAGAAACCGAGGCAAAATCTCCTTGGCTTTTCTATATCGATCGTTTGTGAAACGGCAGCTTTTTCAAACGGACGATCGCTCGACGACAGTAGTAGCTCACCATCTCGTTTGTCGGTCTCTCATTTCTTTTTTTATTCCGCGTCTCTTTCGGAAAATCGAGCCGGCGAATATATATCGTGAAAGACCGGAGTAGAACGGGAGCGCTAAAAGAGAGCGTCTCGACATTCATCTACGCTTCGGTCCGAGCGAGACATCAGCTGTTTAACATCAGTAGTTAATTCGAGAATCTCCGAAGACAAATTCAGAAAGGGAGAGGAAAAACGGATAGTTTGCCGGGATTCTGATCGAGTAGTGTGGAGTGTGAGTGTATGGGTCACGGTGGCATTTCTGAATTCTGAAAGAAGAAAAGAAGCGGTTTCTTCTCTCCGATTAATTCCCTTTGCCTAGTCCAAAGATGCACATCACCTGCAAGTGCCTGAACGTGTCCATCAGATCCAGGAGTAGCGAACTGCAGCGGCTTAATATCGATAACGTCGAGATGACCGACCTGGAGCGCGCCGATGCCTTCTTTCGCGAGGTGAATACGATTGAAAATTCTTGAGAAAAAAGTAGTTTCTTTAAAGAACAAAAAAAAAAAAAGAAAAACAAACGTTTAAGATATGCGAATGTGTGCCAGTTCACGTCGCTCGTTTCTTTTTTCTACTCATCTTTTACGGCAAAGTTGACGAAGTTGTTGATCGGTTTTACGAGTTAATTTTTCCATGAATTACGGATACAGAAAAATCTCTTTCTTACATTAATGGCACATTGAATAGATCAAGAGTTTGAATTTGTTGAAATTGCAGTAATTTTGATCTTATTTGCAGCACGTAACGATAATAACTCCACGTCACGTTAGAATCATCTTATTCGACATTTATCATGTTACATCTTTTGTATATTTCTCATGATTGTTGCATGCAAAATGTCTTATATAACACTCGTATATAAGTGTATTAATAATCAAAAAGCTTTCAGAAGATTGATGATTTTCCTTTGTATTTTTATTGTGCGAGGAGGTTTAATCTTTTCATGTTTTTCTTCATTTTTTAACAATTATATATTATTATAGTCAATATATTTCTTAATCATAACTGTAATAGAACAATTACAATTAGCTATGTTATATAATGTTAAATTATTTATTGTAAATATTAATTTTATTTTTTATACAGGATCTAGCTAGTGTACCAGAACTGGAGACTATTACTAAAGAACAACCTGGTTTAGTGGAAATAAGAAATATTGGCTCATGGATCATACATCGTTGTTATAATTGCTCAATTTATACCCATGCTGTCCATAGGGAACATGGTGCTGCTTTAGTCCTTATTAATAGCAATATCGTTGTAAGTAAATTTCAGACATAAAACACAAAAGATATTCTTTTGCAATATAATACTCCACAAGTCAACCAAAATTCTTTTCAAATATGTACTATATAAATAATTTATCTCATTTAATGCACTAGTCTGTTCTATTTATTTATTTACTATCAACAACACAACAATCTATTTGATAGATTTTGATTATATATCAAAAGATATTTATTGATCAAGTACTTTATTATACTATTTAATTCTAATTAACTTAATTTTAAATGTTATTAAATGTAAGTATTTAACATAATATAGAAGTGTTTATTGTGCTACATATAGTACTTTTTAAGATGATGCAACTTGATAAATTGAGTAACCAATTTTATTAGAGATGATTGTACATGAGATTATAATGACACAGTGACATATATTAGTAGACATAAACAATTGAAGAAAAAATCAAATACCTTTATATTTAGTTTCTTTTTAATTTATCAATTCAATATTTATTCTTTTTTATATGTAGTTAATAGTTTTGAAGTACAATTTTAAAGTTTAATTAAATAGAATCATCTTTCTTTCTTGTTTCAGTTATCTCCTGAAGAAATAAATAAATTAAAGTCAAATCCAGATTACAGCTCAGTGTTTAGGATAGTAATTAATCACAATTTGGAAGATCTTGATGACTATTTACAACAACCTAATAAATTTTCTGGTAAGTGAACGGATGTGTAATATATGTATATAACAATATCCAATTTTCTTATATATTTCAAAATAATTTATTAAAATATGATGTAAATTATATATATTTTGCATTTTCTTTTACACTTATCTAGTTTCACAATTACCTAACACGGTTCAAGTGGCCCTAAGTGGATTGCAACAACAGTTGGAGGAAGCTGTACAACGTCAAACAGTAGCAATAGAAGATAAAATATGTGCGTTTTCTGCAGAGCAATATCGGCTGTTGGAACAATTTCGTGAAAGAGCGCACAACGAACATAGACTGTTATCAAAGTATGGTTTTATAGTAAATTATTTTGCAAGTTACAACACACTACTATTGTTGCAATAATAATTATATATGTTTTATTTGTTTATAATTAGATTAGTGTGTAGAAGAGAAGAGACAAATAGGGTAACCAATGATGTAGAAACTGCATCAGTGACTCCTGACAACTTTAAGAATAATACTTTAACTACCTCTGCAGCTAATACAGTTGATCCCAAGTCCAATTTAATATTTAATGATATGAAAATTTCTACTGATTCGAACGTTAAACATGAGATAACCACTAAACATTCTTCTAAAAATTCTACTAATGTAAGTCACTTTTGCTATCTTAAATTTTCTTATATATGCACTACTTGATTATTTACGAAAGTTCTATTATTATTATAATTATTCATATATTTATATAATAAATTTTGCAGAATGAAAATACAAAAAAGAAAAAGCCATTATATATTTATACTAAGGAATCAGCCAGTTTTGATACAGAAGCATTGTTTCCTTTTGAGGGAATAGAAGATACAGATGGAACTAATCAATTACATCAGTGGTCTTCGGAAGAGGGATCTGATACAGATGGTATGATGTATTACATATGATGTAGCAATAATTTATACAGATTTAGATGAATATAGTTACTTGTTCAGATTCAAGCCAAAATGAAGGGATTCATATGCCAAGAAGTCAACGAGATGGTCACTCCACTTTAGCTAAATCATTACCAGTCACTGTACCTGCTTTTCCATCTATTGCTCGTCGCGCAGTACAGGACCAAAATGATGATCAGGTAAAGTTCTATAAAATCTTTAATTTCTGTAATAGTATTATAAGGAATATCTGTATTTATCATTTTATTTCTTATTGTTCATTTGATTGAAATTTACCTCAGAGATTTGACATATATATATATATGGTATTAAAAAATGATGTATACATATATATGTATAAAATTGCAGTTGCCAAACGATCCGTTAGATCCGCACAATATTCGAGCTTCAATTAAAGCCTTAGCTAAAAGCGTCCATGGTGATACTGTGTTTGGAGACTTACCACGTCCCAGGTTTTCTACTCAGATCTGACTTGTCATATATGATGAAAAAGATCCACTCGGCACTTTTTAGTGTTTTTGATACAATATATCATAGTCCCTATCATCCATCATTTGTCTTTCATACAAAGATTACAAGAGGTAGTTTATGTATACACACTTGGAATAAATGTGATCAGTTCTGCAGAAGTACAGAACACTATTTGTATTTTGTAAAAATTCAAGATTACGCCTTAACTTTAAGTTTTGGACCTATACTATGATCATGCAATCTCTCTATTACAAAAAATGCTTTTTATCTAAACTGAAAGCTCTATTTGCAGATTTTGTGAAAATGATTTGTGTTTAATAGATAAAAAAAAAAACGTGCATTCAAAAATCTAAAAGCGCCTATAAGCACATTTGCAAAGTCTAAAGATATCTAATTGTAAAAGTACAATTTAGAATTTTATTATTTACTCCAATATATAAATTTACTTGTAGTGTGTTTATATACTATATATATATATATATATATATATATAGATATAGCAGACTGAATTTTATTATTATCATTACTTCAAGTTATAACTTAAAGGCTATATTTAACTTATATAGTGTAGTAATTCATAGTACAGAATTATTGCACTATATATTGTATTGCTAATATTTGTATGTTTATATTGTTATGAGCATTTTACAATATATTTTTTCTTATTGTGTTGAAAATTGAAACACTAAATACAGAAATGGTGTCAATTATGCATATAAATACAAATACTTTATAAAGAGAATTGTATAGTTAATATAATGTATATGAGAAGACAGTGCAAGTGCATAATTATAACTATATATAAGAGGAGAAAGAATTTATATTCTCCATATGTAATTTCTTACATATAGAAATTAAGATTTAAAGCAAATCATTGTTAAAAATGACATTAATTTCTGATGACAATTACTTATTTTATTATAAAATAACTTTAAATTTTTTGTTCACGATTAATTTAATGTGTATATTTTTTTATTAAACGATTAAATATTAAATTTAAAAGTGTGCTGTGTATAAAAGAATATCTTTTTTTTATATATTTAATGTGAGGTAAAGCAATATCCTGCTTTTAGCAAACGTAAGGCAAGGTATTTTGTGTATCTGTTATTATATGAACATTACATACATATTTAATACACATTTATTTAGTCAAGAAGATATCAATTTCGATTTATTTTTTATGAGAGACATTTTCAAAAATATAAAAAAAATTTAAATAATAATATACATATATATTTTGATATATTTTTCCTGTACATCCAGAAAAAAATTGCAATATTAGTGTAACATTAACTTTTATGTGTATATATATATATAATTTTTTTTTTGTGAAATTTTCCTAATTTGATTGAGATTGTGTATGTGTGTATCTTTAATAGTTAATAAAACTATTTTAAATTTAATATAAATGATAATGTAATTTCTTTGTAATTTTTTAATCAATAGCAATTTAAACAATAATTAATGGAACAATATGACTATAATTTATTAGTAAGGTAAAAAACAATGTATACAAATATATATGCAGATAAGCACATTGTTTATCTTATGAATAAATTATGATCATGTTGTTATTCTGATTGATTATTGTATAAATTATTATTGATTGAAAAATAATAAATAGGCATGAAGAACATTCTAAAAACATCAAAATTGACTAATTTTTAATATATTTTGCATATTGTGAAAATTTAATTCTCATAAGTTTACATTATCTTACAGAGATAATTTGACATAAAAAAAATACAGTATGAAATAATTTACAGGTCTAGATTTTTCTTTTGTATATTAAATATAAGTGTATATTTAAAATTTTATTTAAAAATTTCCATTATATATGTAGCAGATATGCTATATAACTTTTCAGATATGAATGTAATACTGCAGCATAAATTATCTCTTATTCTTTATTTACTTACATCATTTGGTAACTAAACTTGATGAGACAATTGTATAAATTTTTGATATATATTTGAAAAAAAATTGTTAACTTCCAATTATAATTTATGTATTTATATATATGATTACAATTATATATATAATTATATAGAATTATATATAATTTTGAGTACCACCAACCTGTGGAATTTTTCGGTACTGTCAATGAGCAAGAGTAGCTTTATTTTTTGCTGCAAGTTCGATTTGTGCAGCAGCTACAGTCTTCATGCCATCCTGCACGGCCGAAAGATTAGCTTTCCATGATACAAGTAGATCTCGCAATTGCATCCATTGTGGACGACCAAATGTTCTGTGCATCGTGCTAGAAATTAATACTTTACGGCCAGCCTGATCCATGCGTGCTCTTACAAGTTTGGTTTTTAAAACTGAAACAAGCAGTAATTGTTGCAATAATATCATTTATATTATGTGAGGAAAAGTTAAATGTGATTATACTGTATTCCTTTTACATTAAATGTAATAAATTGTTCAATGTCTCAGTAACTCAGTAAAAATATACTTCTACTAAGCCAGTACACATTCATTTAATATGCCCTGTTTAAAGTCAATTACCACTTGAATGAATTAATAGTGGAAACTAGTATGTAAACAGGACACAATTATCATTTATAATAAAAAAAAAAAAAAAAAAAAAAAAAAGTTTTTTATAAATGTATGCTAGTTAAGTAACCGAAATAGTTTACCATCAATTATGAAGCTTTCTACTTCAGATTCATTAATTTGCAATTCTTCTTGTATTGTATCAAAAGACATTTCTGGATTTGTCTCTGCCAGTTGCATAAAAGTCAACAGCCTCATCTTTTTCATGTTTTGCTCATGGTTCAATCCTATAAAAGAAAAGATATCGTAACGAATTTTTGTCAAAATTAAGTAAATATTTTTAATGATATTATAAATCAATACAAACCAAGTTGATGCTCAACAAATTCTCTGTGATGTTGATAGAAATGTAGATATGCTGGCAATTTATCTTGTACAAACACAAGAAGTAAATCGTGTATCAATTCGCCTTCTAAAAATCTTACAGGTTTTAAAGCCAATAATGGATCCAGTAAAAATGTATTAGGATCCGCTAATGCAGCTAATATACAACGCTGTGCATCTTCTCTTGCCGCGGAAGCATTTTCTGCTGTATAAGTTCCCAACAGTTCCACCATGACAGCTGCTGCTTGCTCTCTAAAGGAATATAAATACAGATATTTTATATATATCTAAATATCCTTTTATTTAAAGATTTATTTTTTTAAGAATATTAAAATATCTTTTAACCAAATATATCTATTATATCAAACAAAATAAAATAAACATAGAGATAATTACCCCTGTTTGCAACTTAAAAGAACTTCATGTAACAAACGAAGTAATTTTTGCATTTGTTCATTCGATGGTGGAAAAGAGGCAAACTGTTGCTTCAATTGATCTATTCCACTGTACACAGCTTTTACTTGGTCGACATTTCGGGCTATTTGCACCAAATGATAATAAACATGGTATCTCATTGGAGAATCATCAGCAAGAGATTGAAATAACAGCCATAGCCTATAAACATATACCATTTATTAATATTTAAATCACTTGTTATATTAAAATAAAGTAATTGTAATGTAAAAGATATATTACGCTTTTAAGCAAACCAATCCAAGTTTGTATCCAGGTGCTTTTACAAGTTTCTCACAGAATGCTAAAATTAAATTTTCAGCACGTTCTGTAGGTATCTGAAATAATATCAATACAAATAAAAATTAATTGTACAAATGTTCATTTTATATAATAATAAAGGCTAAAGCAAGTATGCCAAATTTACCAAAATCATGATAGAAACAATATCATTTAATACAGTTTCTATCTCATTTTCATTTCCTTCTTTGAAACATGCTTCACATACTCCAATAATCTTGTGCAAATCGTCCTCTATACCTTTGGGGGATTTCTCTTCACTAATTTCTGCACCAAGGCTTTTAAAATATACCCTTAGTTCTTGTGCCTGGCAATAATATTTAACAATTAGTATGCACATATTAATGTTTTTTTTATATATTGAATAGAAACTATTGCAATCGCTGACTTTTTAAATTATTTAATTGCAAAATGTTGCTAAAAATTGATAAACTAATATATATATATATATATATATATATATATATAATCATGTTTTGAAATAACTTAAATGTTATAGTTTATTAATTTTTAACAAGCTTTGTATATAAAAGCCATCTTTTATATAGAATTTGAAAAAATTACTTTATTAGATAGTCTGCTAAAGGTATAGGTTGTATAAAATGATTTGCATGTATAATATTGAAGCCACAGGTATATGTTGTTACATAGAGGAGAAGAATAGTAGCCATGCAAATGTTCTTCCATCCACTGATTGGAATTTGACAAGCGAATGAAATGACCATTAGCCATTGTGATTGAAATTCATTCCAAGTTCGAAGTGTGTACAGTTATCAGAATTTTTCAAGCAGAAGGCGTTAATCACAGTGTTAAAAATAATCTTAGGTGATTGAATGTTTATGGCCAGAAGGTTTTAAGCCAAAAAGAAGTGTGCGTGTGGTGCAGCAAATTCAAAGATGTGCCGTTCAACATTTCAAACTTGGAATAAATTTCTCATCACACTGGTCATTTCATTTCGCTTGCCAAACTCCAACAAGTAGGTGTAAAGACAATAATGCTTGCATGATTATTAATCTTCTCTTCCATATAATAATATATGCCTAGAACTTCAAGATTGTGTACAGATCATTTTATAATCAACGCCTATACTTTTATTATCGGAATCATTTTCGTATAAAAATTAATTGAGAAGAAATAACGGTAAGGACGTTACAAGTACTGTATTATTTCCTCTAATTCTACTTTTACAATACATATTGACGAAAAATATCCAAGGAAAGTAACGACATGCGTTATTTAATTTTGTGTATTTACCTGGTCATCTAACGGCAATTCCATAAAAATTGGTGGCACTTGCATCTTGACAAATTATAAATATGTTTCACTGTAGTAAAATTTAATCGATAAGGGTTAAATTTGACCGAATGTAACTAATCGAAGCATGCGAACACTTGCGTTGTGTAGCAAAGAGCATCGAAGGGATGAAACCAGAACGATCACGAACGATGAACGCGATGAACACGTGTTGTATGTACGCGACAGAATGGCCAATTGACAGATATCTCTTTTCAGTGGAAAAAAACTTTTAGGGACATTTTTGACGTACAGACAGCGTCTGTTTTTTTTTTTCGAAACTACAAATTTTCTATAGGTTTGTTCGCGTTGCTTGCAATCTCTAAAAAAAATATATTTTTTTTCTTCCGTCTGTAAAAATAAATATTTAAACGTAACAGGAAAAAGCGAAAAGTCTGGATGCAGAAAGTGCGAACAAATCTATAGAGAACTTGTAAAGTTCCATAGTTTCTTGCAATAACAGCCAATCAGAATTGCGTTTGAAAATCCACCGTGTCCGATAACCAATCGAATTTAGCCTCGATATTTTGTAGACATAGCATGTTATTCACTGACAAGTTTCGCGACTATATAGTTTATTATTGATGTATGGACATCAATTTCATGTCTCTTTGCGTGCATCATAGTCGTAAATATTCAACATGATGGATCATTTTAGCTAAATTTTTCATCGAATAGAGTTATCGGTAAACGTTTAGTTTAAGGTACTTTACTTAGATTTAAAAATACACTTATTCGATGTCTCTTTGTGTAAAGATAAAGGTTTTACAACATATATTTTTTTGATTGATTTTAGTATGACAGAACGGCGGGAACTTTGGACCGGCATTAGATTGACAATGCATTGGGTTGACAATGTTAGGATCACATCTATGAAGAAACTGTAAAGTATTCCTGTCCATATATATATTTGTAAGTATATATATCTAGTACTTTATTTAATCTTTTTCTTATGAAATTTGTAGATTAAAAATAGATATCTTGTGCAAAATAATTTGTGATGTAATATCAATAATATATAATTAAATCTATTAATATTTACTATGATACAACAATAGTATTAATTTCTGTTAATTGAGGAAAATAATCACAGAGAATTATTTATTATCTCCTATAATTTTAACATTAATGCAAGTACATAATAAAATATTGAGTATACAAAAATTACATACAAGATCATAATTTGTTGAAGACATATACAGGTCAGAGTAAAAAAAATGAAGATTTATTAAAATTATGATTATTATGAAACAATTCATTGAAAATAAAATTTATACTGAATATTCAGAAAGAAACTTTTAAAAACTTTTATAATGGTGTTGGAATAATGTATCGTTGATTTCTCTTAGATTAATTGCTTTACAAGCCGCATCTACTGCTTGTGTCATAGCTGGTGTACCACAACTGAAAACACCAATCTTGTTTGTCTGAAATAAAATTTCTTTAAATGCATAATGTAAAGAATTTAAAATATAATATAATGCTGATTAAAAAATTATGCGACCAATATTAAATGATTAACATTATCCACATTGATAATCAGTATATACTTACAGTAGGATGTAATTTTTGTATAGACAAGAAAAATTGAGAGAATTTCGGACGTCCGAAATGTGTTACTGCTTTCAGTCCAGTAAATAAAGATTTGTTTGAAATCTTTTGAAAATGACGTTCGCAAATATACTGAAAATCATATTTAGTTGGAGATTTTTTAGAGCCAAATTTTTTTAAATTAATATGATAACATTTGAATTTATATATCTTACTAAAAGTATCGTACGTAGATCAAATTTTTGATAAAATTGAGTAACAAAAATATGAATTGATACTGTGTTATTGACATCTGCTTTTTCAAGCTCCCTCAATATATCGACCATCCATTCAAATTGTTTTTGCGTTCTTGTTACCCAAACGAAATATACCTGCAAATTTAAATATTTTTATATATATGTTTTTCTTTTTTTATTATCATTTAATTTTTAACAGAGTTGTTAATGTTATTACCTTTTTGCAACCAAAATTTAAATTACAGTTTGACTTGAAAACAATGTCTTTAAGTATTGATGAAAAAGGTGTAACACCTATACCACCGCCAACCATGATTGCCACTTCATATTTATCCCAGTCTTGATGACCTTCCCCATATGGGCCATCCATGTGAATCTATAAATAAATAGAGATAGCAATATGTGAAAAATTTATTTCATATTAGTAGAAATTTTTTGAATATATATAAATATAGAATATCTGATAAATATAGTGATATGAAGATAATTACCACTGGCAAACTGTCATTAGACATTGTACACAATTCTAGTTTCTCTCTAATATTTGTGGTCCATGGTCCAACTGCTCGTATATGTATACTTAAACTCGTTTCATGTGGTGCAGACGATAAAGTAAAAGGATGATACTCATTTGTCTGCAATGCTGGACATGCTATTTTAATCCACTGACCAGATTTATATTGAAAATTTAAAGGTTTTGGAAATGTTATACATGTTACATCTACAACATATATATGAATAATATATATAAAGGATAAAAATAAAAACGCTAATATCGCGATAACATTTATCAAAAAGGAATACCTGATGGCAGAATTTCTGCTTTAAGTATTGGTATTTCTATCGTTACTCTGGTCACAGTTACGACTTTATCAAGAATAAATAGAATGGCTGGTCCCAAGAAGAAATAATGGAAATATGGTTCCTGTTGTAATAAATTTATAAACAAATAATTTTTAATTATATAATATGATTTTAGGTGACGTATTTTTTTATGCATAGATTTGTTCTTTTTAGTTGAACTAATGCAGCCAGTTCGATTAAAAAAAATAGCTTATATAAAAATAATTAAGAATGATATAAAGTATGTGATAAATATCGGACTCTAAATAACGCTCATAAGTGGAGCACAATAACTGAGCAGAAAAATCCTTTACTATTTTGCTTTACTTACTCATGAGCGTTAGTCCGATATTTATCAGACACTCTGTATAACAATAATAATTACTTGTACTAATCTTCCACTGCCATGTAAAATCATCAGTATGTAAAAAACTGGATACAAGGAATGTATTAGAGAGAACCAATTGTAGAATGACTTGCGTACCATCGGCAAAGAACACACAAATATTAATCCAGTTATAATGGTTAAAAATATTCCCGTTACACCGGTTATTGTACCCCAACACCAATAATGGAACTTTGGCAGCTCATGCGTACTAAATGCCAATATAATTATATGTAATATAATGATGCATATATGTAAATGTGAATAATGCTTTTAATTATCTAAAAATTAAGTGATTGACATATCTAGAAGGGAAATGTAGACTTACGCGTGGAAATAGTTACGAAACAAGCATGTCAGATCGTCAGCAGTTTGCGTAGAGATATGATAAAAATTAAAGCCGTGTCCAATTATATGTAACACTAAAAATATTAGGATGTCAGTAAATATAAGTACATTTTGTTAAAAAATTCTTCTCTCTCTTTCTGAAGTGAGTTATCTTAATTATGTTGTTAATAAATTTTATACATTGCTTAAATTAACAATAAGAAATTTTATACTCTCACCAGTAAAGACCAATGCCCAACAGGCGACATATTTGTGCATCTCTATCGCTGAATCGAAAGGAATATAAAATTGCAAAATCGTGGTTCTTAGAACAGTGATAGTGTTTTGACACATCACGATTAATAATGTGGAATAAGCAAACATCATAGCCGATGCCGCACCTCTCGTTATAGTAAGACCATAGCCTAATATTCGTCTCAAACCAGAATGTTCTCGTTGTATAGAGTAATCTATATAAAAGAGTATTATTGACAATTTACAAGGTGCAAAAATTAAAGTTAGATATTTACAGTAAAAAGAACGTACAATATACTCGCTCTGCAAAAATGCCAAGCAGAAACAGGGTGTATAAACATGCCCAGAATATTTGCAATCGTTTATTAGCGAGGTATTTCATTATAGGATACCAGTAATTGTCCGAGTATTTCTTCAGCTCTTCGACGATTTTCTCGTTCTTGTCGATAATTTCGCTATTATTTTTTTCCTCTTTCTCATTTTGTTTACTTTCGATTTTGCCTTGGATTCTACATTGCAATTCGCTTGGATCAGCATATAGACTCTCTACTGTCTTTTGTACTTCGCCGATGAATGTTGACCTAACAATTTTCACACCTGCATGAAGTTTTCTACTGTTCTTTCCATCTGCAGGCACATTGAACTCCAATTCTGCATAATTAAATTTATCATTGAAGTCGCTGAGTATCTGCTGAAAATCCCGTAAATTTATAGTTTCCTTATTCGCCAAATCGGCATGATACATCATGGATTGTACCAAAGCTTCCAATTCATCGTCCGTTATATCAGCACTACTAGTCTCCATGAATGATCTGCAAGTATTTAATGTACATGTGTAAAAAGGGCACAGGATAGTGTGTGTCAATGAAATTAAATAAATAATTTTAAAATGTACCTTAACATAGCTGAGAACTCTTCTCTTTTAAGTTTTCCTGTACCATTGATATCATACATATCAAACATCAATTTCATTTTCTCTTCTGCAGAACCCTTTAGAAATATCACCAACATATCAACAAACTCTCGAAATGATATAGAACCGTTTTTATCTTTATCCACTAGATTGAATATCTGCAAATGTGTGGGGTTGTTATAATCTTTCAACAAATATATTTCTATATTCGCATATTTGCATTTTACCTGTCAGATTAAATGTAAATATTACCTTCTTTACGAATTCAGCGTCCGACTTCATACTCAGAGCTTCCGCGAATTCTATGATGGTTAGCTCGGTGTAAATTACTTCTCTTGCAACTGTCGCATCTATCTGTAGGATTTCTTCTTCTGTATGTGCAATATGGAATGCCTAAAGACCCGCAGTTGTGAATATACTTATATTTAAATTCTTATTCAATATTATTCAAATATTTCACAAGAAAGAAAGATACCTGTGCGAATACGACGCGGAAAAACATTTCCAATTTCTTCTGACGATGCTTTTTAGTTATTGCTTGCTTGAGTAACGTTGCATGTGTGATATTAGTCATCATTTGCATTGAACAAACATTTCCCGACTTTGTAATATCTGATATAAATCTATCGAATGCTTTTATAAATGTGCTTCTCAAAAAATCGGACTCAAACTTCAATACTAAATCATAATTATGATGTACACGGATTAATACATAATGATTATCAGACGCGCAATAAACCTACGAGAAAAAAAGATTTGGTACATTTTACCATATACATACTTATCAATTACTTTATGTGCTGTTCTGCAGTAAATAAATTGGCATGTGTTAGAAAAATATATATACCATGACATTGCTATTAATGGGAAAATCGATCGCGCGTATCAAATGTCCCAATTGATTTTTCACTTCCAATTGCTTTTTTCTGATGTTTAGCATTAATATTACACATCTAAGTGCAGTTTTTGGTTCTTGCCATTCACTAGCTATTCATAAAGGAATACATTTTTGTTATACTACATATAATATAGATACATATTCCTAAAAATTCTTACCAATATATATAACGTCTATATTGTCACTATCTACTTTCTTAACAGTTTTTTTTATTGATCTCTTATCCTTAAGTTGTATCTTAAAGATTATTAATGTAATGATACCTGCATCAAAACACATTAGATAACATAATGCTCAAATCTTCATATAATGTTTAAACAATAGTAAAAAATTTTTACCGCAAAAAAATGTTGATACACCTAAAAACGTAAGAATGAAGGATACGCTGCTATTGGAGAAAAAATCATAAGTTCCAGGTTCTGTGCATTTTTCGATTGTATATTCATTTATCTGATCAGCGTGAAAACAAGGACCAGTTGTACAGTTGCCCTCTTTAACAATTTTATTATTAATACAACTGGAATGTATATCATCCACTAAAAAGAGGATACAAAATATATTTACAATTTAGTAGTATCTTTAGCTATGGTTAAACAAATTTCCGCGTGTAATTTCTACTTTACCTGTTATTGGAACTCTAAAGGGATTCCTTGGAATATCATTCCACTCCATCTTAGTGATACACATTAATACATCATAAAATGATAATTGTTCTAATCTTCGAATTTCCTCATAAGTAAAAAGTCTGGAAATAGAATCATATTAAAAACTTAATCAGTTGTACAAAAGATATAATGAAATATGCTATGGCGGTATAATTACGTACTTATTATTAAAATTTTTGTACCAAAACCTATCACTGTCGCGTATTCGTTTAAATTGATCACTGATGATATTTTGAAACAGCTCCCCGGGTCCATCGCCAGTTTCTAATATCCCACCTACCCAGATATCCACATCATCGAAGGAGTCATTATACAATCTAAGAAATTCATCTCGAATCTTAAATAACAATAAATAAAATACTTAATAAAATATATTTCGCAACACTGTATAATTAAATATAAGAATTAAAGATTTTTATATGACGTACTGTTTGATTCACGCGACTAAAATGCGATACATTTTTAATCTCTGGTAAACCGTACGCACGACGGGCGCTATTGTAATCGGGTACTCCGTGATCACGTCCTCTTTGAATATTGAGTGCCATTAAGTCTCTTCTTGAGAATTCCAGTGGCCCAAATAAACTGCCTCGCAAATCTTCAACGATTTTGTGATCCTCCTCTTCGCATAACTGAATAGCCATTCCCATTAGTAATTTTTCCACATCGATGACACTTTCTATTCTCGTTAAATTTGCATAGAGTGAATTCTAAACAATTGTTTATGTGCGTTATTACGTGCGCGCTTTGTCGAAACTTTAAAGATATATATATATATAATTATCAAACCTACTTGTGACATCCAATAATTATTGCACGTTCGAATTGGAAATGGTTCCAAGGAACAATTATTTCTGCCATAATTGCGCAAGTATACACCTGACATTGTGATTATTATTAATGTTACTAGTGCACGTTTCTATTATGACAAACGTTACACACACACACACACACATACACATGTATACACATCTACAATCTTTCATTAAATCAATACGTGTAAAACTCAACTTTTTTTGTATCACCTTATAATTAAATAAAAGACAAGCTGTATTATAGATTATAAAAATCGATATTGTTTATTTAACTGGTTTCGCTTGCCATATAAATGCATTAGGGAAATGGTATATATCTATTTAATATTAATACAAAATCGGACGCGTTATTTACCTGGTGGAACTAAAGTGTGTCCAAAGCGAAAAGCGGCCGATTGGAAAAATTGCTCTATCTGCGGATCGATATTGGAGTTGTAACCTTTAAATAACGAATAAATTATCAACTAGGATTATACAAATTGCAAGTAAACAAACAGTTACATTAACAACAACATATACGTAAAGCGTTTATCAATGCTGTCACATTATTGACTATTTTTATTTACCCTTATATGTAGGAAGTTTGTTCCCCAACCATGAAGGCAACCATTCATTGATGACAATGTGTTGCTGAGTCGCTATCACCCATTTACGAGCCTCGTTGTAAATCTTATCACTCGACCAATTTGGATTGTGACGTTTAATATGAGACGCTACAAAATTGTGCCATCTGAACCATATTATACCAAAAGTCAGCAGGAACGGATTTTCATTCCCTCGCGGATTTCCCAATTCTAAAACATTCGTATCAAGTTGCGTGTCAATAGCTAAATATTATATCGAATAGAAATATTTATTCTCCTGTCCAAAATGTATTTTCTTTGTCCGTTGAGAGAGAAATTGATGCTGCGAGCAACGCAGCATCTTTGTGTTAGTAAAACGTCCCGCAGATCCGTCACAAAGATGACTGTACGAGACGCGCTAAATATGGCCCTCGACGAGGAGTTGGCTCGAGATGAGAAGGTATTTATCCTCGGAGAGGAAGTGGCCGAGTTCGACGGCGCTTACAAGATCACGCGCGGTCTCTGGAAGAAGTACGGCGACAAGCGGATGATCGATACACCGATCACAGAGGCCGGATTCTGTGGTATAGCGGTCGGCGCGGCGCTCCTAGGTTTGAAACCGATATGCGAGTTCATGACCTTCAATTTCGCCATGCAAGCTATTGACCGTATCATCAACGGCGCCGCCAAGAATCTCTACATGTCTGCCGGAAGATATCCCGTCCCCCTTCTGTTTCGCGGTCCGAACGGTAACGCCAAGGGTTTGGCTGCACAGCATTCTCAATGCTTTGCCGCATGGTACATGAGCACACCCGGCTTGAAGGTAGTGTCACCGTCAACCTGCGAGGACTACAGAGGCTGCCTCAAGGCAGCCGTGCGCGATCCCGATCCTGTCGTCATGCTGGAGAGCGAATTACTTTACAACCTCGAGTTTCCCGTCTCTGATCAAGCTATGGATAAGGACTATCTGATACCCATTGGCAAGGCTAAGGTGGAGAAACCTGGTAAACATATCACTCTGGTGACGCACGGCCAAGCGTACGTGTATACGCTTCAAGCGGCCGAGATATTGGCCGGACAAGGGATCGAGGCGGAGGTTGTCAATCTGCGCTCGCTCAGACCTTTGGACTGGGATGTCGTGTTCAAATCGATCGGCAAGACACACCGATTGATGACTGTCGAACTGGGCTGGCCGAGATGCGGAGTAGGATCCGAGATCGTCGCGACGGTAATGGAAAATCCGGTGTTTTTTCAGCTCGACGCACCAGCAGTGCGATGCGCCGGTGTAGACGTTCCGATGCCTTATTCGGAGAAGATTGAATACGAGTGCACCCCAAAGGATCATCATATAGCCGACGCCGCTAAACGCGTCTGCGGCACAAAATTCTGATACTCGTTTATTTTAATATTATATTATAATATTTGTATGAATAAAGTTTTACTACTCACTGAAATATCTGGTGACACTCTCGGTATAGTGTCGTGAAACGTATTGATGATGATGAAGAGGCGGCGGTGGATTGGCCATCGGTAATCGGACGGTATTGTAGTCGGGATATAAACCAAAGTATGATGATGCGAGTTGCCCATCCGGCTGCACTATTCCACTGCTATTTGTTCTTAAAACGTCGGACCATGCTTTAGACGTACCGTAAATCAATCCACCGTCTAAGAATGGCGTAATCTCGTTTAGCTGCAACGTATTGATACTTGATATTGAATGATATAGAACGTAATGAAATAGAACTATCGTTCGATAGAACGAGCACAGTACTTTATTAGATTAAACATTAGCAAACAAACGTTACCTGTTGACGAGGATTGTTTGGCGAATGACCGGTTCGATGATCGTACCGCGTGCGTAAAACCGGCATTTCTGTGTGTCCTGGTTTAGTTCTGTATCGATGATTTTCCGGAATCTTTATGTTGATATATTCGGGTGGGCACGCCGATCTCTGAGCATCTAAAATTTCCTCTACCACTTGCTGACCTAAAGATACATTTTTTTTTTTTCAAATTATATTGCCGAGTATCATAAATATCTCTTATGATTTTTACCACAAATATATTTAAATATATGTGTATTTATTCTATATATATTCATACTTGACTTAAATATTTATTTAAAAAATTTGTTTACAAGTCACTTTATATAGAAATATCTATACAATTTCCATAAATTTGCAAATATGCAACTTGATTTAATTTTAAAAGCAGTAGTGTGTGATATGTTATCATTTTCGCGTACCGAAAAATACAAGTAAAGCGTTTCTCCCCGTTCGTGATTTTGATCCAATTTTTCCGCTCAACAGTTTCTCACTTATCTCTAATGGTTCTGGTCTGTTAGAACCTGAAGGCTTGTATACTCCATCTTCATAAGTGGCTGGCAGTCTTCTTAGCAGTGGAGTGTCAACTGCACCTAGTTCGGGTTTACCAATATTATTGTTCCATCCATCATAACTGGGATATTCGATTCCACTGCGATACTGGGAGCATTTATTCGGTTCATGATTATTTTTTCCCCAACATCCAGTAAATAACCAATCTGTTAAATCTTCGTCGAATGTTTTATCAACTAATTTTTTATCCGGCTTTTTTAAATCTGGCAGGTATAGAAACATATTTTAATATCTTGTCAGTTTAATACAAATAATATAAATACAATAAAAATAAGATATAAAACTATTAGATTTCTACGATTTATAATGAAAAATGTATACAAAAACGTACGCAAGTTCGGATCTGGCGGTTTTATTGTGATGTTCTGCGCAACAATTAATGAAAAATTAATTGTGATAAGGAATAAATTAAATATAAAATACATGTTGTCTTCTATATAATATATATGAAGTTATATAAAAATTATCTGTTTCAGTGCACTGTCCACTCACTAATAGATCTGCAGCAACTTTGTACTCGAAGGATATCGAGCGGCTCGATTCGACCACTTCCTCTCTCTGCATGATAAGAATACAGGAAAGGAATATAGGATATGAATCATCGATGAATATAAAAATAAACGAGCGAGATGATTAAAAGTCTATTTAATAATTTATTGTTATTACAATTGAGTAGATATAAATATTTCATTTACGTTGTTGTGAAATTAAGATAGACAACAAATTGCGCAAAATGTATTCGCCAAGAAAGAAAGTTCTTTGGTTCGCAATCGTCAGTAGAATCGCGATATTAATATTGCAAACAATTTTCAATGCATTAATTCCCGATCATCGTGCGGATGCGTTTAAAAGACCTTTGAATTCCGCAGAGAAAGTGGGGTCCCTGTGGGATCACATAATATATTTTTTATTCAACGGCCTTACACGTTGGGACGGAGAATATTTTTTACATATTGCGAAACACGGATATACGTACGAGAATACTATTGCCTTTTATCCATTGTATCCAGCTTTGATTCGCATCGTTGCTATTGTTTTGACGAAGATATTTCCCGTATTAAACAGTCAAAGTACCATGATCGTTGCCGCGACGCTTATCAATTTCGCGTGTTTCGTAAAATCAACTCTCATACTTTACGATCTTACGGTGTACGTATTTCAGAATACCGTAACGGCTTACAAAGCAGCGATACTTTACTGTATAAATCCAGCCAGCATATTTTTCACGGCCATATATTCGGAATCTATGTTTGCATATTTAACATTTTATATCATGCTCGGCGGTATGAAATATACATCTACCATTTATTTTCCATTGGCATTATCGATTTTAACGAGATCGAATGGTATCGTTAATATGGGCTTCCCTATATATTTCGGACTTAAGAATTTGTGTAATTCTATGGCGAAAGAAATTGCGAAACATAAAGGAAAACGCAAAATGCTATGTATTTTTAAAGTAATCACATTAAAAAATTGTTTCACTATCTTGAGCACAATAATTATATCGCTGTCTCCGCTTTTTCTTTTACAAATATACAATTATATTAAATTTTGTACTCCTACACATAATAAATCGTTATTGCCAGTTCACATTTTACAGTATGCTACAGAAAATAATCTAATATTACCAGGCATGACAGGTTCAATATGGTGTAATGCCACTATACCTTTAGCATATTCATATGTACAACAGACATATTGGAATGTTGGATTCTTAAGATATTATCAATTTAAACAAATACCAAATTTTATCTTAGCCTGCCCGATATTGTTTATTATGTTGCAATGTATAAAAGAATTTGCTTGCGAATATAAGGATGAATTATACTTGTTAGGACTTTTTAATAGTAAAAGAAAAAACGGAAATAATACCAAAGTAAAGAAATATCCAATAAGTATGTTCGTTTTTGTGGTACATGGATTATTTTTAACTGTGGTTTGCTTATTTTTCACACATATTCAAGTCAGTACACGTTTATTAGCTTCTGCAAGTCCTTTGTTGTATTGGTATTGTGCTTTGATCATGTCTCATAGGTATATCGATCATATTGATTTACGATATGAAAATGAAGAGAACATTTACTCGAAATGGAAAGTATTTTTCTTAACACAAGAACAATATACATTGCAAGATAAACTTGTACTATTCTATTTTATAGGATACACAATTATAGGATGCTTATTGTTTTCAAATTTCTTGCCATGGACTTGATACATTCCATGTGTGTATATTTAAGTTTTTTGTTAAGGTTTTTAAATTTTTTTTATTTATTGTAAATACTGTATTTGTTAATTTTTATATATAAAGAATAAAGAAACCTTGTAGGTAAAAACTTGTAAATTTTAGTATTAACATATATTTAATATATTAATTTTATTTAAGAGATATTTAACTTTATGTATGTTGTAAAAACACATATGTACACTTATAAGTATATGTCTTACATATCTAGAATTCTGTGAATATCTGTCAAAAAAAATGTTAGTATATTTATTTATATAAACTATTTTCTTTTAATAAATATGTTTTCTATTTATATACAATCCAATGTTGCAGATATCTTAGCTCGTTTTAATATGTAGTTTTTTATGTTTCAATATTTCGATAGGTGTAAGATATAACATTTGCGAACAATCAGGACATTCATATGCCTGACTATTACGTTTACGCATGATAGTTTCACTTTCTTTATCGATATTGGTTGTGTGTGTAGTTGTACAACAGTTTTGATGCTGAAGTTTTTCTATACTCGATAGAACTGCTTGAAAATCACAATTTTGACAATGCCATTCAGTTTCGCGCATTTCTGTAATTAGCTTTTCACTCCAGTCAGTTTCCTTTATGCTATAATTTAATAAAATAAATATATATATAATAAAATAAATTTTTATAATATAATATATAATAAAAATTTAATAATAAAAAAAGATGAATAAATTTTTGTATTAATCCAATATTCTTTTGCACTCACCAATTATATATAATACTGTCTGTTAGATGAACTCCACCTTTAGTTACATTTGGTATACTCTTAAAATCCGCTTGAAAAGGATTAGGCTCTATGCATGTGTCATTATTATCACTGCCAACATATATCATTTTTAAATCAGCCGGTAGCAACCGTTTTATCGTATATGGTACTGTAGTGTGCATATATTCGATCAATTCTTGAGTAAGAGTTTGCTCAATTTTACTAAAATCTTTTGTTTCATCGTTTACTTCATCAGATCCTGAAAAATAAGATATTTATATTAATCTCAGTATAAATATTAGATAAAGAAAGGGAAAGGAAAAAAATACAATTCAATCATGTCAAAAGTAATACACTTTGTACCTTTCAATTGCTGATTTAATAAGAAATCCCATTTATTTCTCAATTTGGTCGCTTTCATCAATAAAGTTTGACCACTGTCAGGAACAGGAAATTCTAACATGAGCCATGAATCACATGCTATTCTGCAAAGTGTAAATCCATTTGTATTTGTATTTGACTAATATTATTTCTCTTTTTTTATTGAAAAAAATAAAAATGAAACAAACTTATATAAAATTAGGATAAATATTTGGATTAACTTACACCTCACATTTTCATTTTTATATAACAGAGGGTAAAAAGAGAACGCCTCAAAATTCAAAATGTATATTACTTAGGAATGTACCTCTTATCATATGAGATAAAAATGATTCGTAAGATGTAAGTTAATCCAAACATTTACCAAAATTAGTATATGTATAGGCATAATATATTACTTACAAGGAGAATATACTATTTGTATCTATTTCACGTGCAAATAGCAACAATGTTTGTGCGGCAGGCATTCTTAAAGTATTTACCAGATATGGTTTTGTAGTTTCCAAGAGAGATCTGTCACATTTATTGTAATGAATTAAATTTACTCATATTTGTTCAAATTATATTGTAAAATAAATAAATAAAAACTTACAGATATACTAGTATCTGATGTTTAGGACTAACAGGACTTTTACTTTTAAATCCTGGTATCGATATTATATCAGCTTCTTCAATTTGCAAAAGTTGCTGATGATTTCCAAAGAAACTCATTGGATGCAACGCAACATATGGTTTTGCTTTTGTATGAAATAATTGCTCATTCATTGACTGAATAATAATTTAAAGAAAATTTTTACTATCATTACATAGACACAATATAAATAAGTATATAAATTACAAATCATAGGATATGTGATTTTTGTACCTTGCAATAATTATACTCATCAGCACAAGCAAATTGTGGATATAAGCCACTGCATAATATCAGTTTCAACATTGTCAAATCTTTATAGCTGCACGCGGTAGACGCTGTCAAAAGATTCTGTACTTGACTCGAATCATTTCTCATTCGAAATTCTATATCTTTTATGTCGAGCTCTCCATTGTCATCATTATCTTCCAATTGTATGTCAAATGTCTCTACTTTTAATTGTTTACGTTTTCTAGGTTCATTTTGCTTGAAAGTTCTTTTGAGAGACTTTAACAGTTTCAGTTCTCCATGCCTTATTGCACGTTCCGCACTAGTCATGGAAGAGTTTGGTTCTGGGAGACTTTTGAGTAATTTGCAGTCCTATTTAAATGTATCCTCCATAAAATATATTATAATACTAGATATATAATAATATTAAAAGTATATAGGTATCTGTGAGAAAACTGCATGAAAGATGACTAACTTGAAGTAATTCTTTAAATTGAGTCCTCAATTTTATCATTTCGTAAAATCGTTGCTCCTCTAAACCTCTTCTTCGGCACCACTTTTTGCTACTGTTACCGCTGCCTCTATATTCTTGAGAGTTTTCTTGCTTCACTTCTAGCCATTCTTTAAACGCGTTCAGTAAAGTTATCGGATCACCATGGTCAGATTCTAATCTTTTCCTAGATGTCTTTAATATTATCGATATTGTTTTATGATAAAATTAAATGTTTATAGCATACTTTTATTTATTAACATTAATTACCTCGCATTCTGGATCTCTGTATGCTCTATTAGTGAACGGTGTTTGTATACTTAGGGCAGCGGCCAGTGATAATATGGGTTCGACTTGATGGAAAATGGATCCCATTATTAACATCTTTCCTATTGTAATATCAACAGGTAGTCGTGCCAAGGTTTTACCAATACATGTGATTTTTTCATTATCTGTGAGTGCACCCTGGTCAAAATATTAGCACTTAACATATAATCTTTTATAAAAAAGCAAAAATGCAATATTTAAAATACCAACATGATCTTTTAAGGATAATATAGCGTTTTCTATACTATCAGCTGGTGGTGGCTCTATGAATGGAAACTTTCGCGCATCAGGAAGTCCCATTGCTATCATTTGTAACAGTGAAGAGTCTAAGGGTACACGTTGTAATTCTGGCGTCGAATATCTTTCCAATATTTTATATTCTTCCTCTGAATAAATTCTATAAAACAACATTGCCTTTTACACACTCAATTTTGTAATATGTCAATATTATTTGTGACAAGAATCATTGATTATTTACCTATAACAAACTCCAGGTCCAGTCCTTCCTGCTCTTCCTTTTCTCTGTTCTGCACTAGCTTTGCTTATCCAGAATTCTTTTAGCCTTTGCATTTTACATGACGGATCGTAACTCATTTCCTTCACTTTTCCACTATCGGCGACAAATCTGATTCCATCAATGGTAATGGAAGTTTCTGCAATATTAGTTGCAACAATGCACTTTCTAACACCTTCAGGCGCATAGTCAAATACCTAAAGAAAGCAAAATTATTCTCTCATATTTTTTTATGATAAAACAAAAATAATTTACAAAGATAGCATTACATGAGAGATACCTTGTCTTGTTCAATAATAGAAAGGGTACTATGAAGTGGTAAAACTATCCAATTATTCTTCTTTGTACTATATTCCTTGGCAGCCTCTACGACTGCAGTAATTTCACTTATTCCACTTAAGAATATTAATAAATCACCCTTCTCATTGGCTGAAATATTTTTATCATTGTAATTTTAATAATGTAATTGTAATTTTAATTAAAATATAATAAACAGTGTATAATCTTATTTTTTAATTAATCTTTATTACTATTAATGTAATTATTTCTGCAGAACTTGGAGTTTGTTACTAAATTTATGAATTAAAATATAGGTTCCTTTCTCACCTGGATATTTTTGATCAATCATTTGCATTATTTGCACATATGGACTTGGATTAAAACGATCATTTTTGTATCTAAGATCTTCTACAGTTACAGGTCGGTAGAACAACTGAATAGGATATAATCTTCCAGGAACCTAAATATATATATATGATAAATCTCAGTATTAAAATATTTCAAATCAGTTAAACTGTTTAAATACTTTATATGTGACATAAAAAAGCTCTTACTTCTATTATTTTAACATCTTCCTTTGCAAAATAATTATTAAAAAGCTCTATATTAATAGTGGCAGACATTAATATTAATTTCAAATCAGATTTTTGACAAATAATACATTTCATAATGCCCAATAAGAAATCTCCATGCAGATGACGTTCGTGCACTTCATCTAAGACTATTACATCATATGCAGATAATGTTGATTCACCCGACAGCTACAAAACAATTTATAATATATATAAAACTTTTTTTGACTTTAGTAAAAAAAAAAAAAAAAAATGCAAATAATGAAATACTTACTTGTCGTAACAATAAACCTTCAGTTATGAATGTAATATTTGTATTTTGGTTTCTCTGTTTTTCAAAACGTATCTGATATCCTATTCTGCTTAGATTCTCACTCAATGTTTCGAAAGCGACACGTTTTGCTAATGAGATACATGCTATTCTTCGGGGCTGTGTACATGCTGTATTACAAATTATGAAATAATTAAATCATATCATTAAATAGACAATCATTTAGATATAAGAAATATTTAAATTAACAATTAACTGTAGGATTATACCTATTTTTTGAAAACCAGCTTCATACAAATATTGAGGTACTTGAGTAGATTTCCCACAACCTGTATCTCCTGCTATGATTACTACTTTCTCCTTTTTCACCGTCTCAATAATTTCATCTTTATATTGTGCGACTGGTAAATTGGCTTGTGTGTCCCTAAGTTTTTTTAATTTGTTGAACTTTTCCTTTTGCTTAAAGTCCAAGTACAGGACTATTACATCCCTGAACTTTAGCAGTCGCAATTTTGTCAGCTGTTTTATTTCAGGGACTCGCGCAAATAATTCTCCGTACGACAGATTGAGTTTGAAATTTAGACAATGAGACTTGTGATATTTGTCTGGCACTCCAATGGAATTTAAAGCTGTGGAATCGGCCACGGATTCGTTGCTGTCGCTTAATTGTTTTTTGACAGACTCGTATTTCTCGACGAATTTCCAAAAGTCCACGACGTCGTGAATAAGATTCGAATTCGCTGCAAAGATCTTATTCAATTCGTGTTTATAATTACTAAAGCAGAAGTCTCGATCGCTCTCTTCGCGATGACTTGCCGAGGAAGATTTATGCGACTCCCGATCATTTCGCGAGGACTTTGACGAGCAGCTGCGCTCGTCGATCTTGTTATCGTCATGATGTCTCTTCCTATGATACCTGTCATTTTCACGCGTACGTTCGGGGCTGGACGAACGACGTTTCGTGCTACTCCTCGACGACATTCTTAATTCATATGTCGCGCTATAACCTCACTTTTAATTAATATATAACATAGAGAAACCTGAGAGACACTACGGCCCGCCGGGCCCGGTTTTACGTAACCCTGAAAGCGATACGCCCTCTGTGGACATAACATTGAACTACATAGCCAATGTCCACGAATGTTCTCAATCGATAACGCATAACGTGCAGTTTTGGTTGCGATCCGTGCTATGTCCACTAAATTTATTAACACATTTTGCTTATTCATTTTCACCTAAAAATAATTAGTTATTTCTCCACACTGGCAATAATTTATTCTTAATATCAAATAACCAAGTAAATATTGTCAATATTCTAATTTTGTCAATAATATCTTGATTTTTTGTAATTCTTTTTCTTTTATTAAACGCTATTTTTACATTCTACATTTTACAAATTAAAACTTATTTTATATGAAAAAAAATTTTCTTTCAACAAATTAATAATTTAGAGTATTATATTGTTCTATAAATACAATAATAAACTTTTAGATATCGATAGATTTAATTAAATGAAATAAAGATCAGATATATATATATATATATACAGGGTTCGCCATATATATATATATATATGTGTGTGTGTGTGTAAACACACAAAATTTTTTTAATTAGAGAAAAATGATAATTTTTTACTTATTTAAGTAAAAATTGTCCGAATTATATCGTGTTCGCTGTCACAATCGTAAAAATTTCATTAATTCTCATTACATATTATTTTAAAAAAGATAAAATAAAAAATAAAAGTTTTAATTTTTACTTGACAAGTATTTTAATTTATATAGTTAAAGCATTAGAGCTAAAAAAAATCCCAGCTAAATATTTATAATCGTATAAATTCTTGTATTATTAATAAAAAAGTTTATGCAAGACACTTTCTGTAACTAATCGTGATTTGAAAAGAAAAGGAAAATTACTTATCAAAATTAATTAACCGAGATCATTGTTGCAAGAGACACTTATATAACTATATATATAATACATAAATACATATTTATAATATAATATAAATTTTAGTAGCAAATGTCCATTTGTAAAATTGTTTTTTTGTTATCATTGGATTAATGATTTCAAATATTAAATAACATAATGGTAAGAAAAAAATATCCATTTTAATATATATTCTTACATTATCTTATAAGAATATCTGAAACTATATTACCCTTCAGAGAATTTCTCTCTTAAACTAACAATAAGAGTATTCTTTTGGCGCTTATTTTAAAAAAAGATATTATAAAAATAAATAAAATATTCTTATAATAAAATGAGAATATAATTTTTTCGGTGTAAGTATAAAATATATTTACATGCATATTAACCTCTGTCGGCAGATCATTAAAGATTTGTATCTTTAAAACTATTTAAACTCATATATACGTATATATAGTTGAAATAAATATTTCACGTATATCTTATATAAAATTAGAATAAATATCATATTTTTATTTTAAAAGTATTACACCTTTTCCTTCAATTTTTATATACAAATAGATAATAAATAATCTATAACTGACAATAAATAATCTATTTTAACAAAAGATTCAAAATAATGGAGTAAAAATTTAACATAAAATTTTATCTTAAAATATAATACGTACAAAAAGAATGTATAAAAAGAAATTCTTCTATGATTTAAAATTGACTCAGAATTCATTAGAATGCACTATATCTTGCCGTCCGAGGGTTAAAGCAACGAATTTATCTACAATCTACATCTTTATCTATAAGTCTATTAATCTACATCTACAAATCTCTACACAAATCCGTTGCTTTAAAATATAATAAAAGCTTTTTGTCACTCACCGACACTGATGCGCAACAGCGGAGTTGTCGATATTGAAGCTATATGTTATCTGTAACATACAAATATAAAGTCCAAATTATAGCAGCGATTTTAAATAATTAATATTAAAGAATTTATTATTATACGTAATAAATTTATATTCGATGCGTACAATAATAAGCAGATATATATAAATATGGAACAATTTTGTAAATTAAAAAAAAATTTTTTTTTAAATAAAAACTTTATAAGATTTATGTAAAAATCTTTATCTCTGAGTTTCTCTTCATTAAATCATTCAAATAAATGAATCGAATTCATTCGTATAAAGGATTTATAATAATTAATCTACAAATAATAATATACAAATTATATTTACCCTGGGGTTGCTCCACCGATGCAGGATGCCTCTCCTAGGCCTCTTCCTCCTCTCAGGTTGTAAGGGACGTCAGGAACTATTGTTTTATACGCGCGATATACTTTTTTTAATTTGCTGAAACGGCACAAAAATAAAATCGCGCAATATTTTAAACCGTACGAAAGTAAAAACGCGCGATAGTTTGGACGGCACTCCCGCACTTTTACGCGCGATACTTTAACGGCACTTCCGAATTTCGGAACGATCGAAAATCCCATTTTATCACGCGCGAGAATAATACTTGGAGTCGACAGGTCGGGCACGATCAAACTCCGACGAAAGAAAGATCAAAATCAGGATAAATGAACGAAAACACGATCGTGATCGTGACAAAGTCGAGACAAATGTCAAACACAATAGCGCGCTATATGTCACTAACGTCGAATATTATTATTTTATTTCGGAGTTCTTTTAGACGTACTTTAACACGTTCAGATTTATCGAAATATTATTACATATTATTCGTATTATTATTACGTATTATCGTCGCGAGAAACGTGTACGGCGCGCTCGACCTCGAGGCGACCGAACGCGAGGCGCACATGCCGGCGCCGGCGCCGGAGTAAAAACACGTGCGCACACTACGCCCGCCGAAGTCACAATGAATGACTCACCGTTGTCACGAATTACGTACGCCGTACGCGCCGGGCTCCCCTCTCTTACTATGGAATGCGTGACGTCAAAGACAAGGTCGAGTATGCTCATTCTTTCTCTCTTTCTCCTCGCGCCAGACAATAACAAATACGCACTATACTACTTGATGCAATTTAACGCGTTGAAATATGTACAATCAAATGATTCTAAAATACATGTAAAATTCCTTAACTAAAATATTATTATTCGATATAATGCGATATATTTAAAATACATGAAACGCGATTACGAAATGTGTAAAATACTTTAACGAAATCAATCTTATAACATTTGCCGTATAACTGTTTAACGATTTCTTTATTTATATTCGTTGAATATTATATCAATGATGTGAACAATTATTTGTAAAAGTGATAGAAATTTATATTATAAATAATAGATATACCGGCATATATTTATAGACGTATAATAATTGAATATAAATTAATAAAGAAAAATATGTACAAATTTACTGCCTGTATTTATTACATTTACTAAATATGTATAACTCTATGTAATTATAGAAATTTCTCATATTATATTAAATAAATATTCTCTCTTTTATCGTAACTATTCAATTATTCATGTATATTACGTATGTTTGTTTCTTTTCTATCAGAAAAAGAAAAAGAAAGAGAGAAAAGAACAAATATTCTATCACTAAAAATTAATGTATTAAATACAATTTATTAATATTTTAATATTTGTTTATTATAAAAAAGTTTTTTATTAGATGTGCCTGTTTTTATTATAGCTTATACTATTTAATTTATTCGATTAAAATATGAATTTTTATTAATAAAATATTTTACATAAATATCGGCAATGTACTTCACGAGCAATAATGTATCTTAAAACGCTCGAAAATTCGCTTCTGAATGATTAAGAAAACATGATTCGCAAAGAAGGTATCGCTAAAATCCGCGGGAAGAACGATACCTTCTTTGCGAATCATGTTTTCCTATTCATTTAGAAGCGAATTTTCGAGCGTTTTAAAATACATTACTGCTCGTAAAGTATGTTGCCGATATTTATGTAAAATATTTTATTAATAAAAATTGAACTTTCGAGCAGCAATTAATAAAGTTTTCCCTTTTCCCGAAATTAGTATATCAAACGGATTCTGTTGTTAAAATTGTAATAAACCAAAAAGGTGAATCAAACAGTTCAATAAAATTATAATAATTAAATAAAATAAAATTAAAATAAATTATATAAATAATATGTATTTATATATATTTTAATATAAATATATATAAAATATAACTTTTCAATCATTGAATAGAATCATTTAATTTTGTGCTTATATATATTATTCTCTCTTAATCTCTCTCTCTCTCTCTCTCTCTCTCTCTCTCTCTCTCTCTCTTTCTTTTTTCAAAAACAAGCAATTTATTTTATGATATTTAATTTTATAAATACTTGTATTATTAATAAAAAAGTAGATGCGAGACGCTTTTTGTAACAACTAATCGTGATTCTAAAAGAAAAGGAAAATTACTTATCAAAATTAATTAACCCAAATCATTGTTGCAAGAGACTCATATATAAGTATATTTATAATATAATTTTATTTTATTTAATTACTGTAATTTTATACATCTATTGACTCGTTTAATTCATCTATTTGTCGCTTTTAATTTACAATTTTAATAGCAGGACGTTTGATATATTAATTTCGGGAAATGAAACTTTATTAATTACTGTTAATTAATGCCGATTATGCAGTTGACATACTCATACGCGGTTAATAATATGTGTCTTTTAATATCCTCGAAAGTTCAATTTTTATTAATAAAATATTTTACATAAATATCGGCAACATACTTTACGAGCAGTAATGTATTTTAAAACGCTCGAAAATTCGCTTCTAAATGAATAGGAAAACATGATTCGCAAAGAAGGTATCGTTCTTCCCGCGGATTTTAGCGATACCTTCTTTGCGAATCATGTTTTCTTAATCATTCAGAAGCGAATTTTCGAGCGTTTTAAGATACATTATTGCTCGTGAAGTACATTGCCGATATTTATGTAAAATATTTTATTAATAAAAATTCATATTTTAATCGAATAAATTAACCGTTTGAGTGCGGAAGAATTTTCTTATGTATATGCTAAAATTGCGGAATGAAATGCGTAGTTATTTTTTTTGGAAAATAATAAAAATGGTTATAATTAACTCTAATTATTATAAAAAAAGGAATTTTTACTAACAAAAATGTTTTTTATTCTCACTTATTACATGAGTGTTTTGCTGCACAAATTCCATGAATTCGTTTTTTACATATAGCACAAATTAAGTTGGATCGTTTAATTCCATTTCCATTTTTTTTACTGCAAACCTCACACTGTCGCAAGTTTCGTCCAGGCAATTTTTCTAAAGAAAACTTTTTACTTATTGGTAGTCTTTCTGTTTCATTTTTGCTAAAAACTAAAATGGAAAACTAAAAAAAAAAAAAAACTAAAAAAAAAAAAAATATATAAACTAAAAACTGAAAAAAAAAAACTATAAACTGAAATGGATATAAATACAACTGTTCTCAATTAATACGAAAATTATACTAATGAACAGCAGCGCGATCGCGCTTCTCCGCATTTTTGGCATAGGACAAGCGAAGCGCGATAGCGCTTCACCGCACTCAAACGGTTAAATAGTATAAGCTATAATAAAAACAGGCACATCTAATAAAAAACTTTTTTATAATAAACAAATATTAAAATATTAATAAATTGTATTTAATACATTAATTTTTAGTGATAGAATATTTGTTCTTTTCTCTCTTTCTTTTTCTTTTTCTGATAGAAAAGAAACAAACATACGTAATATACATGAATAATTGAATAGTTACGATAAAAGAGAGAATATTTATTTAATATAATATGAGAAATTTCTATAATTACATAGAGTTATACATATTTAGTAAATGTAATAAATACAGGCAGTAAATTTGTACATATTTTTCTTTATTAATTTATATTCAATTATTATACGTCTATAAATATATGCCGGTATATCTATTATTTATAATATAAATTTCTATCACTTTTACAAATAATTGTTCACATCATTGATATAATATTCAACGAATATAAATAAAGAAATCGTTAAACAGTTATACGGCAAATGTTATAAGATTGATTTCGTTAAAGTATTTTACACATTTCGTAATCGCGTTTCATGTATTTTAAATATATCGCATTATATCGAATAATAATATTTTAGTTAAGGAATTTTACATGTATTTTAGAATCATTTGATTGTACATATTTCAACGCGTTAAATTGCATCAAGTAGTATAGTGCGTATTTGTTATTGTCTGGCGCGAGGAGAAAGAGAGAAAGAATGAGCATACTCGACCTTGTCTTTGACGTCACGCATTCCATAGTAAGAGAGGGGAGCCCGGCGCGTACGGCGTACGTAATTCGTGACAACGGTGAGTCATTCATTGTGACTTCGGCGGGCGTAGTGTGCGCACGTGTTTTTACTCCGGCGCCGGCGCCGGCATGTGCGCCTCGCGTTCGGTCGCCTCGAGGTCGAGCGCGCCGTACACGTTTCTCGCGACGATAATACGTAATAATAATACGAATAATATGTAATAATATTTCGATAAATCTGAACGTGTTAAAGTACGTCTAAAAGAACTCCGAAATAAAATAATAATATTCGACGTTAGTGACATATAGCGCGCTATTGTGTTTGACATTTGTCTCGACTTTGTCACGATCACGATCGTGTTTTCGTTCATTTATCCTGATTTTGATCTTTCTTTCGTCGGAGTTTGATCGTGCTCGACCTGTCGACTCCAAGTATTATTCTCGCGCGTGATAAAATGGGATTTTCGATCGTTCCGAAATTCGGGAGTGCCGTTAAAGTATCGCGCGTAAAAGTGCGGGAGTGCCGTCCAAACTATCGCGCGTTTTTACTTTCGTACGGTTTAAAATATTGCGCGATTTTATTTTTGTGCCGTTTCAGCAAATTAAAAAAAGTATATCGCGCGTATAAAACAATAGTTCCTGACGTCCCTTACAACCTGAGAGGAGGAAGAGGCCTAGGAGAGGCATCCTGCATCGGTGGAGCAACCCCAGGGTAAATATAATTTGTATATTATTATTTGTAGATTAATTATTATAAATCCTTTATACGAATGAATTCGATTCATTTATTTGAATGATTTAATGAAGAGAAACTCAGAGATAAAGATTTTTACATAAATCTTATAAAGTTTTTATTTAAAAAAAAATTTTTTTTTAATTTACAAAATTGTTCCATATTTATATATATCTGCTTATTATTGTACGCATCGAATATAAATTTATTACGTATAATAATAAATTCTTTAATATTAATTATTTAAAATCGCTGCTATAATTTGGACTTTATATTTGTATGTTACAGATAACATATAGCTTCAATATCGACAACTCCGCTGTTGCGCATCAGTGTCGGTGAGTGAAAAAAAGCTTTTATTATATTTTAAAGCAACGGATTTGTGTAGAGATTTGTAGATGTAGATTAATAGACTTGTAGATAAAGATGTAGATTGTAGATAAATTCGTTGCTTTAACCCGCGGACGGCGGAATGCATGCATGTCGTACTCTGGGTCAATTTTAAATTATAAAAAAATTTCTTTTTATACGTATTTCAAAAGAAAATTTTATATTACATTTTTCATTTACTTTTTTTTAACTTTTGTTAAAATAGGTATACCATTTGTATATTAAAATTGAAAGAAAAAGAAAAATATTTAAAAAAATAAAAATATATGATTTATTCCAGTTTTATGCAAGACATAGATGAAATATTTATTTTAATTATATATTTTAGATTTTTATAAAACAATTTTAAAGATACAAATGTTTAATGACCCGCCGACAGAGGGATTGATATGCATGCTAATATATTTTACATACACCGAAAAAATTATATTCTCAGCTTAAGAATATTTCATTTAACTTTATAATATATTTCTTTAAAATAAACATTAAGAAGATCTTCTTACAATTAGTTTAAGAGAAAAATCTTCTAAAGAGTACTTTCAGATATTCTTAGCAAGTAAGAATATACTTATATACTGAATAGAATATTTTCTTATCATTATATTATTTAATATTTGAGATTATGAATCCCAAGAACAAAAAAAGCAATTTTACAAATGGACATTTGCTATTTATTAAAATTTTGACAAGTTATATATACATAATATATTAATATATACAATAGTTTTAATTTCATTATAAATTAGGTGTTTTAAAATGTATCACGGTAAAAAATTATTCTTATTTATTAAGAATATCTATTAAGAAGGCTTATAAAGTCTACATTTTGAGTACAATTTTTTCGGTATATACATGATTATATTTGTTATATATCTTTTGCAACTTTCGACGACTAATGATACGCATTTACAAAACGATTGTATTATAATATCATACGATTCTAAATGAATATAAGTCGTCTTATTTGCCGGTGATAATTATTACCGGCAGTAGAAGAAGTTGTTTTTCTTCCTCAATTCTTGGCTCGTAGAAATCGAGTCAGAATGAATAGCCAGGAGCAACAAAAGGTAGGTCCAACTGGCTGGAAAAATGGTAATACGTGATCAAAATGGTAAACTGGCGAAAAGGCGTAAAAACTATATATGATCGTGATTTCCTAAATTTTATTGCGAATTCCCAATTAGGATCCCTAAATCGCTTTATCACGTATTTTTGCTAGTGTAACCAGTAAGTAGAGTGAGGTCTACTTGGTCTGCTATGGCTATTAGGATATTGGAAAAGAAAATAAAATTTAATAAAATTAAATCTAAAGCTATAAAATTAAAGCTCTAAAATTAAATTTAAATTTAAGGGAAAAAATATAAAAATAATGTAATATTTTTTCAGAGAAATAAAAATAATTATTAAATATAAATTATACATAAATCATAAAATATAATATAAAAAAAGAAAAGAAAACAATTATAAAAAAGGTTATTGGATAAAAATTAAATTTATTGATTGATTTCTCAGCTAATTAGTCAGCAGACATCGGGTCCACATTTGTAAGAATAATCAATTGCTCGTTAAATAGTTTTATAGAGACATATATTATCAACTTTCTCTGGCAAGCTTATAAGTCTTTAACATTATAGTTTTTTTAAAATTACTATTTCTTTATCGAATGATATTCTTTTTATGTCACTAGAAAATCACAAGCGCGCGCTATTCATTGTACATATATATAAGTTTATGTCATCAATTGAGTCATTTAATTCATCTATTTGTCGCTTTGAATTTACAATTTTAAGAGCAGGACGATTGATATATTAATTTTGGAAAAAGAAACTTTATTAATCACTGTTAATTAATGCCGATTATGCAATTGACATATTCTCGTACGCGATTAGTAATGTGTCTTCTAATATCCTCGAAAGTTCAGTTTTTATTAATAAAATATTTTACATAGATATCGGCAACGTACTTCACGAACAGTAATGTATTTATAACGCTCGAAAATTCGCTTCTGAGTTATTAGGAGAACATATTTCGCAAAGAAGGTATCGCTACAGGCAAGGTCGGCGGCAAAGTCGGCGGCAAGGTCGGCGGCAAGAGCGATACCTTCTTTGCGAAATATATTCTCCTAGTAACTCAGAATAAAAATTTCCGAGCGTACCGCTTGAACTGAATTATTTCACGATCTCTCTTCGCAAAATATTTTCTAATAATTCAGAGAGGAATTTTCTAAAATATTTGACGGCATATTATTATTGTTCGATGTGCATAATAACTACTGCAGCATACCTTTTTGCGAAATATATTCTCCTAATAAGAAATGAAACATATTAAAAGATATGTTATTATTTGTGAACTGCATTTCTTTTACCTTGTTAAAGAGTCGAGTTTTAAGAGTTGAAAAGAGTTTTATTCATTAGCAGTAATAATCAATTATTTCACATTTATATTGTATGATCGTCTGGAGGAGAAATTTATATGATTTTCGCATTATGTCATGCAAACAATCGCAATATTTTTGCAATATATCTTATTACTTAAATGTTAAAGACATTTTTTATATTTCGCGGTGCACTATATTTAAAAATCTTATTAATGAACCGATTATGTTTCAAGACTTTTTATGTACATATTGATGTATAAAAATACTGTCGATTCCGCGCGCGCGAAACGGAGGTCTGTTTTAATTTTTATTTTATTCTCATAGTATTGATATTTTATCGATTTCGAAATAGTTTTATTTATTAGAAGCGTTATAAATTTTTTATGTTTAAATATTTTTTTTTAACGAGAGGGAAATGCATTTACGCATATCCGTCGCTCTATGTACGAGAGGCGTCGGGTTATGGGACTCACCCTTTCGGCAATATCTACTAAAATCCCCTCGGGTTTTACCTTCACGGGCGTTGGTTAGAAGTGAAAATCTAAACTATTTTCGGGAGATTCTTTATATAATCGCTCAGTAAGAAGTATCGTCCGGTTTTCGCAAAATGTCATACGAAAAATCGATATGCTTTGGCATATATTAGTTTGAGCGCTTCGGTATTACTCAGAACTCTAATAAAAAATATGTTAAATAGTGATATTAAATACAATATTAAAAACAAATATCGCACTATAGATGGAATACGTGTTTAATAAAATATTCATTGTAAATTTAACAGCGTCACTTTTATTTTAATTGAATAATCGAAATTATTCTGATAAGAAAAATGTATGCATATAATTTTTTATAATAACTAGACTGCTATAAGAACGCGCCATTTATTGCAGAGCTACAAAGGGCGATATCACGGTTTTCGTTAACGCTTTTTAGTAAAAACAGAGAGAAACCTGAGAGGCGCCAGGCCCACATTTTTTTGAGATGTTTTTCTCCGCGGTAAAATGGCGCTAACTAAATCCATTTTAGTTAACGAAACTACATGGCTAGATCTACTTTTCGGTGTCATGATAAAACGATCGATAGGTTCGTGTCCGTGTCAGATCCACAATTGTGTGGATCTCAAAATACGAAACAATATGGATTTATATTAGTATGTTTTATTACATATTATTATTAGTAGCCTTTTTTACTTTAGTATATATAGTGGAGTAATATATATATAAGCACAAAATAAAATGATTTTATTGAATGATTGAAAAGTTATATTTTATATATTTTTCTATTAGAATATATATAAATACATATTATTTATATAATTTTATTTTATTTTATTTTATTATTATAATTTTATTCAACAGTTTAACACGTTTAATTCACCTATTTGGTTTGATACAATTTTAACAACGGAATATGTTTCATACACTAATTTTGAGAAAAGAAAAAACTTTATTAATTGCTGCAAATTAACGCCAATTATGCAGTTGGCATACTTGTGCGCGATTAGTAATATGTGTCTTTTAATATTCTCGAAAGTTATTCTTTCTGACTTTTATTAATAAAACAATATGTATAAAGATCGGTAATGCTGTTTATCATCAGTTATACGTCTTATTGAAAACATAATTTTAAAATTATTGTAACTTTTGCGATACAATAAAAATTATTTGAATTATGAGTGTTTCATTTTAATCAAACTTTCACTTTGCATTTTACTAGTTTAAAAATAATTTTAATAGATTAAGATTCTTGTGATTAAAATATGAGAGATGATATAATATGTGGGATTATATGGTTCATATTTAAACAAATGTAGACATATGTTTCCCATATATTTCACATTAACAATTATATATACATTAAAAATTGAGAAAACACAAGGATGAATTATATTTTCTCTCTCTCTCTCTCTCTCTCTCTCTTTCTCTCTCTCTCTCTCTCTCTTTTTCTTTTTATTTTTTCAAAAATAAACAATTGATTTTATAATATTTAATCTTATAAATTCTTGTATTATTAATAAAAAAATTAATGCGAGACACTTTCTGTAAAAACTAATCATATTATTTTTAAAAAAATAAAATAAATAATGAATAAAAATAAAATAATTAATGAAATTTTTACGATTATGACAGCGAACACGATATAATTCGGACAATTTTTACTCAAATAAGTAAAAAATTATCATTTTTTTCTAATTAAAAAAATTTTGTATATTTACATATATATATATATATATATATATATATATATATATATCTGATCTTTATTTCAGTTAATTGAATCTATCGATATCTAAAAGTTTATTATTGTATATTTAGAACACTATAATACTCTAAATTATTAAATTGTTGAAGGAAAATTTTTTTTTCATATAAAATAAATTTTAATTTGTAAAATGTAGAATATAAAAATAGCGTTTAATAAAAGAAAAAGAATTATAAAAAATCAAGATATTATTGACAAAATTAGAATATTGACAATATTTACTTGGTTATTTAATATTAAGAATAAATTATTGCCAGTGTGGAGAAATAACAAATTATTTTTAGATGAAAGTGAATAAGCAAAATGTGTTAATAAATTTTATGGACATAGTACGGATCGCAACCAAAACTGCACGTTATGCGTTATCCATTGAGAACATTCGTGGACATTGGCTATGTAGTTCAATGTCCACGTTTTTATGTTCACAGAGGGCGTATCGCTTTCAGGGATCACGTAAAACCGAGCATGGCGTCTCTTAGGCTTCTCTCTGCTTATGAATTGCGGTACTTTGTAATCTAGTGACTAGGAATTATGAAAGAGATTTTCTCTTCTACGTAAATTGCATACTTTCTGTTCTTGTCCTGAAATAAACATATGGTACAATCAATCATAGCGCTTATTGTTGCTCTGTATGTATAAGCTCTATATATGCAATATACACTTTGGATTGGAGGCAAAACGAAAGGAGAAAGTAAAAATAAAAGTGAAAATAAAAAAAAAATTAGTATAGAAAATATCTGAAAAGGTCAGATACATAATCCTTTATAATCTATGTTGAAAAATTTAAAAAAATAGGGACGTACTATATATTTTTGTTAACATGACATTTAACATACAAGTTATTGTATTCTAGTGAAATAGATTCATTTATTTAGAAATTCATTTTAATAGAAATTCATTTCAAATATAATTTAATTATAATCTTATTAAATATAAAAGATATTTTTTATGCGTATCGAAATGTTAATATCAAAAATATAATTTTGCACCTTTAAGTGATATATATATATATATATATATATATATATATATATATAAATAATTTCTGTGTGTTTATCGCAATCGAGTTCATTAAAATTGCATCTCAAGCTTCGTCATTAGTTTTCCGGTCAAATTTTTTTGCGGAAAGTTTATCTTATTACTCTCACACGCGCAAATATTCTATCAATTTTTATATTAGGGCTTTTGCAACAATTGTTATTATTGGCATGAAGAGTGATTTAATCGACAATTGACTTGATTTAATTGATAATTTAATACGAAATATAAGATATCAAGATTTTATAACATCCAAAATTTACATTCAGATATTATCACAAAACTAAGGCGCTGTCTCTCTCTCTCTCTCTCTTTCTGTCTTTCTACATACATTGTTTAGTGATAAATCAAAATTAAAATTACAGATCGATAACGCGCGTTATGAAATTATCAATAAAATCATATATAGTGTTTGCTAATGAAGCGAATTTGATCGCTCTATGAGAGCTAATAATATTATAAACTTCGTCTCGAGTTTACTAATAAAAGAGTCTATATATTAACTATTTAGATTAATCAATGAAATGCCAAGTGTTTGATTAAGCAGGACAAAAAATCGTGTGCTTTAAAATCAAAACAACATCAAATAGAACGTATTTTAAATTGTTATTTATGTTATTAATGTAATGTTTATATTAATCAGATTCAAAAGCAATTTTCGGTCGAACATATGTTATGACAAATTCGGTTTAACCGCTCTTAAAACCTTCAGTTCAAAACGCTATACAGTCACACAATAATATAGTATATATACTCTTATTCCTCCAATGTTTATCAGTAGATGGACAGCGACTAGTGACGGTATTAAGTGTCGAGAGCTCTATCAGTGTTATCATCGTCAGATTAGGGTCGCGCCTCGAGACGTTGCGTGTCTATCTGTGTCACAGTCTTGCCGCCTTCTCGTAAAGTGTTTTTCTTTTAATTAAGATTGAGTTTGGTGGAATTACGACGGCAATCACGTTCATCTGACGTTCGATGGTACGCGAGAAAGAATCCTGTACGCTAATAAATTGTCGCGTTATTCTAAGGAACGGGACCAATCTCGGTAACGTCGAGATAACAGGAAAAATAATAATACGATTATTCGACGACGATGTTCGATAACGCGTTACAAGCGAAGCTGGCGTCGATGTTGGTGATCGGCGCCGGCAGCTTCTTCGTCGGCATCGCACCCGCCTGCTTCATCTCGACCGCGCAGCGTCTACAGCGGAAGCTGCTGCTCTCCTGCGCCCTGTGCTTCGGCGCCGGTGTCCTCTTGGCCACCTCGATGCTGCACGTGTTGCCGGAAGTGCGCGAGGGTCTACCGGATTACGCCGAGCTGGTGTTCTCCTGCGGCTTCCTCTTGCTCTACCTGGTCGATGAATGCGTTCATCACTTTTGTCGAAGCGGCGGTCACGTGGCGTCCGAGACGGATCATTCCATGCATAGGAATACGAACGAGCGAGGGTAGGTACGGATCTACCTACATCTAGCGAGATGTTCCTTTAATAATTTTGCATCGAAGGAGCGCGTTTATATTGATGTGGGAAAAATGATTGATGGAAAATGCAATCGTAATGCACTTTAAAACTGTTTTGTAATTTGTTTTGTCTTATTTTTTTCAGTGTCCATCTCTTTGATATGGAAATATACAATTTATAATTAATAGTGAAAAATAATAAATTATAGTATCTTGGTTTCTTTTTGTTTCTGAATATTTTTACGATTGATGCTACGGATATAGTACTTGGATAGTATCAGATCATTCGTTATCATTGATAACGAGATAGTGTTCGTTCACAGTAAAAAAAACAAGGCTATCATATAAAACATTACAGAGTACTCAGTTTGTGTTGCTTCAGAATTTTTTATGAAAAATATTTTTGTTTAATAATAATCAGAATAACTAGTATATAATCAGTTGCAAAATTGTTGCAAAATTTGAATAGAAAGAATAAAAAATAAATATGTGCAATCTAAACTCTTTTCTATTCTTTACATTTTTTATTAGTTTAAAGCAATCTCGTGAATGATTTTATCAAATTTCAAATAACGACTTTTTTTCCTGGGAAAGATTACGCGCGATCACTTTGAAAAATGTGCCAAGAAGTTTCCCTTCGAACTTCTCTTTTCGTCACTAGGGGAGATTTACACAAAGATAAATTTACGGATCGAGCTTGATACGTAACGGAGATAATGCCCAACGATACGTTATTTTTTTGCTACTTCCCTTTGTTCGACCGGGTGGAATTTGTAGGAATAAATTCTAGTACAAAAATAGTGCAAACGCGATAGCGATCTGTCGCGCAAAATAATCGCGTTCAATATCGCGCGCACTCAAACAACCGCTCCTTTATTCTCGAATAGCTTCCTTTAAGGTGAAAAGTGAGCTTATCTAGTAATAATGTCCACACGATGTGGAAAACGATCGAGTTCGAGCCATTGTTGGACGTCGCTACTAGATATCAGCTTTCTTTGTTGCTAGTTTGTATATAAGATTGCCGATCGACACTCTTGTACTTTTTGCTATCCGCAAAATAAGAATCGAGGTCGAATATTTTAATACTGTAATGTTTTATATCCGTATTTAAATTATTTTCTTAAATTCACTTGTGCATTTTTAATTTACATATTTCCTCCGAAATTACATATGTAATGTACAATTCTTCTCTTATGAATCGGTATTCAGAATCTGCTCTTTTTAAGAAAGATCTGAAAATATTATACGATCATTTCATTGGTTAAATGGAATCTTAAGACTATACTTCAGATGCTCTTAAGTAAATACGAACTATGAATACCAGCCATAATCTTTTTAATTGTAAATATATATATATATATATACATACATATAAAATATACATGTAAAATGATGCAACATTCTCGAGTAGAAGAAGTTAAGATGATTTGTGATGATGAAAGACGTGATTAAATGCTGGTAAATTGAAATTTCTCCGCTTTCAATGCGCATATCTTTGCATAATTCCGGTTTTGCTTCTCTTTGATCGAATTTTGTCTCTTGAATTTCAGTTGCTTGAACTATCGGAACCATTCCCATGGTATCAGTTACAATGTCGCCACACAAGACAGCAAACTTTACGCATCCGAGGGAGATGTGAGAGTACCATTTAATTATCGACAGAGTTCCTTTGGTAACAATACCAATAGCACATGGACGATCAGCGGCTATGGTGCGACGCGACGCAACCCACATGACGGCCCCTCGGCCGAGGAGACTACATTTTTGTGTCATGGAAATCACGGGGAGCAATGCAGCAATACTAACACCGGTCTTACCGGTCTTATCCTCGCCCTTACTGTACACGCCATTCTTGAAGGACTTGCGATAGGCCTGCAAACGCAAATCGCCGAGGTATATGTTGCACACAATCTAAATATAATAAACCCTGGGAAAAGATAAATGAGAGCTATTCACATTGTGTGCATATAATAGTATAGTAAAAATAATCGTTGGAACGTAAAATGTGAAATATTTCAATATTAAATTCAATTTCAATTTTAAATTCACTCTTCAATTAAATTTGAATAATATTTAAACTTGAAATTTAATTACTGAAAAAAAAGCTCTGGAGAAAGAAGATATTATATATATTTTCTCTATATGCATTATATATATATATTTGTACAAAGTAAATTGAAATATAATAATGTTGTAAAACGTAGAATATTCTCTAACGCGGAATATTCTCAATTTCAGTATCAAATTCTTTGATAAATATGTCTGGACTTAATTTTTATGCAGTAATATACGTCAACATTTTTTTCAGGTGTTGTTGTTGACTGGAGCCGTAGCATCACACAAATTTGTCGTCGGCTTCTGTTTGGGATTGGAATTGGCGGGAGTCAGCAAATCTGTGCCTAAATTAGTATTTGTAATTTTCGTATTCGCCATCGGATCTGTGATTGGAATCGGCATCGGCATGCTAACATTTCAGGTGAGAAAAGATTCTTCAATTTTTTCGTCAAGTTCTCATTTAGATCAATCTTTTTAAAGTCAACATCTTTGGAGAACATATCTAATTCTATTGTTCCTTTCGAATGTGCATGTAGGCAAATACAGATTGGTCAAAGACGGTCTTACCGATTTTGCAAGGCCTAGCAGGCGGAACTTTGTTATATGTTACCGTTAGTGAGGTTCTTCCGAGAGAAAGAACAAAATGGCACAGAAGTCCACGTAGATTTGGGGGTATTTTGCAATTTGTTTCGGTATTTGTCGGATTTGTCGTTATCTTTCTTCTTAACAACTATGTAGGTGAGTTTTGATTATACAGAGTTTCAAATAATTTGTTCAAAAGAATATAAAATTTTAAAAACTGTGATGCATTATAATTAACTTGTTATAATTATAAATTATATAATATTTTAATAATTAGTGTAAAAAATTTATGTATGATTGTATACATAATATTGGACTATACACGTAGTATTAGAATTATGATTGTATACGAAATATTGAACTCTATCAATGCAATAATGATGGAATGGATTTTTAACTTTTGTATTTTTTTTTATATCACATACATATATGTAATATAGAAAATTCTGCAAAAATAATCTACATGTACGCACGGACCTATAAATTTTGTTGTAAAAAAATCTGTTTTATTTAAATCTTTATTTATTAATCTATAATTCTTAAAATCTATGATAATCTACAATTTTTCACGGACCTATAAATTTTGTTGTAAAAAAATCTGTTTTATTTAAATCTTTATTTATTAATCTATAATTAATCTTAAAAAATCTATGATAATCTATAATTTTTCATAATTTCTTTTCATTGTTGATTAGAAATTTATGTTTGAAAGTAATGACGAGATAATCGTGCTTTTCACGTTTAATCGTCGACAGTTTGGTAAACCGCGATTATTATTTTCTCTTTGAAATGACACTCTGAAAACTGTGTTTTTAAAAGTCCCTTTTTCTTCTCGCCCACTTTGTTTTTAGCCCGTCGCGCATTCGCGAGATGGTTCATATTCATAGAACGTTTTTGCAAAAATTATCGTTGCGAAGCCGTATTATCTGACTACTGGTTTTTCGCGCAAAGGAGATTAATCTCGCTGCGAAAGAGAACGTTAATTACACGGAACTCTTCTGTTCAAGACAGAAATAGCTCGAGTGTTTTTAGCGAATTTGCTACAAATGAGAAAAAAATCCTTATAGTTTTTTTTTTTTTCATCATCCTACATTCATTTTTCGTCAAGTTCATTTCTTCGCTGCATAAATCAGCGGCAATTTCGGTAAGAGACTCGTTCCATTAGCGAATTACTCAGACGTGAGAATGAGTAGATTTTAAAAGGACACATAGGTAAAGCTGAAGTCTTAAGTGAGTATAAGAAAAATATCAAAAATATAATATATGATTATTTTCGATAAAAAATATTGCAGGCGCAACAAAACATAATTATTATTTTAATTATTTTGTTTAACGATGCGCGTTTCACGGCTATATGAAAGGAAGGTGGATGCTCCCGATGATCGATAGCGCACGAAGATTAGATCAAGATCGCTATTGACGTCTACTATACACATGTATCGCGTTTCAGCGTTCTTTGGCGTAACGTACCGGGAGGCGCGATAAAAGAGAATTCTCGTTCCTTTATTAGAAAATTTAAAGTCGACGGAGCGTTAGCTAACGCGACACGAGCCTCTCATCCCTTTCTCTTTTTCTTACGATCCACACGGAATAAGAAACTTGGATAAAATTTCATGAAACTCATCGTCGTCGACAGCCTACTTTTCTTCCCTTTCTCGCGTTTGATCAAATAGACGTAATTTCGACAAATGAACTCGACTGTCGTTGGAAGCAAAAGACTTGACCGTTTGCGGCAGAATAAGAAAGGAAGGACGGCTTTCAAAGTGCGCTTTTCAACCCCACGATTAATCTCTTTTTCTTAAATGTCAAAGCGATTCTCGCAAATAAGTATATACACTGTAAGAAATTGCCTAGGAATTCAGATTTGTGATTTTTATTTGAAATTATTTTAATGCTTTCAGACACGGAAATCTGAAAATTTCGACAAAAATGTTTCTGAATTGTTAGGCAATTTTTTTGCCAGCGCAGTTACTTCTTACATTGTTACTTTACATTTTGTGGGTCGAATCGTGCGCTTTATACGCGCATTTTGTATCGACACCCACGTGCAGAATCGCGTCGGAGGACGGCAAGTGCTTGTCATCGGTCTTCGCCGAGGCCACCTTACGTAGCGGTATACTTAGTTCTTTCGATATTTATGAGGCTCGAAAGTGTGCGGCGGACGCTAAAGCGTTTATGTTATACTCGTGTTATACCACGCCGTGAAAAGTTCAGCGCGCATGTTGCCGCGCGAGGCCGCCATCTTTGTTTCTTTCTCTCTCTCTTGATGTGTCGCGCCGGCAGCTTTGTAGTCGCGCGGTGATATCGCTCCGCGTTTCGTGCAATTTTTATTCGTCGGAAGTGATACGCGTAAGTGTCGAGTAAAGTGACGGATAATTAAGGTACTGTCATAATGTCATAAGTATTTTCTCAATTTCCAAGGAGGTTTACGTTTCGATTAAGTATGTCATTAGGTTACGGTGTGATGATTTCGAGTCATCTATCCAGACAGTATACAGATATTATTATGATATAAATATTTTTACTATTTATTTTTTTTTAAAACATTATATAAATATTTTATATAGATTTTATATACATTGAGAGGAAAAACTGTATTTGACATATTATTAAAATATAGGTTGAATACTAATAATGATGATAAGTATTACGAAGTAAACAAATAAATATTTATAGTGATATTTTAATATTTGTAGTAATATTGTAGAAATATTTCTCTCAAATATTTGCTGGAATATTCATAACTCTGATCGTATATATATTTTATAAATATTGTATGTTGCCTAAGGGTGGTTATTCATCGCGTCAATTTTTAAATCATAATCATAGATAGATCTCTCTCTCTCTCTCTCTCTCTCTCTCAATTTATGTAATAATCACATCGCGAAGTAATAATTTAATATATTATTCATATCAATATAATGAAAAGATCGTATAAAGTTTACTATAATGATATTCGATCATCCGAATCAAAATCGTGAAGTATTGTACAATGTTGCCGCGTGAATATGCCATGTTCGTTTCGCGCGCTTTACATATCGACATTAAGCTTATCGTTCCTTTTTTATTTGTCGAAAACGCGCGTCGATAATTATCACCTATAATTACGGTGTTGGATGAAAGGTGATAGTTACGTTTGTAATAATTGGTACGCGCAATCGACGATTTAATCGTGTTTTCGTAATCACAAATGTGTGCGGCTACAATTGTTATCCATCGCGAACGTCCCTCGCATATATTTCGCATTATTTACTTACCCCGAGTGCATCGCATCACTAATCGTGCTGCAAAGAGGATATTGCTATTATTGATCGTAAACAAACGCGCTTTATTTAATCTTCTAATCGTGCCTCGTTTCGAACATATGTTTACTATATCGAATAAACCTGTTCTAATTCGAGTTTGTGATTTTACCGAAACAACAAGTTATCTATTTTATACTCTTTTTTTAAATTTAATATTTTATTAATAGATATTTTTTAATTATTTTCTCAGAAACATTTTCTGACCGAATATGAGTATGCGGATAATATAAAATCGCGTAGAAGTGTTTACAGAAATTATTATATTTCAAAAGAATGAAATAAAATATGTATTAAATTAAATAATGTCCGCGACATTGATATTTTGCATTACGTACAAACTAATTTGCATACGTGAATGTATTATAAAAAAACAGTATACTAAATATAAAATATAAATATAAATATAAAATTATTGAACAATTTACCGAGTGATTATTTCTGCATCTTACACAGCAATTTATACACAATAACTATTATAGTTTTAGTTTTGTTTATTCCAACCGCGCGATTGAATGTATTATGCAGTATTTTCTTGTGAAATTATTGTCTCCCCATTTCGCTTCTTGGCGACGTTGCAGTATCCCGTTCGTATTTCATTCTATATTATTCTTATTAGAAATAAAACGTGCGTGTAAACAGCGTGTCGAGTAAAATGTCAAGCGTTTGCGATAAGCGTATAGCATTACGCTGTAAAATTTGATAACACAATAGACGATACTAAATAAGATTTAAGAGACGCTTATAGACACTTCAAAGATTGTTACGCGTCGTAATTTATCGCGTTGTCTTCTCTTCGTATATTCGTGTCGTGTGTGAGTTATCTGGATGGAGGAGCTGAATCGATGTCAGAAATCGCCGAGGAGTTGGCGTCGATGGAACAGCTGGCGAATCTGGCCAGGCGGTAGCACCGGCGTGACAGCTGGTGAGTGAATTTGTTTATTTATTATGCATGCAGTTTATTTATTTACTACGACCTGATATCACGTTTTTCATTTACCTTTATTCTCATTTAATGATCCAAATCGTGACGTCTGAAATTTTGCATCGAAAGCGACGGATTAATTTGTAGAAATATGAAATATTTGCGAATATCTTGCATATTAGAATTTCTTCTTCTGAAATATTTACAAAAAAAAGATGAGATATATTTCAGCAAAAATTTTTTATGAGATAAGTAAAATACACATACGAAGCACATTATATTTTAGACGGTATAACTAAAGCTGATTAAAGTACATTACGTTATTAAAGTATATTACATTAATAAGCTTAATTCAAAGTTGAAAGATATTTATGACGGAAACTGCTGCGAGCACTTTTCTCGTACAAAATCCTTATTTCATAATTTGTGGGTAGTGGACTGTTTCTGTCCTGTATTTAAAGCTAATATTGTCATGTTTTATTTCCTTATTCTTTCACTTACTTTTCACTATAACTGCGATGTTTTAATATTATAACACATGTTTAATATAATAAATGTCATAAACAATTATAATTTAATATTATGAAGAAATAATTTTTAATAATTTTATCGTTTTGTATGAAATTATAAATTGCAAATATTGATTTATAGTCGACTATCACTTTTATAAATATTAATATGAAAAAAAAATATATGACATTTATTTTATTCCTTGCATATAATGGGAATATAATGTTTTATTACTTTTACGCAATTTATTATTTACTATAATGAAATAAAATAATTGCATTTTTTATAATTATCTCATTCTTATCAATTCTTTTATGTTATTAATTATTATACATATTAGACATTAGACCATTGTATTACAAACTGTATAGTACCTTTTTAACATAGAAACGTGGAGCGAAAGAAATGCAAACATGCGAAGTGCATCTTTTAAAAATTTTTTTTTCAAGTAACATTTTTTTAAATATACATATATACAGAAGGATATAAGTTGGCGTTTTTTGGCTTTGGAAAAATTGTTGATCGAGGGTTAGATTCTTAGTTAGTGGTTATCATCTTGGATTAACGATCACATCCCTGCGGCAGAGCTTAAGCTGTCTCTAGTTATGACGGCAATTAAGCGTTGCAGCAATGTTTACTCTGTAACTAACTTCTGCTGACCGGTTACCTTCGTCTCGACTCCGCTCACCGGTTTACTTCCTGGCGAGATTAGCGCGCGATTCGATTAACGTTAGAACATTGCTAACAGAAACGTAGTTTGTCTATGGATAAGTTGCTCTAGTCCCTGATGATAGGAAATTTATTTGTCAACAAAGTGCTGTATATTGTTGTATATTCGAAGTATATTATAATTGAAATATGTCTTGTGAGAATATCTGAAACCGATCTTGTGTTTCCTCAATAAGACCTGTTGAGAATATTCAGAATTTATAATTGATGAATATGTAATCGAATATAGAATATAAATCTGTTAAAAAGTTTAAGGAATAAGTATAATATATGCTTGGGAAATTAATGAATGTTATTCTTCTTTTATGTTGTGGCTGTGTATGCGTGTGCATGCATCCCTCTCCCCAGTATTATTGTGTATTATTATTTAAATTATTTATAGCATTTAGGATACATGTATTTAGAATTTACGTAATCATATCTTGGCGATAGCAAAATTTTTTTTGTTAAATTGATATTAAATTTGAGTTAAAAAAAATAATCTATTTTTTGTCATAAAAATCAATCGAGACTAGTATTACGTTTAATTTTTAACAGCGAGAATTTCGAACTCTCTTCTTCTTTAATTCCCGGATTACTGCGGACTTTCAGTGTATACATTTTTGGTCACTAATTATCGTTTATTTATATCGAAATGTTTTACGAAATATCTATGTTGCTTGATTTTTTTGAATTTGCGCGATATACCGCAGTAACTAAATCCTACATATATATTTTCGGGCACCACGTGAAACGAGCTTTTGTGTGTTTCAGCGCAAATCGATTTCGGAAATTATACTCACACGCTGTGTTTCCGTTATTTGCCTGTTGATGCGAAACTTGTTTTATGTCGAGCAACGATAGGCTGACTCGTTACAGTTTCGCGTTTCTGTTCGATGCCGTCGCTTATGGGATCGAAAATAGAATCGTTGATGAGATTTGTCGGAGAGCTACCGGGCGCATTAATGGGCGACAGCTTGTGCTTTTAAACGATGTTAACCCGACATCCTTTCTCGCTATTAGGAATACCAATGGAGGTGTTCTTCGATCGGAACCTTCGAGGTTCTCGTTCAGACTTCAATATCTCGGTATAAAACGCCGAACAGAGACGGAGAATACGAAACGACAATCGAAAGGAAGAGAAAGGGAGAAAGAGAGAGAGAGAGAGAAATGAAAGAAAGGGAGGTTGCGCGAGAGTGATCGAAGAGATGAGAAGGCCATAGATGACGAAAGAGAACCCCCGGCCCAAAGGTATTTGTTAATCGATTCGCAGGAATTCTCAATATAAGGGAGAATAATGAACGATTCTTATGGCGTTCTCTCTTTCTCTCTCTCTCTCTCTCTCTCTCTCTTTTTTTATAATAAATGGCATGCTATCTTGAATTACTCATATATTATTTGTCTCTTTCAATTTTCATAACTTGTGATAAATGTTTTACTTTTTTCGTTCGATATTAAATTGTCAATTTTTTTTATATCAAATTGTCATCGCTGGTGAAATGCACTATGCATTTTCTGCTAATTTTGTTCGTCCTACTTTTCAAGAAAATACTCGGAATTTCTCTAAACATGCCTAATCAGAATCCATGACCTATTTTCGTTATACTTCCATCATCATGATGGTCCTGGACTTTTGCTTTTAGTGCATCAATTTGTAGTTGACATTGAGGGATGAATTGCAGATTTAAAAATTTGTCATACGTACATTAAATATTAACTATATATATATATATATATATACATATAATGTCTGTGATTCATTCAAATAATTAATAGATTATAATATACTTATATATAATTGCTTTTAAGTAATTTTTTTAACAATAAAAATAAAAAATTAAAGTATGTAAAACTAGAGTAGAAGATATTTAAATTGTGCTTTCTTGTTAGCATAATGATTAGATAATCTTTCGCATTCTTACCACCTCTCCCTTTATAATGCCTCATACACCAAAAATCTCATGTTTGGATCAATCGAGGATGCTAGTACTTTTACATAGGATAGGTCTGTATTTTTCTTTCGGCAAGAATTACGTACATTCGTTGAATAGTTGCCTTTCCCTAACGAGAGATTCCATTCATAGAAGGATATCATTAAAATGCGTGAAATATTTCGTCGACTTATCTTTTTTTCTTTATAATAATGTATATACTTTATATGAGTATATATGTATATAATGCCTCGGCCACAAAAAAATCTCATGTTTGGATCAATCGAGGGTGAGAATACTTTTACGCAGAGTATGTTCTGTATTTTTCTTCGGCGAGAATTACATTTATTCGTTGAATGACTGCCTCCCCCTAACGAGAGATACTATTCGTAGAAAAATATCATTAAAATGCGTGAAATATTTCGTCATTTTATTTCTATATAACAATGTATATATTTTATATATATATGTATATACTTATGTATATACTTTATCGTTTCGCGCATCGCGTTCTTATTATAAATTGTTAGCTGAAAGACAGTAATCCGTCCATCCTTCTTAATGATGTACAAATTTATTATTCTAGCATTAAGTAACTGCTGCTTCGTCCCTAGTTCCGTAAATTCTCTGCATTTTGAAAAGGATCGTATATCTACCGTCATAGAAAGCGGATTAAAAGTACTTTGCTTGATCTCGCGAGATATTAATTACAAGGCGTCGAATATAGGGTAGCTAGTTGGGAAAATTCTGCTCGACAAAGAAAATGATTTACTTGTATACACGTTCTTTTTGTTCATTAGGTTGCAAAATGTTAATTTATTAAATTACTTGAGAGAAGCAAAGCTCTTTAATGTTTACAAACATGAAATTTTCAATCTGAACGAGTAAGAACCGAACGCGGATGGTAGTGCGTTGATTTCGCAGAAAAATTATTTTTCTGCGAAACTGATAAGTGCACAGGACACATATTTTTCTTGGTGCATTTACTAAGATCTAATAATATTTAAATTCTCATTTTTAAGAATTTTATGAATACCTCTTTGCTTCCCTAAAGAGACGTAGGCGAAGAAAATATCGAGGCAAAGTCGCTTTATAAAATTCTCAAAAATGAGAATTTAAATATTATTAGATCTTGGTAAATATACTAAGAAAAATTATTTTCTGCGAAATCAACGCACTACCATTCGCGTTCGGCTCTTAGTCAATCTTTTTTAATTTCATGTTAATTTATTGTTCTAGATAAATCTCTGCGTAGTTCCAAATCGGTTTGTTGTCTTCCCATAATCGTGTAAATGTCAATTTTAATTTTAAAATATTCTTGCCATCTTTTTGTAAAAAATGAACTATTTGTCATGCTCGGTCTTTTCTGTTTTGGTCCACGAGAGAGCGAGAGAAAGGGGGGGGGGGACGGGGAGAGAGAGAACTGTTTAAGGTTCGACGAAAAGAAATTCTTTGATATTCAATGAACTGAAAATGCATCGAATAATTAGGGTATGCAACGTAATACGTGTGCCAGGGCAATTTCTGACGTCATCGATATGTATAGAAATATAGAATATCATTTTTCGGACATAAAATTGATCGAAATATCTAAAATTAAATTTTTTTGCAATTTCACATTTTTATTTCTTATTTGAGTCATTTATAATTTTCATTATAATTTTACTCTCTCTCTCTCTCTCTCTCTCAAAACCTTTTTAGATTATAACTTGATATAAAATTCAAGACATAATTCTATTTATAAATTTTATGTAGCGTGTAAAACATGCAAACAACATTTAAACATTTAAAGTACATGAATTAAAATAGGTAATAATTATTCACTTATACGGAGCAACCCCCGATTTCAATGTCCTTTACAACATATGTTATCAAAGTCATCATCCTGAGTAACGTTGTTAAAAAGTTAAAACTTACTCAAAGCAATTTCTGTGGAAAAGATACTTAATCGACATTTCTTCGATTGTCAAAGTTTATTATTATTACTATCATAAAACTTGTATTAATAACTTTATAATAAATGCCGAGCGCGGCCTAAAATTTTCACAACATTACTCAGGATGATGACATTGATAACATATGTGAAAAACATTGAAATCGGGGATGGCTTCGTATAAGTGAATAATTACCTTAAAATATATATCAGGATACAGGTACATATATTAAAAAAACTTGTGACGCATAAAATTATAAATAGAATTCTGTCTTGAATTTTATCGCGAATTATAGATCGTCTACAGAGTCTTTTAAAGAGACCTTTAAAGAGTCGTGTGATGCGATAAGAATATAGCTTTGATCACTAAAAAAGCCGATATATATGTATTATAAAAAAGTAACGCTATATATGTATAGATACACGATGTGTGTATAAAAACTTTCCAGACTGATTTTTCGTAGGACGTACTAGTAACGCTGCTTCTCAAACAACTATGAAATAACTTCGATAGAATAGACGTTCCTTTATAACATATAAAATTTCAGACAGTTTAGCTCTACGTGATATCCATACAGTACAGAAAGGTCAGTCAAAAGACATCTCAAAGGTATTTAAATAGACAATGAGACGTCTTTAAGTCGTCTTTTAGTCATCTTTTAGGAGAGACATGTACTGTCTCTAGGTAGATTGGAATGTAACGTGGTTTTATGATGTATTACTTTACATATATTTTATATACTTTATATACTTGTTTCACATATATTTTATATACTTTATATATTGTTTTATGTTGATGTCACGATTTTAAAAAATTGACCAATATGCTGCAATTAAGTTTTTATGTTAAATTCGAAAAAAGTACGATGCAAATTGTTTCGTTGAAAGACGACACAAGAGTGGGGAGACCAAAAGATTCACGCGACCGTCGCAAATCATTTGAAATATTATAACATGATTCATAATTTTATCACCGAATGCAATTTGTATTCTCGCAAACGTTTCTGTCTACACTTTTTCCGAGTTTAATACAAAACCTAATTGTAGCACTTTGCTCCATTTTTTTTTTAATTGTAACGTCGATAACGTATTAACACAAAAATCACGTTACATTTTATTACCGAAAATAATTATCTGAAATTTTTGTATGTAATAGAAAAAGGTCTATTGTACCGAGTTCCATAATTGCTCGAGAAATAGCGCTACTAGTACATCCTACGAAAAATCAGTCTGAAAACTTTTTGTATACACCATGTATATAATGTTATAGTGTGTGTGTGTGTGTGTGTGTGTGTATGTAATAGATAGTTTCAATTTGCTTTGTAACTTTTTATACACGCTTATATTGCACATGCAATTTTTATATTTAGGGACTAGAGACTTATCAATCTCACAATCAGCCTTTTTCAGAGTCTGTGTTTATGAGGTATATTGTTTGGTGAATTTTATAGAAACAAAAGGCAAACAAACGTTCGTTTATATTTAAGTCACCGAGGAATATCGCTCGAATATCGATCTTGCACATAATATGCGCGATACGTTACGTCAGATGTGTCGATATCACTCGCCATGAGATGGATGAAATATCGTTTTATTACGTAAAACGTAAAACATAAATGGGAGTCTTTCGTTTCTTTCATATTCAATGACTCCCATTCTTCACGATTATTAGCATTTATAATTGCGGTTACTAATTCTGATTGTAAAGAATTCTGTAAATTAAATATTCCATTTTATTAAAATATTAAGCATTATTTATTAAACATTAATAATAAAATAAATAAAACTGTCGCACACATTAAGTATATGATATATCTCAAAAAGTGTTATGACATTTAAATGAAGAGAAGGATTTCTGAATAAAATTTATTACAAATATTTTTACTTATATCTTACGTTATTTTTTGCATTAATTTAGATTTAATGAATTTGAATGGAAATTATATACAATACTATACAATTGAACAATTAAAATGGTTTATATTTAAAATGTTTCTTATTAGATGTATTTAAATAGACGTATATATTAGTATTTTATTCATTTATAATATTATATGCGGCAAAATTACGATAATAAAGAAGGAGAGAGAGAGAGAGAGAGAGAGTGTGTGCTTTCTTCTTCGGATCAAGCATCGTGGATACCAAACGACGCGTACCATCATGGTAAAGTATCTCTGCCAGTCTAGGAATAGCTCTATCGCGACCAGGCATATTATTATCTTTGCCATTAAAACATCCCCTTTAGTTAGCATTTCACCTTGCAACGAGGACAAAGTATCAGCGCGGGGAGCGTATCTCTCCGGCAGAGCCAATCTTACACGTCGTTGCTCGACAAAGTAAACCGACACCGTATATACGTATTAATATCTAGGGTCCCTGTGGCTGTCACCCTCTCTGTATTTCTTCCTATCCTGCTGATTTTAACGCTCGAAGTCTTCGGTTCACTCTCACGTTGTGAGAGAGAATCGTGTTCTGAAATCCGTGCGCCGAGAACACAACGCTTAAACGCGCGAAACTAAATTATGTTAAAACTCGCCAATCGTGTTGACACGCAGACTCGTATACTCGCAAAAACGTTATTTACAATGCATTTCTAGCGGAAACTACGTCTTCAATGAGGCGTGATAGAGATGATGGATAGTTTATTCTCGGGTAGAATAAATGCGATCTTAATTTTAGATTAAATTGTGTTCAATTTGGAGAATCGACATTTTTTAAAAATCGAAATACAAAGATATTGTTACATTTTCCGAATTATGAGCGAGTGAAAATTGTCGATTTTTCGCGAATAGAATATTGCTAGGCTATGACTGGATAAGTAGGACTTTTCGGAAAGCTTTATATATAGATTATATGTAGATGCAAAGATATTGGAATAAGGAAGAAGATAAAGAAGAAAACTTTGAACTTGTTATGCTAATCATTCTTTTCTTCAAAAGTTAACGTAATTTTCTCTCAATGTTATTTCGACCTGAAAGGCTTTTCTTCGTGACTTTCTTCTTGACCTGAAATACTTGATTGTGGCTTATTCTTCAATAGTTTATTACATCATTTGTTATTTTTACATCATAGACTGCCGTTTCTCTCGTTCTTATTATTTTAAGCACCTAGGTTTCGTTGTATATGTATATTATCTATTTTTACCTTGTTACATCACGTGAGGTAATTGGGACTTTAGGTAAACGAACTGATTGAATAATTTCTTTTTATAAATATAATGAAATATTTCTATTTTAATAACTTTTTAAGATAATAATTATTAATTATTCAATTATAATATTCAAAGGTTGCACATCACATTTTTATCCTTAGTAAATTATCACGTCGTTCAATTTATCCAATAGTTTGAATCACCGCTCCCTTGCGGTGCTGCTATATTATATATACACCGTACTTTCATATCCGTGTCTACGCATCAACGAATTAAATCAACCCTCGCCCACTTCGCGTTCCCTTTATATTTAGCTTCTTTATTCCTCTCTCCTCTCTTGACGTAGTTGCAAAAAAAGAGAGACGCGTCGTTGCTACCGGGGTACAGTTCGCTTCCGGCGCTCTGGAAAAAACGTACCCCTATTCCTTTTTCCGCGAGACTGTGGACGCGCGGTCCGCAACCCGATGATCTTTGGAGGAACGAAGAGAGATTCGCGCATTCTACCGTTGCGCACGCATATCAGATTTTCGCGGGACTCCGACGTCGTCGTCGTCGGCGCGTTTAGCGCTCACATCAGCTGGCGCGCCGGTTGGCTCACTCACGGGGCCGTCACCGTCAGTAGCCCAGCGCCAGTCCACCGAAGTGCACCTACCCTATCCACCTCACGACGCCGTAGTCAGAGTGGTGTGCTAGTGCCTGGTCCCATACCGCGCTCTCATCCTCAGGAGATACGGGGCGACACGCGTGTCATCCTGCAATCCGGACGACGAGAACGTCATCTCTCATCGTCTCTCATCTCGCGCGCGCGTTCGATGCTTCAACCCCCTCGTCACCCTCGCGCCGCCCTCGCCGCTTTCTGCCTGCGTGTAGCCGCGTGCGAAGTGTACTCGTGCTTCTCTCTTACGCTTTTTCTCTCTCCCCACTATATCCCCTTTTTTCTCTCCTTCCCTTCTTCCTTCGTCCCTTCGATGTGGACGTAAGCTCTCTGTTTCATCGAGTGAAAAAGAAAAAGAAACCGGTGACTCATGTGTTTTATTGTTTTTATAATGTTCTTCCTTTTCCCTCCTTCTTCCCTATCTCTTTCTCTTTTTGTCGTATAATTTTTTCCCCCCATTACCCTCGATTCAAAGTCACACGTCGAGAAAATTGAACCGTCGATCATGAACTTTTTCTTCTTCAAGTAACGAATGTGTAAATCGTCGATTTGACTTCTCGAGAATTTTATACTTGTAATTTTCTCTTTGACACTGGATACTGGTTTTCTTTTTTTTTTATCGTATTGCTTTGAACGGTTATAATATAAAATAAATTCGATAGAGTTTATTTCTATCTAGCAAATTACACTTCAGCCAAGTAATTTGTCTTTTCGCTAAAAGAGTTGCTCATAAGTACGTATTTGATTAACGCATATTATTATTTTCTTTCTATATTTTTTAATCGTCTTGGGAATAATTTTTTTATTTATAATAGTTTTAGTTGAAAATGATAGACTATTGAAAATTTAAAAACTTATATAATTTCGCGATATTTCCGTGTGTCACTTTGTGTAATTAATATGCATTTCAATACGCAAATTGCGCTTTTGATTCCGTTTTACAAATTTTTTTTTTGTAGCATTTCCAGAATTGCACGTTTAGCGATGAAATGGTCATGATAGATATGTCTGTAAGAGGATCGCATTATACATATATATATGAGAAAGCTGCTTGTCAACTGTAACATAAGAGCTCATGTTTCCTTTTTTCATTGGTTTTAATTCAAGTTCCACTTTTAATCCATTAGGCAACCTATATAATCTCTTATTTTGCACAATAGATCAAGATTTTTAAACGAAAATTCTAATTCTAATTTCGCGACTTATTGTTAGATCCTAAAACGATTAATTTTTTTTTTGCATTTTTCATCAATTCTAATATATATAATACTCTTAAATATAAGGATTTATTTGTTTTTATATTAAAATTCATGGAAATGTGTGTTTATGGCATACAGTATTCATAGAGTATCTATTTTTATATTTAAAGTCATCTTAAGTAGTATGGTCTTAGATTATCTTAAAATTTTATTCAGCCAATGAAAGTGTAACATTTTCAGACTTACTTTAGACTTTACTTGAGACGATCTTAAAGAACAGACTATAAATACCGGTCTATATGTAATAAGAAAATATTTTTAAAGTATAGACACTTTCATAAATCTTGACGGGTAACGAAGAAATAGAGCGTAAATAATATATTACTCAATGATTACATGATTCTTCTTACGACTTTTTGCCGAAAATGCACGTTTCTGTATCCGTATTTCGATGTTACGAGTATCTTTCACTTCTATCGTACGATTATTCCCTCGGGCAGATTCCAATTTGATTCGCTCTCCCCAGATTTCCCTTAATAATCTGCCCTTAATAAACTGTTTCCCAATTCCTATAGCGTAAGCATTCAGAAATGCTAGTTAAATACCAACATTTCTCACATTAGCATTAATAATTTGCTCTGACGTCATATAAAATGGGAATACTGAGGCTTAACACATAAAAAAATATTTAAAATAAGAATAAATATTACATATTATTATTATTATTATTATCTCACAATATTTGAAATTGGAATTTCATTTTAGAACAAGAAAAAGGAATAAACTAACGTATAATAAATTAAGAATAATGAATTAGAAGTAATTAATACATTCCGTTCTCTTGTTTAAAGTAAAAGATTTTCTCTTTTTACTTTAAGACGAAATTGCTCTTTCTAATATTTAATATTTATTCCTATTCCTAATATTTTCTTTATTGTGTTTAACTTTCGAATGCAGTTTCTGACGCTTATAACACTTACAATGGTTTTTTGTTATTTGACTCTGGTAAATTTAATTGACGTTAAATCGTGTTGGCTAAAAATAATTGACAAATATTTTTCAAGAGTTAATTTTTTTAATTAAAAATAATCATTGAAAGAATTTTATGTCAATAGAATATTTGTATTACACGAATATCAATTTTTTTTTACGTAATTATATTCGATTTGGTTTTATATAACGCGCGAGGGTTGAGACAAATAACTAAAACTTTTATTTCGAATTTAGGTACAAATCACGTTGACGTATAAGGGATCGATGTGTTTATCCCTCGAAAAAGCTAATATTGCATATAAATGTCAAATATGTTCGTGTAATCGCGATTCGGTCACCGCACGCGTTACATTAAACGGAAGCTAGTGAACTTTCCGACTGTTTCTGAATTTATTACGACTTTCCTTTGCGAGATCTACCGTACTTTGTGTGATCTATCGAATAGAGAGACGAGCATTGTGTGAAACAGTACGACAGCGTACATTAGTCGAGAATTCTTTTTTTTTTTTTTTTTTTTTTTGTCTTTTTTTCCTTTTGCGGTTAATGGTTCCATCGATTTTGGATTTAAATAATTCGAGAGAGAACGGCCAATCAGTTTAACGCGAAGTTCTATCGCCGTATTATTGTGCATTGGTTCTTTTGACGACTAGCATCAGTGATCGTTTCGCTCGCGACAGATGCGCACACCTTTCGAAAAATCGTTAAAATCGATACACGTGCTACAGCTCAAGCTCGGTCAAAGTTGGAAAGTTTCGTGATGCAGTGATCCGGAGGGATAGTGGTGCGCTTGCCTTTCAATTCACGAAGGAAATGGAGAAGGACAGGCATGTACAAGGTAAGAGGATTTATTTCGGACGCCGTTTTATTTCTGAACAATATCGATGACCTTTCTTTAGCCATCATATCATGCGATTAATTGAGATGAGTTTTTCACATAGGAAAAAAGGCCATTCTTGTTTTGATAATATCTTTACTCTCAATATGTACTCTTGAAATCAGATTTTATATAGCGTTAAACGAATAAAAATTACTTGTTCAGAGACATTTAATATAGTTTTCTAGCAAGAAAAATATATTCCTATTATTAAAAAAAAATTTTTATAAATAGAGAAAAAAAAACACGTTGACTAGACAAATAGTATATATTCTAAAAATTAAAAACTAAAAATTATAATTGTTTTAAAATTAAAATTGAAATTATTTCTATTTGATTATAACTTATGCTCTTATAAAAGTTTATTTATTTATCGCTATGCAAACCGTTATGCGATATTTATCTCGTGCTTAAGTCAGTCATGAAAACTATATAAAACCTGCAGAACGCGGCTAATAAAATTGTAACTTCTGTATTTCTACACAGAAAAAAAAACAAGTATCAATTAAAACTTCAGTTAACACGATCATTGTTTATATACAGAGTACAATATATAATATATCACTTCTTGATTCAAGAATAACATTATTTAATGTCAATAATTTAATAAATTGATTTAAGATTTAATAATGTTAATAAATATAATACCAAAGTGTTAAAAAGTATTATTTTAGGTTTGTAAAATTTTTATGTACAGGGTGTTTTATACCAGCCGTCCACCCTTTTTAATTTTGAAAAGGGGTGATACTAAGAAGTTGAGAAGATGTATTTGTCATGAAAGCCTATCTGAAGTTTCTGATAGTACTTTCAGTTTTTGGAATTGCCTATCTAAAGTTTCTGATAGTACTTTCAGTTTTGGGAACCGCTCGGAAATATCGAAAACTTCTAAATTATCTTAAAATATTGAGATATTTTGAGACGAATTACGAGCCAAACACAAACATGAGTCAAACTGATACGGATCACGGACCAAACATCCCAAACACGATGGTGTGGTTTCAACAAGACGATTGTTCGGTGCATGTTTCATTAATTGTAAGCCGTACAATTAACCAGCTTTTACTTCTGCAGAAGTCTTGCGGGCGATTGACAGCATGAGACGAAGGATGGAAAGATGTCTCCATCAAGGTGGCAGGCATTTTAAACATTTGTAATTAATTTTTGATCACTTCCGAGCGTCACAATAATTGTAAATGTTTTTTGTTCATTTCTTGCTAACAATAAAAGATATCAATTTTTTTTCAAACCAAAATTGTTTCTTTTTAAAAGCTCTATCTAACGACACCCATGTTGCCTCATGTTGCAATTTAACATTTTTTAGTTGCTTCCCGTTTCTAGTATTTCTTAAAACTGAAAGTATCACCATCAGAAACTTCAGATAGGACTTTCATAATGAATATGTCTTTTCCAAATTTTTAGTATCACTCCTTTTCAAAATGAAAGGATTGGACGGGTGGTCTGAAACATTCTGTATATTAATAATTTTATATTATTAGTATTTAAATTTTTAGAAAAAGATATTATTTTTGAGAGAAAGAGAAAGAGAGAGAGAGAGAGAGAGAGAGAGAGAGACAGAGAGAGAGAGAGAGAGAGAGAGAGAAATGACATATTAATATACAATATTAAAATAAAACTATATTGTTGAAATTTAAAATATTTATCAAACTCTTCCGAGAAGATTATATATTGTTGCTTAATGAGACAATGATCGTGTTAACTAAAGTAAATAAGTTTTAATTTGATCCTAACTTTGTTTCGTACCTTTCCTTTTTTTTCTTTTTCTCGTGTTCTACGCTTCCTGAGATTTAAGTGTAAGATAGATGTTGTTTCCTCAAGAGAATTATTCCATTTCGACGAATCCTCTTTGTTCTATATCTACCTATGTGACAGCGTAATACGGGGGCGGTTCTCATTGTTTTTACTTTAACGTTGTCTGAAGTATCTCGAGTTACCTAGTTTTTTAATCTTAATCTAGGTAAGTTCTTTGACTAGTTTTGATATTTTTTCCAACAAATTTTGCAACGAAACAAGAATTAAAATTGAAAGCAGGAATTTTTTTCAACCTCCACAGTGTTCCATATTTGCTGTAACTTTTGCAGAACATAACATCTATAAACTACAAAACCATGTCGATATATTTGTACAAAAAACATGATATTTTTACACAGTTTCACAGTATTGGTTTTTAAATAACAAGGAATCGATTTTTCTTGTGTGTGTGTACGTGTGTGTGTGTGTGTTTATATGTGAACATGTAATAAATACACATAACATTTCAATTGTTTCTGCTTGTGGTTAAGAGATTTTAGACTTGCAAATGAGATTGTTAAAAGCACTGGTGATTGTGAGAAAGTTATTGGACGGTCAGCATTGGATTTTCGGGCTTGTTCAATCGGCCAATTGTACCAATCAGTGGTGAATTCGGGACGTTGTAACTGCCCGTCCTAGAAACCGTCGACGGAATTTGTTTCCAGAATTACCTTTTTCTTATGATTTTACTCAAATTAAATTACATACCTTTTGTGTACGTGGTTCAACAAAGATTGCTCTCCGATTGCTTCGTAAGAAAAGTATTTTACACGATTGCAGAAAGCGAGCTTTGACAGAAGATAACATCTAGCAAAACGCTTCCATAGGGGATTGAAGAATATCATCGTAAAGTCCTGATGATAGAGTAATATTTTCTCGTGTCAAGACAGATAGTCAATTGATACATCACTTTTTATTGGAAATATCGTCGGCATCGAATATAGACGTTCTTTTTGTGAGATTAGATCGATTATCTCACATTCTCTCAGTTTGCTTGTTTTGATGAAGCAATCGCTCTTTCGACCAGAGTTATTCTTTAAATCGATGTATTTGTATCGGTTGATGAATAGAATGGGCAATCATACGCGAAGTAATCCGTTTATTCATTTCTGTTAATTGTCGTATAAAATTTTGATATTACAATTTCATATATTATATAATAAAATATACTGTATATGATATATATTATATAATAAAATATATATTATACTTTCACTGTATATTACATAGTGAAATATATATATATATATATATATATATATATATTTTATACTCTTAATGGAACAGTATTTTTTTTAACTTTGTTTCTTTACCGCAATTATACACGATTAATTATAAGCTTGTAAATGTAGCGACTATACAATAGAAGATATGACTGAAATTGAATCGTCGTGAACTATTTATATGTAAATCAGATAATTCCCTCAATTCTGTTAAAAGAATCGCTTTATTCTCGGGATCTGTAATAAAGGATATAAAAATGCATTTCTTTCGTCGTTCAACTTTATACTGCAGAATATATTCATAAGAATCAAAAGAAAAAAGTATTTTGAAACTCAAATAACAGAAAACTTCTTGTGAATCATTTATTTTTTTGATATAAGTCTGAATTTAAAAAAATGTTAAAATTGATACAAAGAGTTTATCTACTCAGATTTATTCGTTACTTGCATTTGTATGATATACCTTTTTCATTCTCGTAACTATGTATTCTGAGATTTTAAATTATCTTTTAAACGCTTTTTTCCAAAGAGTAAACTAGATTAGTATGGCAAAATAATTTTGTCAGTTTTAAATTGGTAGTTAAACATTTCGACATATATTTGCAGATAATAAATAGTGTAATAATTATTAATAAGCATTTGTTAAACAATATTAAAAAATTAAGTAATAAGCTTCTACGAGCAAGAGTGTTTTTTTTCGATTTATTATTATAAATACATTAATTGTCAAATGACATAAAAATAAAAGAAAAAAATGGGACGTATCGACAATAATTTTTGTCTGTTCAGCCATTATAAAATTAATTAAAAATTACAAAACATCAGACTTACATAAATTAAACGCAATGTGATGTCATAAATGTTAATATGGTTTGTAGATATATTTGCAGAGTTTTCTCGGCACACATTCATCTCTCCATTTTCGTTTAATTCAATTGAAGTATCTATCGATAATTAAAGGATGAGGATGCTTTTTAATCATAAATATTCTATCGATAATTGCAAGTATATAATTCCTCCCGTCGTGTAAGAAAAATTTATAGATAAGAGAACTTTTATTTTGACTTTTCTAACTTAATGTCATATAATAAAAATAAATGCCATACACGCTAATGATGTTCGTGATGTTCCTGTAGTTGGTCTCAAAGCAAACTATAATAGAACTTTGATAATTGTCTAGGAAAGTGTCGTCGAGACGCTATGCTTGAGAGTTATCGAGTTGCTCCAATTAACCGCAGTCAATTGACATGCAATGCATTTTTTTCCGAGCAACTAATATTTTCTTTTTTGCGTCGCTGAATTTTATAACACGAATTAACGCGATTATAATCATCGAGAGTAGCTAAAAATGCGTGGGGAGAAAAGAGTTGTTGAGAGTTGAATTAGATTCAATACGCTGGCTTCTGATATCGGAAATACGATATCTCTTCTAGTAATGAAATCTTGAAAAATAAAACGAAAACGTTATTTCCGGGAAAGTAATATAAAATCTCGAGATTACATTGAAGTACCGTCGTGCTTCGCATTGACGGCAATCAATTTGTTGCACGAAATATTAATTTACTATTAAGCGTCCTTAATATTATTTTATATGATGTATAATTAAATAATATTAATGAGATTGCAATTTTATCGAGGTTTTACTATAACTAAAGATATTTTCTTGTAATAAAACTCTGATAATCAATAATTTTAGCTTTACTTTGGGTACATTAAAATACACACAAACTAAATTATATACAAAATATATTATATTGTATAATAATAACATTTGCCATAAATTTCAGCAATTATATTTAAAAAGTGCGCCCAATTATATATATTTTTTAATATTTAGTAAATTATAAAAACATTAGGTACTAGTCATGTTTTTCATCATTTAATTAGCTTATTTTGAATAAACGTGCGAAAGAGCTCCCACGTTATTAAATACGATTATGGATTATTCAAACATTTGTAAATCACTAATGTAATTATATAAATGACAATTGGTACAGTCAAATGTATGGTACTCGTACGTATTTGTTCGGTAATTAATACGTTAATGAACATTACATTCATAGTATATATATATATATATATATATATATAACTCATAGCCCCTCTTCATTATTACATTTATAATAAGCGTAACGGCTAATAAAACATACAAAAATATCTTTTTACAAATGAAATCTTTTTACGAATCTTTTGTACAAAAATTTATAATTGACGTTTTAATTAAATATTTTAATTTAATATTTATATGAAAATTTAATAACATGTGCGTATCGCTGACAAAACGATAACACTGTCAAAAGTTTTAAACATTATTATTGTGCTTATCGTTAGCTTTAATTATTATTTTATTTGTTAAATCATTCACACACACATAATCTTTTTCTATATTTTATTAGAATTAAGAAAAAAACAACAGTTACGTGTGATATAACGAAGTTTTATAATTTTAAAATTTCTTACTCTTTTGACGCACAATGTATCGTTTATAAAAAAATATAATTTTTTAGCGTCATTGAAATCTTATTCAAAACGCATGCCATTGTGTTTTAAATTATCTTGTACGGGCTATCAAAAATCAATAATGCTGTTGAGGTTGCTCATGATGATCACCTAGTGGGCGCCAGTATTCCTTGCGAGACTTTCTTTACGGCAAAATTTAATCTCTCGCTACAGCTTACGTCGGTAAATTATCCACTGTTGAAATTATATTGTCAAGTTATTGTATTTTATCATTTTTGCCGGATGATAAGGAAATGAAGAAATCGCGACTTAAATATTATATCTGATCATAAAGCCAATAGACTTGTAATACTATTAGATCTTCTCTGCTTTTGTTATTTGAGTTTGCTTTGACTAGTCTTTTGTGAGAGACTTTGCATTTTTTTTTTATAAAATCTTACTTTCTCTCTTTCTCTTTTCTACTTAACTTTTTTATATTCTGATGATTCTCTTAATGAGTTCTTTTATAGAGATTACATTGATTTCTCACAATTTGGTTACGATCTCAAAGGGCGGCATTCTACGTATTTGCGCTATTAGATATGCAAAAGCTTCCAAGAGAGAGAGAGAGAGAGAGAAAGAGAGAATAAGCAAAGGGGAAATATTTTAATAAAGCTCTTGTAACCGCCGGCTCACGGTCTCGACCAAACGGTAAACTTCCGAAGAATTCGCGTTGAATCGAATTCGACCTAAGCGGACCTTGGAACGAGGTCGGAATGATTGCATTTTTAGGGTGACACTTGGTTGCTTTTTTCACTTCTTACACGTATTTTTGTACTATATTTCCGAGGGGCTATTATATTATTCAAAGATGTAAAAAGTAATGGAAAATTCGTCTAGAATATTATGATTAGAAATAAAGAGCTCAAGGTCAAATTTATATATTACAGAAGTGATCTATCAATATGATTTACATATAAAATATTTTTTCAATATTTTATAAAAAAGATTACAAATTTCTTATTATATAAAATTTTCTCAAATAAATATCTTTATTAATTCTTACAAATCATGACCCTTCTGCTCTGTTCTTTTTTCATCTTCCTTATTCTAATTCAATAAAATAATCGTGTTAAGACTTGTTAATCAAGGATTAATTTTTACGAATAACGAAATGTTATTTTGAGACGTTTCTCCATTTCTTCAATTTATTGATTAGTCTTCTGTCTGCTATCGTTCTTATTGTATTGTATTGTACGTTTAGCTTAAGCTGTTGTATCGTATAGAACTTGGCTCCATTCTTAGACACATTTACAAATGGTCGCATCTCGACAATGCGTTTCTAGTGATTCGCGAGATCTTTACATCATTCGTTTTTCAACGCGCCCACGCAAAATTGTGGATACGGGTCGTCCTGTTCCATCTACACACGTGCGATGTCCTCATCAAAAACGATTTGCAATGCGAGGCCATTTCTTCTCTCTCTTTCTCTTTTGCGCTCTCTTAGTTATCAAAAGAATGTATATTTTATTTTTAGATTATAGTTTTACTAAAAATGTATCCGAGACTGTCGTCATTTTCATCATCGCGGATTAGATATTTTGTGACACAGATAACACATAATTTTCTTCGTATCCTTGATATTTCACAAAAGGATACTTAAAAGATATAATTTTTGATATATATGTATATACATGTTGTTTACTGCAATCTTGCCAAAAATACGTCGTTGGCTTGAATTGATTTGGCATAATTTATCCGCAAAATAAGGCAAACTTAACGAGTAAACTTAGTTTTAGCAACAAAATTTATATGTAATATAATTTTATATGTACAAATAATTAGCATAAAATATATGAACAAAAAAAATATATATACAGAATTAATTATAATATAAATTTCAAGAATTATTAGCGATAGAAAGAGCTACGTATGTTGAGAAAATTTTTATCGAAAATGATTGGTGAATGATAATTTCATATGTCGAGAGCAAAGTTCGCGCTTTTAATGACATTGTTGTGGCAAAAAATTATATTCAACTTTCATTATCGTCAATTTTAATTTTTGTGAAAGATATTAGCGATAAGATTTCTTGGCAGATTATTGCTGTTCGATGCGCTGACTTGAAAAAGAGGAGAATTATTGCGTAAACAATGTAAGCTTAATGGATTGCCGCAAAAGTCGAAGAACGATTAACGTTATTGCGAGATCTCTGCGATTTACTGGAGAAGAGTATGCAAGACAATATGCAATTTTGATCGATGAATGCGCGAATATCGTCGATAACATTCGAAGAGTGTCAGGAGAAAGAAAAAAAAAAAACGTGATGGAAATTGATTTACCACGTTGAATTCCCCGCTTTTCGAGTTGGATATTTGCAAGTTTACGATATCGTTGCGTCGTGTTATATATCTATACTCTTATTATCTCTCTTTCTCTCGAACTTTTTTCTTTTTTTATTTTATTGATAAATTCCGGAAGAATCAAAGATATATGTTTTATAATCTCATTTCAATGCCGGATATTTTGCCAGGATTTAAGCAAATGTCAAATAGACACACACACGTGTAGCGTACATATATATACTTGGGTGTGTATCAGGCTGATACGCATCTTGTGACAAAAATATAGATGATGTAATTAGAAAGAGTTTTGTTAAAAAAAGAGTTTTGGTAAAGAAAAAATTTCTCGTACTTACATTATTTACATTTCTTCGTGCAGTTCAAAACTCGTAAATTGTATTTATATGCCAATTTGAATTTTGCAAAAATTCCACGACTCTTTTCAATTCGAAGTTGCCCGCATCTTTCTCTTACATTTATGTATATATTTTCCGAGGTCGCCGTAGAGAGTAGCGATGTATTTCTGTTTTGCAAATTTACGATCACCGACGCCAGTTCGTCCCAGGCGACTAAAACATGCGACGTTATGCATATCGTCTTTATAACGCAATCACGAATGTATACGATGCTTTGCCATATACAGTCAGAATCCGTACGCATAATGCATTCGTTGAATACGTAGGAAACGCATATAAGTAGCGCGATGAAAATTATGCCAGATTATGTGCGAAGACGATGTCAATCGTCGACGAGAGTTTCTGCGCGATTTCTTAAACAGGTGAATAAAGTTGAGGGATTCGATTGTCTCGAATACGACGTAACTCCACAATTGTCGAGATAAAATTGTTTCATAAGAGCGCACATCTATGTGACACGTAGGTACATACACATACGCGAAAATTATATCGGAAAAACAATGAGATATTATCCTTTTTAATAACAGCATTTTCAGAAATAGCACAATATTTATATCACTGAACAATTTCAGTTCGTCAAGTTATCTGTTATCTGCAACACGTGTGTGATCCAATATTTTTAATTATATTTTATCATACTAGAATATTACACGCGCGCATCTCACACACATACACACACACACACACACACACACATATATTTACCGTATATGTGTATGTGTATCACAGTTGATTTTTTTATATATATTGTGTACGCAAGAAGCGTGTGCTAGTGATTGCACAACCGAACATCGATCGCTAACGCTATAGAAATATTGTGTATGCAGATACATTAACATGATATATCACTTTACTCTTCATAATAGCTAATATATATACATTTACATTAATAAAGAAATGATTTTTATTTTAACATGTTAATGAACTGTTGTGGATTTAAATTTTTTTATTTTTAATTAACTGCATTGCTTTTATTGGTTTATATGTAATTTCATCCATACATACACACGTATATAGATTAAAACTTATAAAATTACATAATAAACGTATACATCATATAAAAGTAAATATTATTATATATGAATATTATTATTATTTTATACATATCAATTTATAATTATAAATTTAAAAATATATCTATATACATACATATATAGACATTATTATTACTTTATACACAATATTATTACCTAATATTATATTCCTTCTTCTTTTTTTTTCTTTCCCTCTTTCTTTTTCCTTCTCTCTTTTTTTCTTATTCTTTGTTTTTTTTTTTTAACTTTAAATTAAGTTCTTTCTCTCTCTTTTTCTCTATCTTACTTTTGATTATTCTTTATCTCTTTTTTAGCTTTATATATTATAATAATATTAATAATATTAATAATATTAAATTACTTAATATTATATTCTTTCTCCTTTTTTCTTCCTCTTCTCCTTTTCTCTCTCTCAATATATATTTCAATTACATATTAAATATACAGTATAATAGAGGAAGTTATACATACACAATATACATATACATAGATATGTACATTGTATATTGTATCTTTCTCTATTTGTTTTTTCTGCTTTTTCTTCCTCCCTTTTTCATTTTCTTTAACTTTTCTTTAATTTAATTTCTTTTTCACAACAAACTGTCTCACGAACTGTCAAAATTTGTGATAATTTGACAGCCGCAGGCGACACGAGTAAAGCAAGTTACAATGCACGAACTTGACAACCAACAACCAATATCAGCATTGCGGAAAAGCGATATCAATAACATTCGTTTCTTTATTTTATAAAGAGATTTCGAAATTATTTTTACACTATAAATACTATCCATACTATCCATTTTATATTCACGAAAATAACGTAAAAAAGATAATGATTTAATATCTTCTCCTTTGGTATAAATTTCTTTTATAATTTAATATTTACTCTTTTTTAAATATATTCTGTCATATTTATTTCGTATGCGCGCGCATCACATACAGTTGCAGTATTAAGGTCATGCGGACGCGTAAGCGTATTCTACGTCTGAATTATCGCAGTATGTTTGATATCACATATATATATATATATATATACATATATAAATGTAAGAATCGTTTTTTTACTAACTAACTGGCAAATAGCCGAAAGCTGTGTCAAAGGAAAAATACTTGGAAGATCAAACAACCGCGGGTATATATCGTAGAGTGCGCGTTAACCTTTGAACTTTGATGATTAATGAATTGCAATATTTGATTGCTGACGATCGCTTAGCAAATCGATTAGTATCAGATCAATATTTTTATATTTATTTTATTATTGCAAGGTAAAATTGCACAGAATATTTCATTAAACCAAATCATAAAATTTTTTTATGATCGATATTGTGAGACGTTATGTCTTTTATATTTGTATATATTGTGCACGCATTACATAGAATTATAGAACATTAACTGTAAATCGTCTTTTTCGTCCGCGTAATTTAATTTATATTCCTCTCACGAGTATCGCGTTTCCATTTCCGAGATGTAAATGCAAGAAGTGGAATTTTTTTGTATAACACGCGTCGTTTACTGTGATGATATACGTTTCTGCAGTCAGCAGCACTATATAGCGCTACGTCGCAATCTCTTTAATTAGAAAATTCTCTGAAGTATAATTTTAGACTTTCATTTATTATCTTTAATATTTTAGACATTTATTTATTATCTTTAACTCGAGCAAGGAAATATTGTATTAAGAAAAGTATAATATAAAGTGATTCGACGTAATTTTGATATATGGTTTTACTCATGATTTTCTACATCAGTATTAGACGGTATTTCTCCGAGCTTATCTGCTAACGTCCACTTAATAGTCATCAACCACGCAACGTGAGGACATGTACGATTGAGTCAGCATTCGTAATATCCTATTAATTAGGCGCGACAGATCATCGGATCATCATTTCAATTATTCGACATCTATAACCGGAGGAATATTACATATCACATTTGCACCAAAACAAAACGCACGATGTATTAAGTTGTCTTCATCGCGTTTATTAAAGCTTATATCGATTACGTGAAGATAAACCTTGAGGATTCAATTAGATGACATGATGATTTTTAAATAGAAACGTCTTGAAATATTCCCGGTTAAGGCTGTCCTTCACCGACTCCTCCGCTCGAATCTCAGCCTTTTCTCTTGTGAAAAGATAAAGGATGGGTACCGAGGGAGACCGAGGGAGACCGAGGGAAATATCTTCTCACACCGACCTTCGACATCGCCGAGCGTTTCCTCGATGATAGCGCGAATCCAAACATTATCTTCCACCCTCGATGTGTCTCCGTTGATGCTCCACTTGGTTCGATATCCTCGATCTTGCCTCCGTCCATCCGTTGCCTGCGGGCCGTTCCTTTTCCCGCGCAGTTTCCGCTGCTTCTTTTCTGTCTCCGACTCTCCTCCTGTGTGCGTTTTCTCTTTCCTTCCTTTGATCTCATTTAACGCTTCTCTTTTTCACCCGCTCTTTTTCCGTCCTCTCGTCTCGAGATTCAGTCCCTTTTACCACGCTCCTACCCTCGTTACGTGTATCCCCATTTTCGTGCATCTATATCTATCTTTGCTCATCCAACCCTTGAATTAAATTACACCCCGGAGGTCGAACGACTTCAGCTGACGAGCTAGCTATAGACTGGATGCGCGCACGTCTTGTCGGTCTTCACAACCGCAATGATACCGCCATTCATTGTCCAATTGGTCGCACAATTTTATATTAATCGTCAGTAATACGCTTATCACGTAGGTTTTTTCTACTTCCTATGTTATTAAATTATTAGTAATATCCACAATTTTAGAAAAAAACCAGATCTCGCATATTTTTGTCGTGTAAGCAGTATTTATCTGAAATAAAACTTGCGGTTTTATAATTTTGCAAAAAGAGAAAAAGAAAGAATCGTTATTATAAATTTAATAAAATAATGCTTATGTATATAACTGGATAAAATATTAATAAAAAGATGTCAGTGATAAACAAATAATCGGATTTTAACAGTCAATAAAAAATCTGTACTCATTCTAGATATAATTTTGCTGACATTTGATTAATGATGGTGCGGAAACAATATGTGTCACGGAAGGGTAGATATATATATGATAAATTATAGTTATAATTGTTAGGCTAAGTTTGTTTAGGCGATTGAATTTATCTTCAAATAATCCATCTTCTTTAATCGCCAAATTGCACGCTTGTTTAATAATCTTGTTAGTCAAATTTCCTTATCTCTATGTACAAACAATTTTGCGTATTCATAGAACAACGAACAACTTTTCGTGCAGCGTTGTTGAGAAAGAGAGAAGGTGTTACACGTGAATGAGGGTTACGTTTTGTCCTATAAACGTTAGATCGATACTAGCAAGAATAGTGGGTGGGCAGGATGATGTAGCCGAAAGGAGAATCCGGTCGTTGAACGAATTCTGCCACCTTGCGATTCTGGAGAAATATTTTTGATCCTCACTCTCATTGATGTTTCTTAGTACCTTTCTTGGCACTCAAACAAGTAGACGACTAGTCAAGGTGAATCGTTAAAATTTCTGGCAATTGCGCTTGGTGCTATTTTCTAAACGAATTATTCCCCTGCGATTCTCGCTACGATTTACACAGCTCGAATGCATTTCGATAATAATATCGAGCCCGTCCATAGAACGGCGTGTTAATAACGCCAAGTGCTATTTCAATCTAGAAGCTTAAGTGAGTATCTTTGTGAGTAGATTAAATCCCTCGAAATTTATGCGCAATATGCCGAATACAATTCGCGCGTTTCAAATAACATATTGCTGTAAGAATTAATATATCTTATATTTATATGGTTTATGTATCAATACTCTGTATAAGTTTCACGTTTAGTATGCATTCATGTAAACAATAATATTGTATTAATTATAATTATAATGATTTTTTCTTGTTATATATTATTCAAATTACAGAATATTTGGCTACTTTTATTCTATTTTGTTATGTTTGTTACATATGTTATAACAAATGTCTAGACGCATCGATTTTACGAAATATCTTGAAAATATCATTCCAAAGATATTTGAAATCCGTCGGAATAGTCATTTGAAGAAACTGTTGTTGGATAAAATCAGTGAATTCACGCGGGAAGAAGCGACTCGTTTTACCAGTGCTGATAGGTAGGTCAGGTAGATTCAATCCTTAGGTTGCTCTTGAAAAGATCAATGTAAAGATTCTTCGTTCTTGCGAGAGAAATTCTCTTTCACTAAAAGTGCATACATACATTGGTACAATTTTTCGCGAGGACCGACGCTTCCAAAGTGCTCTTGCACTCCCCGCGTTCCTTCTCGTTCTGTTTTCCGTAGCCCTACGTATAGATGTGTGCTTACGTGGATTGGCTTTCGTCGAGCTATACCATTGCACGCTTGCGCGAGATTTTCGAGGCGAGCTTTCGAGCCGCGTCCGAGTCGCATCGCGGACGCAGGGCACGTGGAGTCGCGTCCACGAACTCGTATCAAGAAAAGCCTCGTATTTTTTCGTTGGCTTTCGCTGGTCTCGTTGTCACGAATGTCGTTCTCTCATAGTTGTGCGCGTAATTTGAATATAACCGATTAAAGAAATCTTATCGAGTCACTGGCGCGATACAGAAACGTCGATGTCGTAAATTTGTGCCTTTTTCTTTTCTTTTGTGTGTGCTACGTGTGATGAATGTACGAGATTGAATTTGTTGGTACCAATAATGTGCGAGTCAGTGAAGTGTCGAACATGAAGAAATAGCGTACTTATAATATAATAAAAAATTATTACACTTTGTACGTATATGCAGTTTGATTTTTTTTTTTATAAAACTTATTATTTTAACTTTTATGTGTCATTTTGTACACTTCTTGGATAATGAAGATACGAAGTTTATTTTCTTATAATTTTATAAGCAAAATGTCGAAGCATCTTCTACTTTGCCACAATATCTCCTCTGTTGATTAAGAAAGAACGAAAGTATTCCATAGTATTATATATATATATATATATATATATATATATATATATTATATATAATATTATTTCTCATAATCATTTCATAGTTACTATGGAATAATTTTTTTATTACTTTTTTTTGTAATATATGTAGTAAATTTTTTCTGCATTTTTGGACGATGGAGAAGCTCGAGCTCATAGTTACATAAGCAAAAAGTCCATTAATTATAAATGCACACTCTAATAAATTTAATAATAGGTACAGCGTGGATATTAAAATGGTACCATTATAAAAGTAAAAGAATAGTATTATTTCTTTTGTATAAAATTAATATATATTTTGCTATGCGTCTATATTTTTAATCATATATTTAATAAACGAGCTATTTGTTGTAAAAATTTATATATACAGAGCGAGATGAATTTTCTTTCTTTTTCTTTCTCTTTTCTTTCGCGAACATTGAAAAGATAATTTAAAAGTTGTTTTAACAAAAATTAATATCTTTGCTCATAGAGCTATAAAGAATCGAATGTTGATCGATACGGCACTTTAAAAAATATTCGCCTATATATAATTTGTTAAATAATTTAAATAATAGCGCAGTTATAACGGATTTGTTTCATGGAAAGAGGATTGATTTAATTACAATTGCGCGCAAATAATCTTGACGCAAATACAATAACTACCGTGCTCAAAAGTTGTTACCACAACAATGACGGGAGAAACATCACATTTCTCTCGTTCGTTTCAGTTTTATTGTCTTGCCTATCATTACTACACTCGACCTAAATTAGTACAGTTGCAAGAGGAGCTTTGTTTTCGCGAATTAAATTTCTTCAAAACGACAATCTGCTTGATGCTATGAGAATTCGACTTTTCATTTGACAATCTCCTTTGTATTCAATAGTATCGTCGTACTTACATTACGTGATCTAATCTCACGCTTGACGGCGTTAACCTAATTTCATTCATATTAGGAATCTGATTATGGTAAAGCAATGAATTCTATAAAGTAGAAACATTACTAAACAGAGAGAGAGAGAGAGAGAGAGAGAGAGAGAGAGAGAGAGAGAGAGAGAGAGAGAGAGAGAGAGAGAGAGAGAAAGAGGAGAAAGAGAGATAGAGAGCGACAGGTATGGAAGGAAGAGCAAGAAGAGAAACTAACTGAGAAATAGTTGTCAATAAAACTATGAGTTTAATTAGATTTATGCCATGTTTCTTGTTTGTAGGAGAATTCATAGTGTATCATCGTGGATATATTTATTACACAGGAACGTGTCCTTATTTCGATTTTTTAAAATGTACCGCAACTGATGTAACGCGTGATAAATTTCCCCGGCGAATGCAAGGATGGCGAGCGTCGGGAGATTTTCCGTATCGTTCCGTGGAATGCAGTGGAAATTCAAATTGGCTCGGAGAGACGTGAAAATGTGGATATCGTTTCAGATATTTGTATCCCGTACGCGCAGACACATCTCTCCCTTTCTCTTTCTTTCTCTCTCTCTCTCTCTCTCTTGATCGTAAATCCTGCAATGAAATAAAAAAAAATGCGTCCACATACGCGCGTGTGATTGGCGATATCGTTTATAAAAATGATCATTTTTCCCACCGGTGTGATCGAATCATTTTTCTTTTTTGCCACGATACAGATCGATCACGAGATAAAATGAGATACAAGATAGTGGCGAGGAGGAAGGGAGGACAAGTTTATTGTATCGGGCTCGCGATGAATTTGACGCCACAGGGCGTATCGACTAAATTGATTAAATCGCAATTTCAAATCGTGACAATTTATGTCTTTCTATGACACTCGTGTATTACGTGCGCCTTTTTTTATCTCTAATATTGCTTCTAATGTTTTATTACGTATGAAGAATTAATCTAAATATTATACAATTGTGTGGTAATTATAATCCTAATGCCGAAGGTCAGTGTAATAAGATTACTTCAAAACAGCTTTATTAACAATATTTTTAATTTTGAATATATTTTCACAGTCATGGTATTTTTTATCTTGTATACTTAATTGCATTATTTTCACGTATCTAAAAATATCATCTCAATATATTAAACGGTAACAAAAATAATTTTGATTCCGAAAAAGAGATTATTCTAAAATAATCATTTATTTACTTTTTCAATGTGAAAAAGCTATATTTATAAATCTGTAATTTGTCAGTCTGACTGTAAATTAAATTAAATTAAATTTGTGTGTGTTCAATTATTATTTTATATTTTTTAATAATAAAGACAATTAATTTTTTTCACATGCACATTATACTTTACAATCTTTGCTTATTTTTTATACGCGCAAATAATGTTGTTATTTCATTAATATAATAGATATTGTACACAACATGAGAGAACAATAGTAACATTGCACAGACGACTTTACATTGAATATAAATTGGATTATTTCAAGGAACAAACATCTCCAAGTTACAAAGTACAGGAATACTCTGTCTTTTGTAATTACTTTAAGAAATCAATTCGCATTTTTATATAAGCAGTATGAAAATATAGATTTTTATTGTAAACACAATAATCATTTTTTGCTGATATGAAAGTTTTGCATCGAAATTTTAATTTCTTCTCTTGGTGAATTATACATTAATTTTTAATAAATTAAAAATTTATCGATATATTAATCTGTTCTACACTGTAAGAATTTTATTGTCTTAAATTTGAATTGAATCTTTCGTTTCGCAATTAAAGGATTAATACATGTAGATTGCACGAATTTTTAGATTAAGGTTTATTTACAGAATTTTTTTTTAATTAAAAATTTAATACTTTTAATATAAAAAGTAATACCAATGCTTTTGTGCGTGAGAAAAGATTTTATGAAATAAATTTACTTTGATGCGCGACAAAATTAAAAGTGACTTTAAGAAGCAAGAAAAGATAATTTTAGTGCAAACCGAAGCGGGACACAAATAAGAGAGCAGCAACTTTGAGAAAATCGTGGAAAAATAAATGCGTTCGTTAATCAATTGGATCGTATCAAGATTTGATTTTTCTTATGTGATTAAGAATTATTAGTGAGTGTAAAAGACTGCATTCTTTGAATCATGCGCGTATCCAACGGCTAAAACTGCTTTAACGGCTTGTTTGCTTTATCGCCGGGAACGAGACGAGGAGGTTGTGATTATATTTTCCTGACGCCTAAGAAATGAGCCAGAGTGAAGGGCACGTGAAGTACGGTCCGAAGGGCCCACCTCCGCCTCCGCCGCCGCCACCTCCTTTACCAAAACTTCCTGGTTACTCGCACCAAAAACTCTTCAAGAAATGCAAGAGTGCCACGTTTCAGCTGGATGGCGCGACGTATACGATAGGTAATTGCGTTATGCGATTCAATTTGGTTTTATATTGAGAACCGCGATTAAACGGCAACCATTGAAAAAAGTGTATATTAAATATAATTTAAAATAAATAATTTAGTTAATATTATCGAATATACCAACGTAATTAAATATCAATATAGGTAACAAGATTTTTTGTGTTTAATAAATAAGATTTTGATCTAATAATTTAAAAAAAAAAAATAAGATTGAGTCCTTTATATATTTGTACACTTTTTCAATCAATAATTTCGATCAATAATCTTTTTAATGATTGTCAGTACAACTGCATTTTACATCATAAAATAGTCAATTTTTCATTGCACTGCATTCTAATTACTTTTTAAATAATTATATACTATTATTACTATTATATACTTATACTATTATATATTATTAATATTAAAAATAGAAGAGGAAACTCAGATAGATACATATGTGCTTACTTTTCTAAGAAATGCATTATGATTTACTATTAAAAATTAAGCTTAATTTTTATATTATTTTATCAATCCATATAATAATTATAGATACAATTTTTATTATTGTGCGAATATGCGTCATATATTATACAAAGTTATTACGTGAAGTGCATTTTTAGATGCAGTAAGAATGTAGGTGTCGATACGACAAAGAGTTTTATTCACCAGTTATCGAGTAAACGCAGTCTTTTATGAAATTATCCCGATCCAATATTACGCTGAACGTTACGTATGTAAAACGTGGGAGTCATTGATCCGCGAGTAATAGTCGCCAAATCGACAATCTATATTTTAAATATGTGTAGTTGTCTTTTTGCACAGTGTAAAATTTCACGTACAACTTTAGAGAAAGATTATTCTTATTGAAAAATAAAGCGTTAAATAAATTTAAATGTCCAAATATCTTTTATGCTGGATATTTACAAATTTAATGATGAGAAAAAAATAAGAAAAAAATATCTAAATTCGATAAATTTTATATATATTAAAAGATCTCTATAAATAAAAATAAATAAAAATAAATATTTATATATGATTACTTACTATTTAAATGCTTATATACTAATTAAATTTATATACTTTTTTAAATAATTATATATACTATTATTATTATATACTTATACTTTTAATATTATATATTATTAATAGTAAAAGTAGAATAAGAACTTAGATAGATATCTGCTTATTTTTCCAACAATTTACTTATAAAAAATTAATGCAAGCTTAATGTACGTCATTTAATGAGATGGTTCCATCTACATACGTATATAATTCTTTTCTTATCCTGTATACGATTTCATAGAGAAACGACCATACCAATTACACGGATAATATGTATATAGAATTTAAATACTACCTTTGGGTGTCATGTTGAAAAAAATTCCAGTAGACAACCGTTATCGGAAAATAGTTCCGAGAAAAGGTCGCGTGAAAGAAGTTGAAGAATGCGAATAAAGCGAAACAAAGTCGACGTCGAGTGTATCACGGGTCACGTCTTTTCGTGGAGAGTTTTCGCAGGATGCCAAGCGTGAAAAGATAAATTCACCGTGGCTCGAATGCGAAAACAAAATTTAAAGATCCGTGTCGAGAGCCCGCGTCTTACAAACATTTATTGTACCGTAAAATAAGATACTCAAAGTATATCGGTGCTGCTTTTTTTTTTTTGCGCGGTACAATTTGTTCTTTGCTTATGACACGCACACAAATTCATTTCATTATTGTTGCGTTGGAAATATTCTTTTACAAAGAAATGTTTAAAAGAACGATTATTTTTTTTTATAGAGGCATTACCCGAAACGCACAAGTATTCCGCCGGGAGATACATGTATCATTTCGAAATTAAATTATTTCTTTACAATGTGTTGCGCATGCAAATGCCAATGGTAATAAGCGTAAAATGTTAAATATACGATGTGAAGCATAAGCTAATTAATCACATCACAGCACAAATTAACGCTGCGCTTCACACACGCGTGCATACAAATATGTGTGTGTTATAATTGTTTTATTATCTTAAATTTTATTTCCCTAATATATGTACATTATATACAAGGTGTTTCAGGATTAAATGTTTAACTTAAAATATAAATTTAGAACTTGAAAACAAGAAACATTTTCCTCTGGAAAGGTATGAAAACGCTTTGTATAAAAGATATTGACATTTAAGTTATGAGTAAGAATGACAAAGATAGTTATATTGCTACACTTGCTAATACAAATTATTTATTGTAATTATACATGTCAGTAATATAAAAACGGCATCCATATCGGTATCACTATTAGAATAATTTATTATTAGAATAAATGTGTAATGTATAATAATGTTTACAAAAAAGGCTCCCAGGTGTTCTTCTCGTATTTTTTTATCAATCAAACATATTAAATGGATGAAAGTGCTCGAAAATCAGTTAAATTTTCGTTTTTTTTATTATAACTTGGGAACAAAGCATGATAGCGTAAATATACAAAATTCCAAAAACTCTCCACTGATATAAAAAATGTTTTTTGCATAAAAAAATATATGAGTTATGGAAATCAATTTTTTAATCTTTATATCCCCTAAATATGATTAGTTATCAATGAAAAAAATATGCATCGAATATTTTGATCCCTCTACAAACTCACCAATTTCAATAAAATTAAAGAGGGATACCTGGAGAGATTTCCTTTGTTAGTTCACGGAAGTGTCGAATAAGCTGAGAAATGTCACTGAGAAAGTTTCTCAGCAATATGTCGATATAGCATTTGTACATCGATTTTATAATATTGACATGTATATTTACGGAAATAAATTTCGTATTAAGCAGTTGTACAATAACTTTATCATTCTCATCCGTAAATTTAGATGTCAATATCTTTTAAACAAAGAGTGTACAAGCATATCTCTAGAAAAATAATTCTTGTCTTGAGATAAATTCATATTTTAAATTAGGACGTTTAACTCTGAAACACCCTATATATGTACGTACATGAAGTTGATTGTATCACGCGTATCAATTCGAACGATCAATGACAATTCGGTCGTTCTCCACATATATGTGTAATTTTCTCTTTAATATTATTTTCTACTGGAAATTGCAGAGAAGCATGCAACGGTTGTAGAATAAATTATAACGATATGTTTGATATATGTATATCGTCAAAAAGTTATTGACGTATTCGCGATGAGTTTTTTTTACAATTGCATAAATTCGATCGCGTGCATAAAAACGGCCGATAAAGAGTAACGATAATAAGTAATCCGCGACTTGTTCTTGTATGATAAGGATGTGCACTGCTCCTATATAACGTTATTCTAGTATTCTTCTTATCTATTTGATACCGCACGCAAATCCAGCTTGGTCACGACATCTCAAGAATGGGCTTAAATATTGATTTCCAATTTTTGTTACGGGTAGCGTGCTATTCTTATCATTTAGACGAATATACCGGCGTCTCGTAGCTTTTCCGGTTGCTATCGTTTTGTATGGTCCCTTCTTTAGAAAACGATAATAGTAACATTTTTCTTTATGTAGACCAACATTTTTTCGCTGATCTTATTTCTGTAGAACGCGAAACATATTTCTTCCTCATTAGAGATTTCTGTAAATTGTGTAAACTGCAGACAGAAATATATTTGAAGAGTTCCCTTTATCAATAAAAGTAAACTCGATAAGCAATCGAGCGTTGTAAATATAAAGATATCGCTCCAGTCTCTGAATGCTATAGGAGTCTGATAAGCACATAGAGCTTTAATAAAAGAAGCGTAGCTTGGTCGTGTTTAGTTTTTTTTTTTTACGATATCTCTTTATAATATTCGCAGAATAGGTATTCGATACATTATTTGTTTTCGTCGGAAGATACATAAGAACATAAGAATGTCTTTTATCTCATTTTATCTTTTATTTTATGCAATCTGATCTACTATTTTCTCACAATTCAGCAAATAAATGATATTATTTTTGACTTTTATTAAAATGATGACCTATGTGATGGAGAACTGCAGATTCCTATAATTTTACGAAAACATACAGTGTATCAAAAAGAGAGAGAAAGAGAAATGTATTTTAATCTCATTGTTAGTTTTAATAAAATGATGCAATTTACACACAATTTTAGCGCATTAATTTTTATTGGTTTAAAATATTACGATATCAGAAGTCTATAATTTATATATAACTTCTTTCGGTTAAAAATTTCCTGAGATTTTAAAGTTTTAAAGACATTTTAAAGTTTGTTATAATACTTTTTAATATAAAATATGAAATAAATGAAAAGAATGAATAAATCTTACCTTACAAGATTAGATTCTTTTTTTGTAAAATTTATATTTATTTAGATTTTTCAAGTTTTCCACACTTTTTCCTCCTCACCCCATATATAGGCAAATCATGACGAATGCAATTGCTTTTAGTATCGAAATAGTTTATGCAGTGGTATCAGTCAGGGTTGATTTTCGTCAGTTTACGATCCAATATTAATATATTAATATAATCTTGTTGACTGATTGTGAGTCATATCGGTTTCAATGGGTCAAAAATTTACTGCATTTTCAGCACGATTGTTTAATTAAGCCAGAGATAAGTTAATGACACCCGAGTTTGCCCTAATTTGCGCGTTGCCTCTTTTGACGACTTCTCTTTTTTTCGAGATTATTCGCTTGTTCGAAGTAGCCACGTACTTGCCGATGGCGAAATTTAATAATTTATCAAGTGTAGCCAGCCATTACGATGGTCCAGCAATAAAATACGATCGAACAGAAGGAACAGGGAGCGTGTGGTCGCGTAACCAACCATCTATCTACAATGGCAGTAGTTGTGAGCCAGGTATCGACGAGAATTTAGAGACTCGATGACAAGATGAATGGGATTACGTGCTAGGGAGAACGTCATCCTGATGCGATGTGAAAACGTCCCCGCACGCGATGCGTATTTGCGTGATACCGCACTTTCCGTATTATTGGATCGACATTTTACCGTTGGTGTATTAGTCGTGTGTCGATACAATACCGGTTCGTTTAACGGAAAAACACATCAGTTTTCCCGCAGATCCGCCCTCCGCTTCGGATTCCCGTTTGTTTCGTACTCATCACAAGTGCGCGTTTCGTAATGGAAAGCAGAATGCTTTAGTAAGCTTCAACATGATAGGGAAACTTGATCATCGGACGCAAGTAAATAGAGAATGACAAAACCGCAAACGGTCAAGAGTATCGTGAATAATAAGAGACTATAACAGAGATATACTGCGCCGGATGAGTTGATAGGGCATGTTTATAATTGCACGATCTGTCAGATTTTGTTTGGTGAATTTTGTCTGGAAGTAGTTCGGTTAGTAACTAGATATATTTTGCAGTTGTATTACAATGCTCGCAGACCTGTCTTGATTATGATTTCAAACTGATATTTAATCTAGGAATAATAGGCTAAAATTAGTTGATCTATATTTGAAAATATTTTTTTCCCAATATTAGAAATTTATTTAAATTTATCTACTTTTAAACTCGACTTTTGGAAATATCGTTCAAGTTATATGGTACACGATATTCGAGTGTTTCCAGCTTTCATAATCGTTCGTTAAACCTTCATTTCGCTTTCTCTTTGTCAAAACAGATACAAGAGAGAATATAAAGTCCTTAATGAAGAGACACCTTCTTACCTTCTTCTGAAATGAAAACGCGGAATATTCATAGTGTTTATAGAAGTTTCTTTATATAATCTTTTTTAATTTGTTTAGTTTTCTAAATTATTGAAAGATTCATAATAAAAGAAATTTCAAATAAATAACTAAAAAATATTATAAATAATATTATAAAATGACGCACTTGCACGCAATAACACAATAACACAATTGTTGCTATAAATTTTTGTTTCTTAAACAATAATCTTGTCTTGATAAATGATTCACATTTCTTCTTCTTCAAAGTATATAAAAGAGCGAGGAAATTTATCACACGACTTATCATCTTTCAACAAAACGCTTAGGTTATCTAGAATGTGAGTCCGCTCCTTTTCCTAATAGTAAAATTGTCCTACTTTGGCAAAAGTTTTTTTGCGCGCCTTTTTTCGTTAAGCATCCTACGAAATTTGCCGCGGGACATTTCATAATTCAAGTACTCGGAACAACAGGGTCAAAGGTGGATCCTAATTAGTCCCTCGCTCTCACGCTGGAGGTTTATCAGGTTCAACAACTGCAATATGTATATACGCACAGTAACTTAACGAACTCCATAATTAACTATTAGCTATTGTAAAACAGGATTGTACAGCATGAGAAGAGTATTGTCCCATTAATGCTTCACTAATCATTTGCGCTTTTTAATTATTTATCTTATTGTTAGATAAGTCTTGTGTAATAATTTTAGTTAATGGGACGATGCACTAATTAAATTGTAGCAAAGACGCGAAGTTACCCCGAGGTTAAACGTTCTAAATCAAATGTAGACAGATACAATCTAAATAAGATAGATTCGACTCTGATACACTCTGATTTAAACAACTTTGTAATACTTTAGAAATGTACGATAAATTGCTACCACACAGAATATATAGATACACGTGAGTCTGTATGTGTGTACTCTCTTTATTTTATACATATTTTTTTTTTTTTCATTTTTTGCCAATTACACGAATTAATAATCATTTAGTAAGAACTTGCGATATCTAAACAGTTTTTCCACGCAATTATTTGAATTATCCGCATTGATTACAACTGTACATGTTAAAATCGATGGTAAAATAATCCGAGCAGATATTATAGGTAGATAACTACGAGATACGTTAACGAGCACTCGCGCTACTAGATTAATGGATGATCTAAATTAACGTCATATATGTTGGGACGAGTACGATCTCCAGGATCTAGAACCTTGGCTCGAAACTGTGGATCGTCGAATTCTAATGAAGTCTTCAGTGGCCCCGAACGGTATCTGTTGAGTCAAGTAAACGTTGATAGTTAGCAATAAATATCACTCACAATCGCGAATCAGTTTATGGATATGTTCGAATCGGTTGAGATATGAGTTTGCGTTTAATTCTAAGCTGCTATATTTAATCTACATTTAATTTCTCCATTACGCGAGTATAATGGAGAACCTCACAGTATTCTTTTGCTCTTCTAGTTTATGTATTATCTCATCAAGTGCGCTTTAGTTTTATATATATTTTTCATTTTTTTATAAAGAAATATTCTGGCAAAATTTAGGTGTTTATAGCTGTTTACTTTTTCTAGAGAAATATCAGCTTTGATAAAATGTACGCTTAATCGGAAACGTTTCGAATAGCGTGAAAGAGATACGAAGAATCTTAGGATTTGCACTTGTATATTTCTACAGACAGATCGCATTACTCTTTGTCGCGAAATGCAGGGTCATGTTGGCTGCTTGCCAGCTAAAACGCCGATGGTGGAGTTTTCTCCGACTCCATCCTTCACGATCGATAACGACAGGGTGCACTGTTCGCCCCGGGCTTTGTATTTTGACGTGATAATATTCTCGGCCGTTAATTAATTGGTTCCGATAATTGATTAATATGTCGAATATGTATATATATATATATATATATATATATATAGGGTGTTTATTTGGAAAGTTTCCACGTTTACTTTGTGACCGACTAATTTTTTGCAAAATGGTTCATACAAAACTTTGTACAAAACATTTTGCAGACTTCGAAAGAAACATAATATGTTGCCATTATATATAGGTATTTGACCTTGTAATTATCAAGGTTGTGTGAAAGTCATTCTAGTTTTTTTGAATAAAACTACCCTAATTTTTTTTATATAAATCGATTCCTTGCGATATTCAGCGTAAAAAGGATATGATGACCAAAAATTTGATAATTTACGAGAAATTTTATATTTTAATTCGATATATCGTATATATATTATAAATATATTATATATATTTTTAGTTTATCTTACTTTAATACTTTTATACAAAAAAAGAAAGGATTTAATTGGCTTAAGAATAAAATACATAGTTGTTTTTAAGAAAAAATATGAATAAGCAGTTACATTTCTTTTTAAATTATGTGTTTTCTTTACGCCAATTGATTTTTTTTTATTATTTTGTGCATAAGAGTATTAAGGTAAGATAATCAAAAAATAAATATTTTACGTGATATTTTATTTAAAAAAATTATGGTGATTTCTTTAGAAAAACTAGATCTTTACATGAACTTAATATCTACATCTAAAGTCAAACCAATAAGAACTATCTTATGTCCTTCTCGAAGTCCTCCAAAAAAAATAATAAATAATTGGGAAGTCCCAGAAAAAACTTTTGTACAAAACATTTTATAAGACAATTCAGTCATATAATAATAATAAATCAGTCACAATAAATGAGATGGTTTACAAATAAACATTCTATATAAGTAACGCATGTCATCAAAGTATTTCATAGGTTTGCCTGATGACAGCAATTATTATGTCGTAAAAAGTTTTTCGTAATCGCGATGTTATCTTATATGTACGTCTCTTGATAGCTTTTAAATTATAAACAATTAATTGAAAAAGAATAATATCTGATAATAAATTAAACATCAAAAAGAACAACGAATAATTAAATTAAATTTTGACAGAAAGACTTTTGACAATGAATATTTCTTTGTTCATTGAATGCGCATCTATTATCCATCATTTTGCGTATAAATTTAATATATTTAAAACAATAACAAAATATTTATAATTGAGATGAATATTCGCTGTCATAATATTGCTTTATAAAAGGTGGAGAAAATATATAAAATTAAAATACGCACAATAATACTTTAAGAGCAAAAGAATGCTAACAAAAGAATACATTGTCAAAAAATTGTCTAAGAATTCAGACAAAAATGAGAGACATTTTTTATGGTGTAAATGAGCTTCTCCGTCATTCGTGTAACGGAATATTAAATGTAGTGGCTTTAGAATTATACATAAGCTCGTATTTCGAATATCGATTCGAATATATCTATTCGTGATTGTGAAATATTCGCTCACGAACAAACAATATATGATGAGGTGACAAGTATGCGGAAATTATTAAAGTGTCCGAATGACTGATAAAAAAAGAAAGAAAAATACATTCACACGAAAGGGAGAAAGGAAAAGAGCGAGGAGGGAAAGAGTCTTTGACTACTAATACGTTTGCTTCTGAAACACGAATTATTACTACGTAAACATCACGTACGATGAATTATCCGTGCGCGTATTTACTGACGTGCGTCATCGTGAACGATGCATTTGTTCAGAGACATTGATGTATCTTTTCCAGTGCGTTCAAAGGTGAAGGTCGCAAACTTGCAAGCATTCAAGTCGTTACATCGCTCGTATGCAAATTTCATGGATTTCCCGTTTGCGAGAACGGAGACACATCTTGAATATTCGCCACGTTTCATCTGGTTTCATTACTTAAAAAGAACGAACGTTTTTAACATTTTGCTGGAAGATTATTTGATTATTCGATTGTTTAATCATATTAGTTTACACGTCTAGATTATTATTATTATTATTATTGCAGACGAGATCAGGGTTGAGCTCAAGGATTGATTCTAATAGTAAACAAGTTGTCATCTGATCGTTAAAAAAGAATTGAATTAATAAAAGTCGCTTGATATTACATTTTACAAATGACTCTTAAAAGACAAAGATATTTCTTTGATTTATAGCCGAAGCATTAATAAATGTCATTGTCTTTTATTGATTGTACAATGTATCATTTATTCTTTAATTCTTTGAATGTTTATGTATACACAACTATTAAAAAATGTTTACACATTTATGGATTAGATTTTATTTTTATTGAAAAACCAAGAAAAAATTAATTAGAACAAATTTTCCCCTCCATGATTCTAATAGAAGTTTAGTCAATCGATTCTGAAGCGACATGGAATAGTTGTAATGAAAACAAGATAACTGAAGGAAACGCGTGGTTTTAATTATGTCGAACATTAATATCCCTTTTGTTAATGCCTATGGAATTAACCGGAAATGTCGTAGCCTACTGTAATTTCCGGTGGAGGTCGGTAAAGCAGAACTAGGATACTACGGGAAAATCGATCGCATTTTGTGGTCTGGTTTTGAACGGTATATGCTGGAAACTTCTAGCAGCGCGTACACTAAGATACTGCAGGGAGCTGCATCGGAAGGGCGACGGAACTTTATGTTTCACGCTCACTTTCACACTCACTTCTTAAATCTTAATGAAGCGCAATTTAATCTCGCGCGTCCGTGAAACAACCGAGTTCTCTCTCGCGAGATGAAAATTATTTATGGAATTGCATCGCGATTTAATGACAATTCCGAAATGAAATGCGTTCACTATGCATAAAATTTTCCTAATTACTCTGACATTCATACAAATGACAATTAAAAGATAAGCTACACGTGCTATCGATAAAAAATTATCCTTTCATCTATATATATATATATATATATATATATATACAGGGTGGACCATTTTAATCCATTTTACATCCAGTCGAATATCTCGAAAACCAAGCCTGGGAGAGAAAAATGTTTCAGATAAAAGTTGTATGGTTTCGAGGGGCCATAAGATGGTACCATTGGTTTGACCTTGAAAAGTCATTTGAAGGTCACGTGAAGGTCACTTCAAGTTTTTTAAATCTCGAGAGCTTTCCAAAACACTTATGACAAAGTATGACGAGACGAATCAATTGGCATAATTAAAACACATAATTATGTTAAAGTAAAAATCTGAATTTGCAACTAACAGTTAGACATTTTTACTTTAACATAATTATGTGTTTTCTTTACACCAATTGATTCGTCTCATTATTCTGTGCATAAAAGTATTAGAGTAAGATAATCAAAAAATGAATATTTTACGAGATATCTTGTATTTTATGTCAAAATACTGCAACTTTGAAGCCTTATAACTCAAAAAAATACTTAATGAAAAATACTTGGTCATAAGTGTTTTGGAAAGCTCTCGAGATGAGCTACAAGAATATGTAAAAATATATAGGGTGTTCCATTTAAAAAACTTGAAGTGACCTTTAAATGACTTTTCAAGGTCAAACCAATGGTACCATCTTATGGCCCCCTCGAAACCATACAACTTTTGTCTAAAACATTTTTCTCTCCCGGGCTTGGTTTTCGAGATATTCGACTGGATGGGTTAAAATGGTCCACCCTGTATATATATATATATATATATAAATTATGTAAATTACTTTTAGACATCGAGAGCTGACATTGAGATTCAGAGAAAAACGTTTCTGAATTCTTAGACAATTTTTTACAGTGTATATTGTTTTATCTATCGACCGCGCGATAAGAGTGATGACGATATGGGACTGTATATACCCAGTGTATAGTACACGTTAACGTGTTATCCGGGATGTTCTGCGACAATAGAGGCGCGGCATGCCGTAAAACTGCGTAACGATTTCAGATGTTATTTATGTCGTAATTCTCATAGGTCATACAACACGCGAGCTACGGTCAATGTAATCGAAAGTCATGACGCTCGTCGCGCTTGGTCGATGCCGGCGGTCATCGTCGATCGATCCCACGCTCGACATATATTCCGACTAACATTCGGCACGTCTCTCTGAAATATCCCGCGAGCCTGTCATCCCCAGGTATACTTTCATTGACGTTGTACGTCCCTCGCAAAACGAAATAAGTACGCGTTCAAAAATTGTGCGCGAGAATATTTCCTGCCACGGTCGAAGTTGTCTGGGATATACGCGTAGAAACGTTTTGAGACGGCGATGACGTTATTATGGAGGAATACAATAACATCCATGTAATCCATGTCCTATGTAGAAGCGATCAATCATGGATGACAAATTTTTTCAATTAACGACTATGTAGACTGGATCTTTTTTCAATGAAAATATTAAAGAGCGTAGGACGCGTGATTTTAATTATACGTTGTCATCATTTTTTTTTTTTTTTTTTTTTTTTTTCTACTAAACAGTGTTAATAATTAAGAATTTTTTTTTTCAGAGAAAAAAAAATCGATTCTAAATTTACGAGATGTCGGAGATTCATAATTTTTAGACATATTGTACATTATCTGAAAACGTTTTACATCTCGTCGACGGATGTAAGTTACGACGGTGCATGCTTTTGTCACGTAGCTCTTTTGCAGCGGATTTCGTCGAAATACTCTCGCGAGGTCTTAAAATTGAAACAGCTAAGGGAAGGAGAGGGAAAGAAAGGACGTGGAGCTTACTAAGCCTTGATTGAATTTGGGTTGTGCAAAATTAGGCCAGAGTTTACGCGCCTGTGGTATATTTTGACTTAAGCCCGGATTACGTGCGGTCACCGTTAGAATCGCGCGGCTGATTTTGATTCCGGACAGTGACAGTTACTCGCGGCAAAGAGAATTTGCTCGCTGCTTTAATTTGAATATTTTAATTAATCGCGGAGAATACGACAAAGTTGTAATATTTCGTTGGACACTTTTTGATACAACATTTAATCAGATTATTGCGCCACTATTACTGGTCTCTCAGTAAAACATGTAAAATTTAATTAAATTAATGAATGGTACATTTGCGGACGAGGAAATGATTTACTCGAGCCATTGCTCCTAATATTTTAATTGGTCCAATTTCGTATGTTCGCGTACGAAGAAATTAGACTCTGTTCTTTGTTCGAAAAATTTGCGATATATATTTATTAATATTGATTTTAACAAATATATTAATCATAACTTAAAAAAATTAATGAATATATTTTTTCCTTTTATTTAACATTCTTATATATAATGTAATATTATCGAATCAAGTCTATTACATCGAGCGATTGTACAGCGCTTAATCGCTGTATGATTTTTTTTTATTTGCCTCTTTTTATCGCGAATATTATTCCAATATTCTCCCTTCAAATTTTGCCACTGTCATCCAATTTTAATGACGTATCATTACCTGCGTAATTTCATCTATCTTGAAGTTTTCGTGAAAATTTAAATAGAGTGTTCACACAGTCGCTAGAGGCGGCTCGCGATTATAGCCGAGAGCACACATTCATTCGACAGCGGGCTTTTAGAGTAAACAAAAGCGGAATCCCGCTTTTATAGAACATTAATGCCTCGACCACGAGTATAAGCTGTAAACGCTCAGCGGTAAAAGCCAATGCGTTTTCGAGAGGTCAAAGAGATTCACTCGAGCTCCACATTTATGATTGAGTACAACTCGAGATACGAGCTCCTTCTTTGTCGTTTTAAATAAAAATATTATTGCTCGCTACTGTATATATATATATAAGCAGCGATATTTGCAGCGAGGAAATTCGCGAAATTAATATGATAGCTTGGTACGAGAGAACGATTGTGTTTCATCATTATTGTTACGAACAAAATGTCTCCGCGAATAGGATCGTCGACGAATCCGTCTATTATATAACGCTTATTATCGGGCTGATAATGGTCGATAATTGGCGAGATAAAGTCGATAGAGAACGCGCACCGCGAAGATAGAAATGCATCCGTGTGTAAACCCTGCAATTGGCTTGACATTAATTCAATCTGGTCGCCATTTTGCTCTTTTGTTTGATGAATACACAGATGTTAATTGATGGATGCATAACCGTTGCCATTAAGTGCGCCACGTGTGATAAATAGAGATGAACTTAGCGTTATCGCGAACCGCGGTGTTTTTATCGCAAAAATATTCGCTTTACAGTGACGGCGAGTCGGGTGCATCGCTTGCAGCTTTTATATCGCCGCAGGATTTACACTTGCCCTTTTATCCTTCCTCTAGCCTGCGGGAGACGACAGGTCCTCACTTTTTGCCTCGAATTGATTTAATTGTTTGTATACAACTTTACGATTGTTCGTGGCGTCTATCAGGCGTCAGTGTTTTTGAATGACCACTATGTTATAGAGAGTTTGATCATTTTGAAAAATTGAATTTGAATTTACGATATTCTATAAAATGGAATATTTTTATTTATTTCTTTAAAAACGATTGCTTTATCGTACTTTTTTCTTTTTAATAGAGCGAATTTTTCTACGTTTTGAAATATATAGATTTGTCAATCTTCTCTGATAATAATTTCGTATTATTTGGTTCGATGATTAAAAATAAAAATATAAAGTTTTTTATTACATAAAATAGAGAGAGAGAGAGAGGGAGAGAGGGAGGGGAGAAGGAGAAAGAGTTTGAACAAGAAACAAACGGAAAAAAGTAAAAAGTATATCGCTATTCAAATGCAGAGCATCAAAGGAAACTCCGTTGAAACAAGCGTGGAATAAAGTTTGCGCTACCCCGTAGTATTTGCGAATGTTTCACCTTGTCTCGAAAATCAATCATTCGTTGAATGTATGTCGAAGACACCGTTTCTCTGGATCACTGCTTTTCTTTTCTCTCCTTTCCTTTCCTTTATCAAAATGCCATGCACAGCATTCGAGAGTAAACTTTGCCTACATTGTACGCATAAGTTGTTCGCCGACTTATCCCTTATATTTTTAAGCAAACATCATTTTGCTGCCGTTTATTCATTCGTACAGCGTGTTTGCACTGGTTAAATCAATGCATATGTTTGTCTGACACGCGAATGATCTCATCGGAATAAAAAAGTAGGGAAAAAAAGGAAAGACAAATGTACCTAAGACAGATAGGCGAAAAGAGACGTGAATAAAAAACAGAGACAAAGGAAACAGAGAAAAGGAAGGGAAGAGGCAAAGATTCGTCGCGATTGAGCTACGGAGGTACGATGAATAAGGGTTTCTTGAAGCAGGGGTTCGTTTTGAGGTGGGTTGGTGGAAACCAGCTCGGCAGTAAGATTATCTTGCCGCTAAATTGACGTCCCTTTCGCAGACACGCGCGACTAGCCGTAATCGAAATTGCTCCCTCTCTCCCCTTCCTCCCTTTCCCTTTTGTCAGAACAGAAATATCGCGGGTAGAATGCATTTGCATTTATAATAAACGCCAGCTATTGCACAGTCTGTGTGTCCGGCGCGCTGTTATACCGTTTCGTTATAATCTATTGTTTCTCCCTAGGATCATAATCCCCCGACGATAAAAAAAAGAGGGTTGGTGTTTCTTACATTGTAATATTTTGCGTAGAAGAATATAAATCTGCGTATTAAAAGACGTTTAACCTTTAAATAATTTATCTAAGTAAAAAATTCCTTTTTTTATTACTATTTATTACTGCGATCATTTCTCTCTTTCTCTCTCTCTCTCTCTCTCTCTCTCTCTCTCTCTATCTCTCTCTTTCTTGTTACATATAAATGTGCTACAATAGTTTCAATTTAAAATTTGAATAAAATTTTGATATCTTTTATACATATTTATAACGCGTGTGCAATGTGCAACTCATTTTGCTACTAACAATAAGATACAATTTTATTACTTGATTTTATTATCATATTTGAGTAATTATTTTCTTATCTACTTTATATTGCCATTTGTGTATGATTCACATGACGTTTTACATTTAGAGGTTCAACGTTAACGAAATATGAAATAGAAAAATGTCAAACTTGTAAGAACGTTGCTAATAGTTTCTTTAAGAAAATTTTCTTCTTTTTTTTCTTCGTTTTTTCATGCCTTTTCCCTGGAGCAATGTACCTTAGATAGGCGGCTGATTAAATGATGTCGATTCGTGGGAGTAGTGAGGGTGATTCGGTAGTATCGCGGTAGTGTCGCGAGGGGCTAATCGTGTGAAACTCATGTGTCCCCAGGTATTTTGGTCAACGAGAAAGATAAAGTATTATCGTTGTGTGCGAAAAGGATGGGACGTAAATATACGAATGAACGCCATCCGGAGAAAAGCGAGAATGTGGTATGTCGGTCGCAAGATATTTCGCGTCGAATTCGAGAGCGAGTTTCGAATCTGACAACTGCTGCTCCGATCTTTACAGATTTTTTTTTGTATCACGATATATATATATATATATATATATATATATATATATATATATATATATATAAAAATAATAATGACTCGACATTTTCGCTGAAATAAAAAATCGTCTCTAAATTGATCAGAGAATTCGTCTACATAAAGGATATCTGGTAATTACGATACACCCTGTATATACTGATCTCAATTACAATGTGAGAATCGATTTAAAGATTACATTAATTTTGAGAGAAAAAAATTCAAGATACGTGATCTACTACCCACCTTCTTAAAGCTACAGATAGATTATGTATTTTAATTATATTCTGTGCTATATATCATTGATATGCTAGATACAAAAAAAAATAACACAAACCGAAGAAAAAAATGCAGCGATACAGAATGATCTCGTATATCGCGTATGTAATCGTTACACAGGGCCGATGGCGAAATAAAACGGAGAAAGTATCGGAAGATATATAGACACGCACGTTTGCACGCATACCTGAGGAGAGACAGAGGCGTTGCAAGTACGGTGCAAGCGAAGGAGAAAGAGCCAAGAATATGTCGGCGAGTCTTGATCGGCGAGGTGGAGAGACGGACGGGGAAGAGATACCGAAGGGAGAGAAGCCAGGGAGCGAGAATGAGAGATGGGGAACGTATAGAGGCGGTTGGATAGAGAGAAAGGCCAAACGGGTTGTCGGGGTGTCGGGAGCGGGACGCGGCGAAGGGAAGGGAGGACGGACACGAGGTCGGAGAGGTGGAGGTTTCGAATGGTTCAGTTGTAGCGGCACCGTGGCTGAGATCGGATGCGCGTACTCATCGTCTTCCTTCCGGCGACTCGCGTGTCGCGGCCACGCGCGCGTGACCCCCTCGTCCCGTCCGCGTCCGCGTCCGCGTCCGCCCCGTCCCGTTGCCGTCGCGTCGCGTCGCGTCGCGTCGCGTCGTTTACCCGGCGTCTGACCAGACGCGCGCTTCCTCTACTGGTCTCGCGCGATTCCTTCCGTTTTCACTATTAGAGCGCGAACTGTTTGCACGAAACTTTCGGACGGCCGCTGCGCGCTCTGCCTCGCCGTAAATTGTGGAAAAATAAAAAGTTTTTGCTATGGCAATTGTATAATTTCAAAAAAAAAGCGTGAAGCTTCAGAAATCGCAGTAATTTTGCTTCGACAGTACGCAATTAGAAGTGAAAAAAAAAAGTTTCTCTTCGACTTTTTGACTGATCGCGTGAAACTCGCGCGATCGTAGAAAAAAGAGAAGCAGAAAAATGTAGAGGCAAGCACGATTCGTACTCGTGTTGTGTATTCTCGGAGTTATAAATTTGCAAAAAAAGTCGTGCGTGATGTGCAGCCTAGGCGCGCCGCGCCGGTGCACCGGTGCACCGATGCACGGGTAACCAACCTGCGAGGTTAACGTTATGGTAACGTGAATCGATCGCCTTGATTTTCGTTCTCCCTCCATAACATCCGTCACGGCAACAACTCGCGACGATCGGACGTGCGTGCATGTTGCGAGAACCGTTTCGCCGTTCACGTGCGTGTTTGGAGCGAATCCATCCAGCATATATTCGCAAAATTATTGCGAATATTCTACAACGTCGGAAAATATTTCGAAAAAATAAAAGTGGCTGAAAGTGCGCGACTTTTCCGAAAAGCTATCCTCCAGTTTTAAACTTTTCATTCTTAAAAGGTCAGAAGGAGGGAAGATTGACTTTGCTGCATACCATAAATATGGCGTACGTGTGTCGTCTCCAAGAACCACCGGCCGGCAATTACGTGCTGTTGATTGTGAATGTGTTGATAGAGAAACATTGTAATTAAAAAGGGACACGTTCTCCGATCGAAACTTGGATCGAGAATTGTGATAAATGTACGATGGATACATGGTGAAATACGAAATTAAAATTAAAGTTGAACACGAGAGACTTTTATTCTCGCGGAGAATCAAAAAGCCACTCTAGGAGATAATAAGATAAACTGCTCTTAAGTACATATCAATATACTACGTGGTAGTATTATCGCTAGCGATGACAGATAAAGACAAATGTATTCTGTGATATGATCTTTATGCGCTTTTAAAAAGACATGGAAACTTTATTTGCACCAGTTCTAAATTAAACTGGTATATTTGCTTTTAAAAGACTGCACCAACACATTTTACATCTCGATACATTCGATACTCATATAATAAAAGCACACTTGAAATCACAGGGGGAAACGAATCCCTAATATAAAAGCTGCACTACTGAAACATAGACTTTGCAATGCACGGATTATATCAATGCCATGTCGGATAAGAAAAAGAAGATTGCGAGTCAATCGAACCCTTGTCGCGGCAGAGGAACTTAAGGGGGTGTGTCAACTGACGGCAGGATAATGAGTGAGAGATACAAGGCGTACATATATAAAATTAATTAAGCATCTAATAAAGTTATATACGAAAGGATGGAGGCCCATGTGGCATGTATTTGGCGAGGATATCGAGAAAATAAGGCTCGGTAGTCGGGATTGACAACAATGTCTAGGCCAGGCAAGGATCCGGTACAGAAGTGCCACTCGGATCCGGGTGCAGACGGTGCTTCATGCAGCCTAAACAAGCGGATCTCACGGAGACAAGTGCCGTGCATTCCATCCTCACCGAATACACGCAAATGTGTATTAACCTTGGATGGGTACAGTTACGTGATCGGTGAGTGAAGACGCGATAATGTCTCATATATATATATATATATATATATATATATGATAGGAAATAATAATGCATAAATAAATATCAAGGTTATAACACATACAGTAATAATACGTAATAATTTCGTACGTGAAGTAATTAACAATCCGACCTCGATCTTAATGATAAAGTACTCTGTATTAAAATTTATGACACAACATTCCCTTTTTTGTGTTTCTTAACCGATGTAAAGTATGAAATAAAATACACTTTAATTCCACGATTTTTTAAACGAGTTTTGAAACAGAGGCCATTGTTGTAGAAGTTATTGTTTAACGACCATTACTAGTTGAGGTCAAATTTTTTCAATACTCGAAGTTTAATCTTTAATTCAACTATCGCAAATAAAAAATACAAATTCTATAAAAGTTTTATTTTGAGCTTTCTATGAGGTTTATTTAGTTTTTATTGCACATTACACTAGATTATACTTATATAAAATAATTAAATTAAAAACACTTAATATTAATTGATAATATAATTAATAGTAAAATTAAGCAATGAAAAGAGTCGTTATTTTGTTTTAATTATATTATACTATCTTGAATTTTCTTTGGTCCAATTAAATCGCCATTTTATTTTATTCTCGCCAAAGATTTAATTTGCAACTACGTGAGCTTAATTTGTAACAACGCAAATGCATTCGTGCAGTTTTGAAGTTTTCGCGATATACAGTTTTGTTATCCCGAAAAATAATTAACATTTTAGAACTCGCCGCAAGATGTGGCAAACATGGTTACATTATCGTTACGCGAGTTTACGACACTGTACTCACATATTAATGTCTCTTGTGTCTCTGTTTAAGATTATGAGCGCGCTTGAACTCACTTTAGTATTTATAATTACATGAATGCTAACAAGTTAATGAATTATTAAATTGATTATTATAAATTATTCAAGTGTAAAATAAAATTCCTACAATTAATTTGATTTACAATAAAACATAATTTGTAATATAGTAAAATAATATACAAATAATTAATAAATTTAAAAAGCTTTTTCCATATAGTTGATTAATGATTGATATTTCATTTATTAATATTACTAATTATATTTTTTTATATAAATAACACGAAAATCTGTAGGATTTATTTTTCCGTTAAATTGGATTTGAAAACGTTTCGATAAACAGTAGCTTTTTAATTATAAAAAAACAAAACCGTTAATTACATGTGCATACAAACACGAAATTACGCTTACGCTTATTAAACAACGTATGTAACAAAGTATACTTTTAATATGCGAAAAGTTTTATATTCCGGTATGTTCGCCGATTTAATTAACCTAATCATTTGCGAATAACAAGAAGGAGAGAGAGAGAGAGAGAGAGAGAGATATCAGAAAAATCTTATTTCTGAATTTACATTCGCACAGAGTTTCGCATTACGTATTATATTCTTTTTCTTTTTTTTTTTTTTTTTTTTTTTAGTAACGTAAGTTACTTAAGTAATATAAGACGTCAGTAATGTAGTACGTCAGAAGCGATATCCTGTGATGTTTATCCAGCTTATATATATCACCGCAAAGTTCAAAGAAAATGCGTGCATGTATAAACTATAATTAACATTTCTTTTGTTTTGTTGAACTTACGTGCATCTTTTTATATCGTTATTATAAAAAGACATGGTATTTTATTACGAAGAATGCGTACTTGATAAAAATTTATGTACTCAAAAATTTTTAACGCGTCCTTGGAATATCTTGCACTCGCAAATAAAACCAAATTTGGATGGTTCTCAAATAAAAACCGAAAAGGTTACAATGTACTACGAGCTCACGTGTATCGATTTCTTATTGTGTAGTCTTGCGGAAGTTTTATATTTTCACGACCGCCACGAAAAAAAGCTATCGGTCCCTCAGGTCCAATTATAGGTTTCCTATGTTCTAAACTTGAAGCCACGTATTGGAAAGCCTCTGTTGCCAAACAACATTCTTCACGAGATCAATATTTCGATGCATTCTACTTGTGAGAATAAAATTATTATGACACTTCGAACTCTTTTCGGCACGTCACAACTTTTAGAATATTTTAAAGATACACTTTCGAAATTTCTTATCTCTCGATTTAATGTATTATATTTATATTTACGCACCGTCTACAGTTTGTTTTTAAATTTAATTATCTCGTGAAGTTTAAATATAGTGTGTAGATAAAGGTCTCATGTCAAGACCTACTTATACAGTAGACTGTACACATGTACAGTCAGATTCTTTGCAGATACGATAAATTATTGGCGGAAATTTGTTCTTTGCTGAAGTGATGATCGTTTAAAATAAAAGTTGTATGCAGCTATGCATTATTCATGAACGAAAGTTCGTGACTCGATGCTTTTCTTCTTCCGTGTCGCATGTAACACGTAATATGATTATTTCCGTATTATCCGTTGCGATAAGCGATCATTAAAGGAGTGTGCGCTCGATGAGCGCAATCAATGCTCGGTAACAATTTAATTCAGAATTAATCCGGCATTTCTCCGCGGCTCATTTGGCAACCGGAATACGGTCTCAATGTAATTATAATCTCGCTATTAATAATTAACGATTGTGTCGCGCGCGGCGTACATACATATACATATATTCCAATCGCGGCATCTCGTTGGATCTCGTATAGCATAGCGTAATATCGTGTATCGCGTGTGTAATGTTGGAGAGGCGTAATGCATCGGACATTCAACCGAAAAAGCCACACGCGAACGTGCGAGAGCAGTTATTAAGAATTATGCAAATCTGGACCGCCGTGCAGAGCGCTTTGCACTTATCTCGCATGCATTAATGTGGTAGAAAACAAGAGCGAGACGTGTTTGCGTCCCTTGCCGGTTAATCTTATTTTTCCCTCGGGACATGAGAAAGAGAAAGAGAAAAAGAGGAACGTGTGTTAATGTGTACTTGGCCGTGTACCTGGTCGCCGCTGCTGCAACTCGACGTAACTCGAAAACTACTATCATTAAAGCGAATTCAAAAGAGGTCATTTGCAAAAAGAAAACGAGTTGCCCGCGGTTGACGTGAAAGACGTACGCTTCGTTTTAAAAACTTTCATCTTTCTGATCCATTTATATATATATATATATATATTTTTTTTTTTGTCTCTGCTCGCTAAATTTCTCCGACGTATCTCATTAACAGATTTTATTTCGTTAACTACTTCATATTTCATTCGGCGAATGCGCGTGGTATATATACGTGAGATTAAAAAATACTTGTTCCTTTTCTCCTGCAATTTTGCGGAACAAATCTTGAATGCGGACGCTCGCTGGAAAATCTCTTAATCCGTCAAGTCTCCAGCTGCTTCAGAAGTTTCGGGTCGGAAACGAGAACCATTTAATGAGATTAATGTCTTTTATCAGCGTCGATCTTTGCATCTTTGCATCGTTCTTCTCACCCTCCACTTAATTCGACTTTGCCACTGGCTGATATTCGCGAGAAAATTAGTTCAATCGTTGTTTGTGACAAAATTATTTGTGCGATTAAATTTCTTTAAGCGTGCCTATCCGTTTCCCCTAATATGATGTAATAGAATTGTCGCGGCATCTTCAATCGGCGGATTTAATTAATCTCTTGACATTTGGCAGAAGAGGCGGTTGATGTTTTATTTTCATGCTCGGTTTTTGTTATCATGCACGAATTAGTAAATCGTCATTTATCGTCGTTTATCAATTTACTTTGACGTTAACCATCGCAGAAACGCACACTAATAAATAACGCATAAATCAACTTAATCAAGTTATGTAAAAAATAAACAATCAAATTAATATTTAATTATCTTGTGAAGTTTCTTCATGCGTGGTAAAAGCTCAAACATTAATATAACACAAGTTTTATAATTATATAATATAACTATAGGATATGTTTATTTATATAATAATGTAAGCTGGATAAAGAGAAAGAGATAAAATGTATGAATGTATACATAGTCGAGTTTCTACAAATTCGCAGAACGACATTAATTGCTCCTAAATATCGTTACAACGATCGTTTAATGTTTACATTCGCTAACATCCACTTATTCGATCGATCTCACGTAAACGTCGTGTTTTACTCGAGCAATTAATTGTCCGTCTCGAATTGTCCTTGTATGATTTACATAGATCTGCGAAGCATAATAAATGCATATATAGTTATGAGTTTAATACCTATTCAGAAAACATTTAAAATACTATACAGCCAATTTTTTTGTAAATGTGTTATGTATTTTCATAATTTCTATCTTCACTTATTGTTAATTCAATTTCGATTAGTTTGTATTTAAATTGTGAATATTTATCAATAAATAATTGCTGTGACTATTTAATAAAAGAAATACAAATGAGAAAAAAACACAAATGGATGTCACTAAAGTATTGTAAAAAAATTGAATTATTGAAGTCTTTATCTTTTCGATATGTAAAAAGGGAAACTCGTTGTTTGCACTTGCACTTTTTTAATCAAATTAACTTATTATAATACTTTGCACACTTATTTTCTGACATACTATTTGTTAACTATTCGTTCATTTTTTTTGCATTTACTAGCAGAGTTGTAGTTATAAACCGTGTAAATCATGACGTCATGTTTTCTTTGATACTTGAAATACCATTTTCACGTAATTTGTAATTAATCAAAATCTATACGATACCATTGAGTTTGCAAAAAGGGACAAAAAATAGGAAATAATGATTTTCCTTTGACTTTGCTGACTTTGTTAAATTTGTGAAGTAACATCTTATGAAGGAAACAAACATTGATCGTGAAACATTGATTTCTAAGCAAGTTTATTTGTTATTTCCTTTAAGAAAAGAAAAAAGCTTTACCAATGCCTCTCTCGTTGTCATGGCAAATGAATTGTTTTATTTTTATCTTATTTAGTATATTTTATACAAGTCAATTTTGAATACTTGGGAAGAAAAAAAAAACAAAGAGAAAGAAAGAGGAATATGCATAGTTATTTCATAAAGTCCATAAAATCAAGAGATTGAGATGTATATATTGTGAGGAAATATTCGGGAAAATTTTTGTTTTATCTAAACCAATAATCACATTTGGCTGAAAAAATTATTTGACATGCAAAAGAACGTGAAAATATGCAAATTGCTTTTTTTTGCCCATTCTCTCTAACGAATCTTCGTGAATTAATGATTACCGTCAACACACAAAATAATTTCGACATGACTGGAGTGACAAATGCTATTCACCTCATTCGCATTCTGATTCACGATTTATTCTCTAATCAGTAATGATATGAAAGTTTGCTTTGATAGAAAAAGAATCCTAATCGTTTGACCTTGTTTTAAATTACTACAAGTTTAATTTTCCTTTATTTTGAGAAGAGCATCACAACTAGAGATCTGTGCACGTGCACTACGGTTCGGTGAGTTCTCTATTATTTCGATAATAAAACTCTCCCGTCAGCAATATCAATTGTACGTGATAGTATTGACATTTACTCCGGCATATACTTGTCATATCAAACTGTTAATTAGACGATGTTAAATGACATTTATCTATTAGAAGTGACTTGCGATGAGCTATATTTGGAAGTAAAAATCTAACAAATTAATTTTTTTAAAGAAAAAATGTCTGATTAATTGTTCAAGAAAAAAATATTTTACAAAGAATTTTGACTATGAATATCTGTTTAGATGTTTAAAACAGATATTACTTATAACGCGCATTTTGCGTCCACCAGGTGCACGTCTCAGTAAATTTTCGCATTAGTAGAGAATAGGGCAACTGGCCAAATGCTGGTAAGAGCTTCGAACTTCTATTGGACCGTAAAACGACTATGTGAAGTGCGACTAAACTTGGAGAACAATTCTGTTCACGTCGGTCGCACCATTGGGATTTGTTTTACTAGAAATTTTACGAAGCCTTCAAATTTGTTAAAGTTTGGAGCAAAAATTTAAAGTTTGCTGATACACCTTGAGCAGTTCTGTTTAAATTGTATAAAATATCAATGTTATTTAAAAATAAAAATTATCTCTGTTATCTAGGATACTTTGTAATGAAAAAAAAGGTATTTTCATGATAATTAAAAGATGTTCCCCAGATATATTTGCGTATGCTTAAATATCTGATTTAAAAGATTTGTACATATTTATAAATATTTATGTAATTGTTAAAAAAAACTTTTTTCTGATATTTCTTATCTCGATATATTCTATACATATAATATAATATAATTATTGCAAAATTACTTGCAAAATTATTTTGAAATTAAAAAAGAAAAAAATAATAATTTAAAACTCGCTAATAAGTTGTGCAACGACAAAATTGTAACATTGACTCAACATGTCGATCTGCAAAATACAAGTGTTTAAATTATATAAAAAAAATTGTTTTGTGCAATTAAATTTTTTATTTCTTTTTTTAAACAGATATTCAAGAAAAGAAATTGCACAATTGCCGAAAAAAACAAAAAACAATTCGTTTTTATACAATATATAAATTTTATTACGATATGATAGAGCAAATTAAATCTTAAACGGACATTATGGGAATATATTACACACACAGATATATATGTATATCTGACAATTATTATAGGTGTTTGAAATATTTTAATAAAATTTAGAATATTTTTGTACATGTATATATAAAAATATATATAATATGCATTATATTATATAATGATGTAAAATAAAATACTGAGGACTGCAAAGCTATAAACAATTAATTTTATTTTAATAAATAATAAATTTAATAATTTATAAGAATTGTTTACCTTACGGTTGTTTCATCGTCTTTTTTGAGTTTCTTCCTCCTCTCTTGATTGTTCTTTGAGATTTCTTCAAGACATTTACTCGCAAAAGCATGATTAATTATGATTCTGCGCATTAATTAGCAAAATACGACGATTGCACGGTATTTTGTACGGTACTCCCAATGTTAATTGATGCGTACTCATTATATTGCGATGAGAGACAAGATGGAAACTCTAATTTGCATAGTGCTCGAAAATTGCAAGATTAAATTCACACGCAATTCATCTATGATGCTACATTTGTTGCTAACAAATAGTTTTTGTTTCAAAACTATTATTATCTCTTATTATATAATGTAAAAGAGAATAAATATATATAAATAGACGAATTAAAAATGTTTATGGTATACAAAATATTCGAAAATTGTTACTCATTACTCGCGCGATTTGATCGACTAAAAAAATTACTTAAAATAAGTGTTTTAATAAATATGTGCAACGACAAAATTATAACGTTGACTCAACATGTTGATCTACAAAATACAAATATATTCAAATTGTGTAAAATAATGTCTAAAATAATTGATATAAATATATTCAAATTATATATAATAATGTTCGAAATAATTAATAATTAAAAAAATTGTTTCGTGGAATTAAATTTTTAAATGACCAATATAATCAATATTGACTTTTTATGGCACAGTCAATAAATATCAAATACATGAAAAGATATATGATTGTAATTAAATACGTTATAACGCTATTCGATTCCAACTCGATCCCTTCTGTATTCGCGAGGTTTTGTTAATGACTGAAAGTGACATTAGTAATTTCACTCCGATATCGTGTAACATATTAAAATCGAATTAATGGTTAATTACTGACTAGTGAGATGTATAAATTTTAAAAATATATAATTATAAGAATCAATATATATATATATATATATATATATATAAACAAATATAGCTAAATTACAAAATTCATCGTTTTATAAAACATCTAGACATTTTATAAAATGCAGTCATATTCTCAAATCATGCTTAAAAATGAAAAGCTTTACAATCTGGCTACGACGTGTACTTACACGTTTTAATATTTATAATGAATTGTCATTGCTTCGATATGCTTATATGAATTGTTAATCACGATAGTTAATTGAACGGATAATTATTCGTAACATATACAAATATTATGTATTGCGTTTAAAATGTCTTCACGATATTTCGAAAGATAATACGACGATACACGAAGCATCTTGCTACTTTGCCCTTCGAGTGTCACCGCGCAAATAATAATAGCGCGCTACATACATTGCGCAGAGGAACAAATACAGTTAATTGTATGGAGAAGAGGTGGGGGAAGTTGTCTCCCACTTCCCATTTCTTCGCATAGAGGAATTATTTATATGTCTTGGCCTTGCTCGTGGCCTTGTCATTCAGACAGCGAGAACTCAAACGGGAAAGTCAACGTCATGAAATACTTCGTATATCGTCGCATTATCGTTTCGATATATCCGAAAAGTAAGCAAAAGATATCAAATGACATCACTTCTTTATTAACCATAATTGTCTATTTCGATTTCCACTAATTGTGAATGTTGTGTTCTCTCGAAAGATACACATTGTATAGCTTAACTAGCTATTAATGCGATTTTAATATGTGCGCGATATCAAGTTAATATCAGTTTCAATTATTATTAATAGAATGTGTTATTTCCGAATTGAGCGGCAATGTGTATTAAAGTTTTTTAATCATCTATGTTTGATATTTATTAATTTTTTAGTAAAAGTTTGACATTTATAATAGTTAAAACACGTATTTTACGTAATTTATTTGATTAAAATCTATCAAGAATAGTCACCAAAGCAACGTCATTTTCGGATATTATATACATGTTTAATGTATATTTATCTTTAATTTTTTAATGTACCTATATATTTATTAACTTATACATTATAATGCGATGTAGTTATCAATTACTATCTGCGAGTGCTAGAGGTAACATTGTCAAACAAATCGCAGTTTTTTTTTGTAATTGTAATATAATAAAGTAAACACGTTTCTTGCAATTAATATTGGGAGTGATGTGCAAAGTATTCTGTTAATTAGTGTGCACGTAATTAGCTGTATAGTGTTCCACGAATGTGAATATTATGAATTTGGAGAAGCATCAAGCAACAATGGGAGAGTCGTGAGGTAAATATAATTCTTATAATTTATGTATTATTTATTACACGTAAAATTAATCGGTCATTTATCTCCGCGATTTTCAGTAATTGATTTAAATCAATGTATAATATAACGCATGTGTGCGCGCATACGTGTGTGTAAAATAATCTAGATTTTATTTTAAAATATTTTAATCAATATTGTACATCGATATTGTTTTAAAATATTGTGTTTAAGATTTACTTTATTTATCATACTTTATAAAAATGTATCCAGAAAAAAAATTATATAAGTTTTTTTTATTAAAAACGAACGCTAGAAATTCAATTGCGTAAAAAAATTATTTTTTAAAACTATTAATTAATTTAGATATTGCTTTGTGTATTATAATAAATATGTGTATAATTATGGATATACAAGATGGATGAGAGATATACGTCATCTCGGGGATAGAATTGAAAGAAATAATTGTGAGAATTACGCCAGATATTCTGGATCGAGTGTAGAAAGAATGTTGAAATTTTAGTTACAACGTGTGTTATATCATTAATGGACACGTATCAAAATTTTGAATAGGTAATGTTTGCATTGCTGATTATTTTAAAAAAATTATACCAATATTCAGTTTGTGTTATTTATAAAAATTAATCAAATCTTTAGGATGTTTCATAAAGATTGGGCTGCCTACATGTAGTATGTTCTTCTCAATTAAGACAAACAAAAAAAAATTCTAATAAAACATATGTTCCTAAAATGCTTCATTAAAAAATACTCTCGGAGTATTTTTCGTGTATCATGCTCCTAAATTATAATTAAAACAGTGTCCACTACATGTGATTATTACTTAAATCCATACTTAATTTTTTAAATTCTTTTAAATAAATATATATTACGTTAACATCAAAATATATATTTTTAATTTTAACTTAACACTAACTTTTTAATGAAATGTTTTAGGAACATGTTTTATGAGAATGTTGTACGGGAATTTTTTGTTTGTCTCGATAAGAAAATTATTACGTATAGGCAGCCCAACTTTTACGAAATATACTGTATGTGTCACAAATCAACGTAAATATTATAATTCTGCTGTTGCATTTCAGTGAATACTAAATTATTAAATATGAAGAGACAATATTGTTAGTGGATTGCTCGATCGTGTTTTATGTTTTTCAAAAATTTAAGTTTCTCTGTTTTTTACCCCAGTATTATCTACGAAGACAAGTTAACATTTCATTATTAATTTTGTAGTGATTTGCGATACTTTTCACTTGTGTGCCGATTTAATCTTCATATTTTTATAGATTTATAACAATATATTTACGGATTAACGCTTACATTATTGCTATATTCCTTCAAAATGTTGTAATATAGAGACAATTAAAAGATTACGTAGAATAAGTTTTTTATTGCTACAAAATATGTATATACAGTACCGGTCAAAAATATATCACCTTTAGGATTTGTGAGCATAAATTTAATTTAATTTACTTACTTATAAAATTAATTTTTTATATTATTAAAATTAAATTTTTATATTATTTTATGAAAAATATTTTATTCGGTAAGTTGTATTTACTATCAAAACATATATTATGATATTATAAATATCCATGCACTTTGAATAAAATTATACTCAAAAATACTAAAGGTGATATATTTTTGGCCGGTACTGTATATATATATTTTATTTGTCTTGTAAAATAAACGCTAATTGCGTTAACTTGTATTTTTTAAGCTCTTGAAACTCGTTGACTGGATTATTCAGTGTATTTTAATTGGCTGTTGTAAAAATATAACATTTTACGAATATAATATCGATACTAGACGGTATCGAGTAACTACTCAAAGTCGTGAAGTTAATTTAAATTTAATAGTTAATTTAAATTTAATAAAAACTGAATGATATTAAACGTCAGTACTTTTTTGAGCAAAGCAGAAAAATAATAAGGCAACAAAGATTGCCAGAGCATGACAATGTATGTACATAGTTAACTTTATAGAAGCAATTTTGACTTTTACAATTAGTCAACTGTATATTAAGATAAAAGATATAATAACTGTCATCATCAAGCAATGTACACGCAACACGACAAATTCGTTCAGATTCATTGCAAAGGTTTGCCCGAGCAGAGATTTTTAGCCTGAAACTCATTTAACTTTTGCGATACGATACTCTCTCTAGCGACGTTGCATAGTTCAAAAAATTTGCAGCACAGCGATAGAATTTTATTTTATCACGATATGTGGATCTCTCTTGTTTTTATTCTTAACGTAGCTATTCTAATAATATTTTTCCAATATGTTATTTTATTTACGAAGAATTGTTTTCAGTTTTATTTTTGCGTAAAATTAGGAGACTTTAGAACGATATATATATATATATATATATATATATATATATATGGAAACTGTCTCTTTTAATACTGATAATTACTCTTAATAAGAGTTCGATTTTGCTGCTCTCCTGCGATACATCTCCTGTTCATAACTGGAAGATGGAAATTGAAGCAGACTAACATATCCATACATCGGAGATGTATATGTAGAGAATTTGGTAACACACCCATCCTCAGTAGACTTTATCGACTTTTGGAGACCAGTGATTAAATGAGCGGAAGTTTGCCAGCATGGCGAACGATTTATTGCCAATAGTAGATAGGTGACGTTTTGACGTCAGGTATTTGCGTTTCGAGATGAATACCTCTGAGCGTGACGGAAATGCAGAAGAATGTTATCGAATAATAAAATTTACGAGAATAAATCCGGTCAACTTATAGACATGATATGTCTGCTTAAAGAACTTTCATCTTTTATCGATTTTCAAAGAATTTTGTTTCTCTTTTTCTGCCGCTCATTATAATACAATAAGTCATACATGCAACTTCGAGCGGTTTGAGGCGTTTTTTTCTTTTGAAGAGATACAAACGTCATTATAAAGTTACGAACGCAGAAGTCAGAACGTCTCGTCTCTATTACGTTGAAAAGAAGAAATTATATAAATATGTATTCAGTACATACGCGCGTATTTCTATATATTAATAAGATTCTCACGAGTTCACGTAATTTTATTTCCAACTATTTATATCTTCCATTTTTATTTTCGCAATAATTTATCGTAGAGAATGCTTTGCATTGTTCTTAGCAAATGAAGAAATTTTAGAAATGCCAGCGTACGGGATATGCAAATCAAAATAGGGAACACAATAAGAAAAAATTGTGTTTTGACGTTTTATCGCGATGCTTTCTCCGATCACCCCTCAGTCACAATAAAAGTTTATAAGTTTAGAATGATCGAGGACAATAAATCATTTTCCTATTACGACGTATACAGTATGTTTCGAATGTCTTCTGTTCGAGAGTATATGATATCGATGTTTCCAGCGAAATGCATAATTCATACTTTGAAAGCGCGACGCGGATGCTGCAGGGCGATGATTCTATCCGATAAACAATCCGTTTATTATCCACATCAGTCGCGATTATGTAACCAGATTGTTGACAAATTTTGCAAATTTATGCGCGCAATAATTTAGCGCATTGAATTTTTTATTTAATTTATTTATATTAAAGGATAATGGCTGTTTAAAATATTTGATATATTAGGGGATTAGTTGATCTTTTTTATTTTCCGCGAATTTATCTTAATCGTATCTATAATCTCTGAGATATTAAATTAATTGAAAAAAAAATACGTAAGAAATACTAATATTTCTATTTTTACATAATCTATACAGAGAGAAAGAGAGAAAGGAAGAGAGGGAGGGAGGGAGAGGGAGAGAGAGAGAGAGAGAGTATGAATTTTTTTTTTTTTTTTTACAAGAGTCTCTTTAGCATATTTTTATGACAAGGGTTTGAATTTTTTTTGTTCAGCGAACCTTTCCAAGTGCCATTGCGACTTTTTGCTTGCAACATTTTTTAATAGGACAGCATGATGGTCGTTTATTACGCATAAAGGTTAGCCGCAAGAATTTTAATATTGAGATGCGCAGTTACTGGGAAAATAGCGTTACGCTGTCAGTGACATCGTATTTACGATTTTCGCGCTATAAAACATTGTTGATATGAACATTTCTAGAAGATAGCGCATAGCGCGATAGTATCTGATTTTTATAGGCATTTTTTATTAGATAAAAGCGTTATTTCTTTACAAATATATAAAGATATAAATAACAATAATTTAATGATATGAATAATAATAATTAATAAAAGAAAAATTAAATAAATATTTAATAATAAATAATAATAACAATTTAATTTAATTTAATTATAACAGTGTTTATAATTACATTTACATGTTGCTTTCATTTTCTTACATATGTAAGTACACAGGGGCTTGTGTTACTTTCCTACACGTATATACAGTTAGTTGTTTGTTCTGTCGTATATATCAAGATTGAACTAATCGGCTCAATCGTGGAAACGTACTATTTACTATCAGAACACGTTTCTTTGTAGATTAAGATGTCGCCGTTTAATCGGATTCAGACTAAGTGTTGACGAATACAAAGAAGAAAACGTAAAACTGAAGGTAAATAAAATGTGATCCCGATAGAATATATATCTTGATAGATTATTTTGTCAAACTCCATTCACGCGGTTTGATTCTGTTGACAATCTTTCATGAAGATTCCCGCGTACGCAGATCCTTTTCCATCAATCGGGATTAGATGCATAAATTGGTTTTTCATTCCTTTATAAGTTTCTCCCTCCGTGTATAACAAATTATCGATTCACTTGTTAAAGTGAAATAAACTTTATATCTAAAAAAAAGTTCTTCTCACGTACGAAAAACGGAAGAAGCAAAGTTTATGACCGCATGCGATAGATCGATGTTTTTACATATGGGAACGAGAACTTTTGACATTTCTGAATGTGCACATTAGAAAATAATTATTACGTTACAAACGACATTTATGATATGCTGTACATGGCATTTATATCGTATTTTTGAATTCGACGTTTTCTGCAGCGCTTTCTATATCTATCTATAAAGGTAGAGTTTAACATTGACGTTGTTAATAATTATAATTAATGGAATCAAGAGATAATGACATCTGGATATAATTAGTAGCGTAGATTCTTATCGTAATATTACAATTATAACGAGCAAGTTTTCTCATTAATTTTAATTATTTTAATAATTTTTTTTATTTATACAATGTTATTATAAAAAGAGATAGTGATAATAGAATTATTTGAAGAGAAGCAACGTACTCTGGAGCATTGGACCAAGCTTGAAGGACTAGGGAAACTTTTTCTGGGATAATGACATTTTTCAGCTCAACAGTTTGACTGAAAAAAAGAAAAAACACAAAAATAAAAGGTTAAGTTTTTTTCGCAGTTACAATATCTTGCAATGTATATGCGGTAATGATTTTAATTTATCAATGAGTTATTAAAAATTACTACTTACTTTTGTTTTATTTTGGAGCCCACGCTCGCTACTTTAATTACACCTTTGTTGAATCCCGCTCTTGTTAAATCAATCTCTTGCTCGTCTTTGTCTGAGAAATTTATCAGTAGTATCACGGCATCTTTGTTCGTTTTTCGTACGATGTATAGAACGGTGTTATTTACAACATCAGTAGTCAATGATCCAAATTTGAGCGCGTCCGATGTGTTACGTAGCGCTATCAGAGCGCGATAAACAAGATAGTGAGATTCATTTTGACGCTGTTGGAGTAGTAAATTTACGTTAGCATAATCTTGGTGAATCGGTAACCATGTCGCACTGGCATTACTGAAACCTGTTGGTAAAGTTTAATAAAAAATATTGAGTGATGAGATAACACAACGAGACTTCATAATATCTTATAGATAATTTCTTAGACAACTTTTTCCGAAATTAAAAAAATGCTTTGATTTTTCAAATATTCAATTTGCATTAATAAGATTTAATTTCTTCCGGTATCTAAAATAAAAATGATATCCTATATACTTTCTTATCGCACACAATATGTGTTAGTTCTTTTATACAGAAAGAAAGAGGTAAAAAGACGGATTTTAAAGCAAAGACGGATTTACATTTTTCGTTGTTATATATGTACCTGCATTACGTTGGGAATTCCATTGAAATGGTGTGCGGACAGGATCACGAGATCGACTTTGGTAGCTTTTTTCACCCGCGTTACAAGCTTGAGGATCCTTCGTATCTTTCCAGCTTATGTCCATTTTATCAACCATCCCTATTTCTTCGCCATAATATGTTACTACTACGCCTGGCAGTATCATGGCTAACATTGTCATCTGATCGACTCTCCCGGGGAAACGCGAAGCAGTACGATTACGATCATGATTTCCCATCTACGGATATTTTGTTTTGCTCGCAAATTATACAAAATATATTAGCCATTGTATATGTGTGTGTGTGTATATGCGTATTAAAACGTACCACTTAACGTGCAATATAAATTTACTCGAACGCAATTTTCATTGAAAATACGTTTTGAATTATATAATGTATATATTGATTGTTATTATATAGAATTACACAATTGTGTATTTTTAAAATGCCATTTGCGGCTTGGCTTTAATCACCCAAGCGCTTATTAACATTATTGACTAACTCTTGATTCACAATTTAGATCTTTTATAATTTATATGTTTATCGCAAAATGTTAAATTAGCATAAATTGTATTTAACATGCACTTATTATAATACATGTATATATATTACAAATTGAATTCAATAACGCAAATTTCAATGTTTAAAAATTTTCGTATTCGAATAATTTTAAATAAATTTATATTCTCTTGCCATTATATCTTAAGCTTTTCTCCAACAAAAAGAATTTCAACAATATTGTTTGTGTCAAGTTATCAGATTGGATAATTTCCAAGTTAGATATTTTTGTATTCATAATTTGATTGTGAGTGATATAAAATTGAAGTAGATGAGAATAATGTTTTCTTACCACCCAGTTAGCGACGCCACCTTTGGGAATTGCTTCCACCCAGGCGTCTATTATATTTTTAAACACATTAGCATTCGACGTACTGGTCGCATTTGTGATAAAATTAAAGTTGAAAGGAATATGGGAACCGTAATGGTAATATTTGATAGTGTTGTTTAATGTTGTGTATGCTTCAGTCATCATTATCTAGCATATGCAAGCAAAAAGATGGATGTTATTAGTTAGTATAATATATATACGTATATAGTTCTAATAAAGTATAATGTCAAAGAAGTGCATTAAATTAATTCTAATTTAAAAAAAAAAAAACAATGTATTGAACATAGTACATGTTAAAAGTAAAATATACCTTTTCGCTTGTATTATATTGATCAGCATATTCATCCAAAGTTTTCCTCCAGCTTTGTACCAAATTGTATGTCTCTGGCTGATCCTTTGTATATATGTGATTTAGAGAGTTATAATCTTTCGTCGTACCTTCCACACTGTTTATAGGTTCATCGAAAGGGTAATTTATTTCAAAGAGATGCGGCACCGCGTCCATGCGAAATCCATCCACGCCATTCCTCAGCCAAAATAGAATAATATCCTAAAATGACGTGAAAATGAATACACGGGTGATTTAATAATCACATACGAAGGCATTACGTGCATCTGTGCAGTGAATCTTCTCTCTAATCAAGGAATATCGCAGGTTTAATAACTCCACTTCTCTGAAATATAATTATACCTTCATTTCCTCTTGTACATCGGGATTAGTATAATTCAAATCTGGTTGCCTTCTATGGAATTGATGAAGGTACCACTGGTTACGGGTTAAGCTGTATGTCCAAGCTGAACCACCGAACAAACTTAACCAATTATTCGGCGGCGAAGTATTGTTATCTTTTCCATCTGCCCATATATAATAGTGTTCATATTTGCCGGTACGATTTATGCTGTCTTGAAACCAACAGTGTTCGTCGGAAGTGTGATTAGGCACGAAATCAAGTATAACCTGGGAGTTGAATGAAAATTAACATATTAATAAAGTTCAAAGAAATTGTCACTGGAATTTGAACCTCTCGTTTAAAATGTACTTTTTTTTCAGACAAACACGATTATTTTATTATCGATTACCTTCAATCCAAGTTCTTTAGCACGTGCTACGAGATTTTTGAAATCTGCCATTTTGCCGAATATTTTGTCAATATCTTTGAAATCCGAAATGTCGTACCCAAAATCGACCATAGGACTCCGATTGATAGGTGACAGCCATATCGCTCCTACTCCAGTTGTCACAAAATATTCGAGTTTGCTCGTTATACCTGTTACAAACGGGAAAAGATGGATACATGAATGACAATAGCGTCAATAAATTTGTAATAACATTACAGCTTAATTGAACCACATAAAAAATTTGCTGTTTTATCAACCGAGAATATTTCAACAATAAAAATTTATCCAAAAAAAATACGAAACGATAATCCTTTTTCTTAGAATTATTATAAGAGAAAATGTGAAATATTTAAAATAAATATTCCTATGGAACACTTTTGAAACATTACGTCAAAGCGAATAAATGTACTCTGAGATAAGAATCTTTATCAGAGAAAAATCTTGAAGCTTCGAAGCAAACACGGAGACTTGCAGTGCACACAATACAATAAAGTTACAATTATTTATTACATTTTACGTCGCATTTTTTACACATGTGTAGCGATTATGGTATAATATTATGGTATAATAATAATTATCATAATACTTATAATTTTATTATGAATATTTATTTAAACTCACCTTAAATTGAATAATGACACATATACATATAAACGACATGAAGTTTAAAAATAAATATAATAATAACAATAGACAAAATAAAAATAGAATCTAGCAAAACTATAAACTATGAGAGCTGCAGCATATCAAAATGAAGAAAGAAATGAAAGAGAGAGAGAGAGAGAGAGAGAAAGAGAAGAATTAATAAGATATTCTAATATATTTAAATGTACAATAGCCACTTTATTGAGAATTAAATAAATTTTTTCTTTTGTCACAATATACTATAGGTGCAACATGACGACAAAACTGTCACAGGTAAATCCACTATATGACAATGAAGGTTACGTCCCCGTTACGAAACTCTGTTTTGTCTTCATGAACGATGTGTAATTATGTTGGGCAAACGTGTTACAGCGTCGATGTTTATCGCGAAAATTATTATGTGGAGGAAGACGAGGCATAGAGCCGAAAGAGAGAGACAAGTTCAATGCGATGTGTCCCATTATAAAAGATTTTTAAGTTTCTTTCCATTCTCTCTTACCTTTGAGATCACCAACACCGTCATCATCGGAGTCCATAAAACTGCGAGGATAAATCTGATAGAAAACTGTGTGATTCCACCATCCTCGGTTGAGGATCTCCCCCGAGATCAGAGTGGTCGTCAACAACAGACTTAGGAGAATCACGTAATGTCGCGATACGAGCATCTTATTCACGATTAACGTAGCGCGTTTCTCGATGTCGTAATTTATATGTGAAGCGGACAATGTTGGTAGAAAGACTCGACGCTCGAAGATGCTTTATCGAACAAATCGGAAAAAAATCACACAATCTCGTGATAATTGTCATGTCGCCTGTGGGGGGAGGTAACATTATCCAGGGCTGGCTGGCAACATAATAGATTGCAGATAACGATGTGTTATTCCCGCTAACAAAATTCCACAACGTGTGATTTCTCCGAAAAATGGCAGCAAAATCTAAAAGTTGGATAAAAAAGTAATTACTGAAATTTACGGATTTTTGTTGTCGTTCATGAAAAAAGTAGACGAGGTTAAACGTGAAAATGCTTAAACTTTAAGAAAATCAAATCGTTAACATGATTTTAATATTGTTTACATAATTGATTTCTTAAAGTCTGAAATTGGTCTTTGAATTGTTGGCGATCTGTTTTATCTGTCAGAAATTTTAGTTTGCAACGTTATAATGGCGGCAATTTTATTTTGATTCATGTTACATTACATTCTCATTAATAAGAATTTTTCATTAGATTTTTCTTATGAGAAAATTTAATTATGGATTAAATTACCGGTTCGTTTATCGAAAATTAAAGGATCCCATTTTTAATTAAGTCGCGGGCAATTTTTTCTCAGGGGAAGTTTGAAGTCTAATTATGTATTCTATGGAGCTTATAATTAATGGGAAAAGTGTGGACGTTTAAACTATACAAGACAAAGTGTATTATATGACATATGATAAATTTCTGTAAATTCCTTGCCGCACGGCAATCTCTTGTTCACGATATTGCGCGTTTATCTTTTATAATATCATGAGTGATTCATAGATAGTCAAAGATATATCTTATATATATAGGTATATATGTATATAATATATATACCGTATAATATATATACCGTAATATATATATTACGATATATTATCACAGGTATGATACTTATAACACTTATGAAATATAGGTATAGATACTTTTTCTCTCGCTTTCTCTCTTACAGATTAATTCTGTATAATTAGACTTCTGTAATTTGTGATTCCAAACTCTTTTTAAAAATAATTATTAACAATCAAAATTATTTAAAATAATTTAACTTATTTAAGATAATTATTTAAAATGATTTAACTATTATACTGTATACATGTTATTTTGCTTTTTGAATGTGTGTATGAGCAGTATTTTTTTTAAAGTAACATTTTTTAAATCTTGATGTATATAGTTTAAAACATAGATTTTACAAATTTTTAAATTAGAACACAAGAATTAATTATAACTTGGATTTTAATCTAACAAGATTGCACATGGATAAATTCGATATGATATTTATCTTAGAAGTTAGCCTTTAGAAATTAGATAAGGCGATAAGAAATTGGTAGACAAAAGGAAATATAATCAATGAAGAGATCCGATGACTGTCTCGACTGCGTTAGGTAGATATATCTTAAATGACGTTTTCAATTTTATTTTGCAAAAGTAAATTTACGTATATTTGTGCGAATTTAAAGGAATTTAAGGAATTTTTGCACTGGAATTTGTGTCATTTCGCAAAATTTGCAGTTGTCACAGGTTATTTAGACGACGACAAAAATAATCTTTATTCTCGAAGAGCGGTGCAAAAGTTTTAACATTCTTTCACCCTTCTCCGCTAAACTTCAAATTTTCATTAAATAATTGCAACTCTTGTAATTTCCACACACGAGAGAGTTGAAGTTTCTTCGAGTGTAACGTAGTTGTGAAGAAAGTTCAAGATAGGATATGATTTTAGGTGAGAGAGACACGAGTATTTGCAAGTTTCGTTCATTGTTGATTGCATTGTTAGAGACAAATGAGAAACATACAATTAGCTTTTTGACATTTAATATAACTGCGGGATTTATAAATAAATAATGTAAAATAGAAATGTTTAACGAAGCTTGTCATCAATTATTGATCAAAATTTTTATAGCAGACAGAGACATATTTAATTAATATTTACTTTAGTAATATTATAGATACTAGTAGCGTTGTATTTTATTATTTTAAATAAATTATTTAATAGGAAACAATGTTATTAATATTGTTTTTATAACGGAAAAATTCAGACAAGCAAAACACAATACAATGCATATATCTAATGCAAGCAATAAAAATCTGAAAATCTGAATACTGCGAGATTTAATTTATTGATTATCCATAGATACAAATTTACACTTTTCAGGATACCGGGCGATTTTAAATAATACATATATATAGAAAGAAATTTAATTTTTCTATTGTGAAATAGAAGTGCAATGAAATAATATTTTGAATATTGCTATGCAACAGCGTTTCTTCCCTTTCTTCCTCTCTTCCTCCCTCCCTCCCTCCCTCCCTCTCTCTCTCTCTCTCTCTCTCTCTCTCTTTTTCTCTGTTTTTCTTGTGTTATTCGTTTCAGAAATCAACTCGAAAAAAACTTTTATCTATTCGATTTTACATTATCAAGTTTAACACATGCTACTTTTTTAATTACTTATTAATTATAAACGGTGAAACTAAATTTTTTAGGAATATAAGAATTTAATTTAAGACTTAAGAATTCAATTTATTCATGGTATTAATATATTGCTACGGATAACTTATGTAATTTCTTTTCCAATGTCGTAACTATAAAATTTGCAACTATATATTTTATGGAAACGAGATGTGCATAACAAAGTTTATGTAACAAGTTTTATAAAAAAATATCGTAATTTTGAGAGACACACACACATATATATATATATGTGTATACAGAGTGATTCCGCTCATCCGTGCCATTTTTCTCATAAATGGAACGTCATAGGAAGTTAGGGAAAAATTTCATTACTAAAGGGCATATTTCATTACTAAAGTATTTATTGGTGATGATTTCATTTTTTGGGATAAACCGGAAGTAGGTGTAACTTTGAAATTTCGAACTTTGAAATGCGAACATGGGTTAAATGAGGCATCATTGGATACAGATTTGAAAAAGAAATAATTTTTATTAAAACTTAATTCAATTATTTCTTACAGGTTTCATTTTATTTTCCTCAACATTTGCAAATTAGCTATTAGAGAGAGTCCCTGAGGTGTCTGTGAAGTTGGCACGACATTTTATTAATTTTAAAAAAATAATGGCAATTCCAGTAGCACTTTTCATAGTTCTATAGTTCCTGATAAACATTAAAAAAAATTCCGCATTTTTAATATCAAAAATATCGAAAATAAAAAATGACGTGCTAACTGCACGTTGCAGCACGGCACATCTTCCTCTAAGTACAAGAAAACATAAAAAATCAAGATGTTTATTAAGAGTTCTCGTTAGTTCTGTACCAATTCTATAATTATATATCATTTCAAGGCAAAATTCCAACAAATTACCAAAAAAATCAAAAATGAAGAATGACGCGCTAACTTCGCGAATTTAGTACAACACTCTTCTCTCTAAAATACTAAAACGAATTAAAAATTCTTATTTTTTACAAGAGTTCCCGATAGTTTTAATTGGGAGTCGCATATATATATAATTACAGATCGATATTCCACCAATTAACTTTTAAACAATTTACGTTTTAATTGCGTATTACGACACTTAGTAAAAAATGTATCATACTGATGATTTTCGGCAGTTCTGACGATAGTTCTCGACAGTTCTGCAAGAGTTTTATGCATTAGAATTATTTTTAAAAAGAGTTTGCATTATTATTTATTTTTTAATCAATTTGCGAAATTAGTCTCAATACTCTCTTCCCTAAAGTACTAAAACGAATTGAAAATTATCATTTCTTACAAGAGTTCCCGATAGTTCTAATTGAGATTTACATATATGTACAATTTCAAATCGAAATTCCACTAATTAATTTTTAAACAATTTTTAACAAAGAATGCATAGAACTCTTGCAAAACTGTCGAGAACTATCGTCAGAACTGCCGAAAATCATCAGCACGACACATTTTTACTAAGTGGCGTGCTGGACGTAATTGTTAAAAGTTGTTTTAAAAATAAATAATGATTGGAACTCTGTTTAAAACTGATTTTAATGCATAGAACTCTTGCAGAACTGTCGAAAACTATCGTTAGAATTGCCGAAAATTATCAGCACGACACATTTTTACTAAGTGTCGTAGTACGCAATTAAAACGTAAATTGTTTAAAAGTTAATTGGTGGAATATTGATCTGTAATTATATATATGCGCGACTCTCAATTAGAACTATTGGGAACTCTTGTAAAAAATAAGAATTTTTAATTCGTTTTAGTACTTTAGAGAGAAGAGTGTCGTGCTAAATTCGCGAAGTTAGCGCGTCATTCTTCATTTTTGATTTTTTTGGTAATTTGTTGGAATTTTGCCTTGAAATGATATATAATTATAGAATTGATACAGAACTAACGAGAACTCTTAATAAACATCTTGATTTTCGATGTTTTCTTGTACTTTAGAGGAGGATGTGCCGTGCTGGAACGTGAAGTTAGCACGTCATTTCTTATTTTCGATATTTTTGATATTAAAAATACGGAACTTTTTTTAATGTTTATCAGGAACTATAGAACTATGAAAAGTGCTACTGGAACTGCTATTATTTTTTAAAAATTAATAAAATGTCGTGCCAACTTCACAGACACGTTCCTGAGAGCTAATTTATATTATGTCATATCGTTGCTTGAACTAAAACACATTACTTGTATACGTGTATATATATTGTTTTTTCTTATCACTTTACAACCCGAGAAAAAATGAATATAGTATGGTCATAAGTAAATAAAATATACATAATTAGATATGAAAAGATGATAATATATGTAATTTTATATGATCACATGTAATAATATCCGAAATGTGGCGCAATATTATCTTATATGACCATATTTTTATTTAATTATATTTGTTTAAATCTAATTATATACAAAAACATCTTGCCAAATATGATTATATAAAGATAAGATCATATCACGCCAAATTTCGGATATTATTATGTATGATCAAATCATATTGTGTCAAATTTCAGATTCAATTATATATGGACAAATTATATTACATATGGTCATATCACGCTAAATTTTGGATTTAATTATATATAATTATATATAATAATTTATAATCATAATAAGTTCATTTTTTCTCGGGAAGTGTATTTTTCTCGTAACCTATAAGAGGTAATTGAATTAAGTTGTAGTAAAAATTGTTTCTTCATTCATTTAAAATTTCAAAATTGATTCTAGTTACTTGCAATTTGTCCCGAAAAATAAAACCTTCATTAATGATTACTTTAGGTGTCTATTGATAATGATTTTTTTCCCTAACTTTCTGTGACGTTACTTTTGAATACTTGTAAATTGTTATAGCAAACATCCACACATTCAAAATATTTTTTTCGAAACCTGTAAAAGATAAATGAAAAGAAAAATATATATATACATATATTAATTATATATTTCTGTATAATATTTTTGACTGTTTTTAAATTCAGAATTCCAACGCGACAAATCTTCTCTGATGGCATTTTATGAGATTTCTCGTTATGAAATAATTATTATGATTCAGGGTTGGTCTACAGAACATAATGTGTCTTACTTCAAGCAACGATATGACTAATATAAATTAGCTGTCAGGAACTCTCTCTAACAGTTAATTTGCAAATGTTAAGGAAAATAAAATGGGAGATTAAATTTACACCCTTTAGGGTATTTGATGTAGATAAAATCGGCTCTTGAGGGATTGGAATTAGTTAGAAATGATCTTCGCGTGATGTGAATGTATTTAATGCGAACCATAAATAAACGCATAAAAATAAAACAACATACACGCGAATATAAAAAAATTGCATTTAATAACTGAAAATATGACAGTTATTTTTTTAAAGCCTTTATTTTGTTTTCGTCAGTTTTTACATTTATTGAAAAATTTAATATTTACAATGTAATGATTGCAGGCCAATTATTGAAAAAAATTATTATTAATACGCTTTATCTCTCAATGTTCAAATTCATCAATTGCCTTCTCTAACATAACATTTCATCGTTATTCGAGTCATTATCTATGCCGTTTATCTATTAGCATAGTATTATGTTTTGCAGATAAATCCAGTTAATAAAATATGTAAAGCGTAAATAAATGAAAGGGCAACATTATGTACATAGAAGTAAGGCAAGATAGAAAATACAGGGCCATTCCAACGAACTGAATAATCTTTCTTCCTTGCTTAGAGAATTATGGAAATAACATTGAAAATACGATGTCTCGTTCGTTTCCACAGCTTTTCGCACGGCTCTCTCTCTTTACGTAGTGTTAGTATATATTACAGTTGCTGATGCGGGTATTTTCAAGGCGCGAACATCTTTGATGACAGTCCTAAATATTAAAGAGAGAATAACGAAATGAGCGTCCTCTTTCACGCTTGTAAGTACATGTTTTACTACTTTGTATAGTTATGCATTGCGTATGCATGAAGAAAATGTACTTACCCGATTAAATGATGAGCATTCGTAGTGGAATAGTAAACGTTCAATCCATCAGATGCCTGTACGAACGTTGATAAATCGACAGTTTCTTCTTTATTCGAAAAGTTTATCATTACGTAAACCACGTCTTTGTCCGCTTTCCTGTAATAATAAACGTGTCTTGTCTTTACTGATGTTAAACGTTACAATATATATATTTTACGAACGTATACTTCTAATATTCCTTAGAATTAAAAATATATTTTTCAATACTTAAAACAACAGCTTATTAAATAATAAGAATAATAATAGTAATAACCATAATAATAATAATATGAGAATAACTCTTGTTTCATATACGTCGTCATATTTTACTATACCTGGTAAAGAAAAGAATATCATCGCCTAATAAGCTCGTGGTCAAGGTTCCCTGTTTAACAGCCGGTGATTTTCGTAAAGCAGAAACCTCTTTATACAGAGCATAATAAGAGTTGTCCTGTTTCTTTTGCGCAGCCAAATTAAGTGTTGCGTAGTTTTTATTTACTGGTAACCATGTCTTCGGGCCCGTAGAGAATCCTAAAATAGTCAATAAATTAGATTTTTTTTTCGCAGCAAATATGTAAAAAAAAATAACACATATAAATATAATTAATCGTACTTTTAATATTACGTATAATGTAGTATGATACAATGGTTATTGGAGGATATTTGTTTTTTCTAGATGGTATAAAACGACAAATCCAGTATGACAAGCATCAGGATATTGTATAACATATATTGCAACATGTGATCGATAAGCGACCTGTTTCATCTCGGGTTTTTCACCCACTTTCTTTTCGAAATCTCAAAATGTGACGCGTGACCTGACAAACATATCGCGCGTTGATCCTTGGATATGTGGACCATGACATGAGACTGACGTTAAAGCGGCGCGTTCAGTACAAACCGGTTTCTATGTCTCGTGTTACCGGTTATTTAATGCAATTTTTTTGCTATTTATTAACAGATCAATCTCATTAATTGATTTTTTACGAGGAAGAAATTTATTGGCAAACGACATTGTCGATATGATGATGATATTCACTTTCGTTCTCGATATTAAAATTCAATTCAAAAACAATAATGACGCAAAATGTCCTTGCTCTTCAAAATTAAGATAATAAAATTGCAGAGTAACATAATATTGCCTTATATATATATAATCGTCGATTCAAATATTCTTCTCGCAATGATATGAAACAGAAGCTTTACATCTTTCAATTACATATATCTCGTTGTTAGTATTATAAATTGGTTCCATATATTTTCGCAATTGAAGTTTCTACAAATAATAACCGGCTTAAATCGCGTTTCACTGGATATGGCTGGTGGATTAACACTTTTAGAAGTTGTTCGTACTGGTACCTACCAGCTGAAATGGTATTGTCCCACTGGAATGGCGTCCTGGCAGGATCCCGGGACGCTTTCTCGAAACCTTCTTTACCGGCATTGCAACCTTGCGGGTCTTTGGTATCTTCCCATGAAATCCACGTATTCTCCATGCCGATTTCTTCGCCATTGTAAGTCACACCTACACCCGGAAGCAGTAGAGTTAGCACAGTTATCGCCTGTGCTCGTTCTTTTCCGTAACGCGTCACTAATCTGGATTGGTCGTGATTCCCAGCCTGTGAAAAGAGTGCAATTTTATGGACTCATTGCAACTCTACGTTGTCAAGCATCTTAAAAATAAAGGTCGAAAAAGATCAAATATGATGACGCATTTCGAATTATAACGTAGTACAGGAAAAACGAGAAAATTAGCGACTTGAAATAAAAACAGCAGAATAAAAAAGATTTTTAATGTTTAACGAATAATAAAAAAATTAAAAATTAATTCGCTTTCAATCTCAAGTTCGCAATTTTAAAAAATCGAAGATGGTAACAATAGCTTCAGGCTATAAAGTATAAAATATCGCACTTTTCTTATGCAAATGAATGCGATTAAGATCTTGGTTGGCTCGAAAAACTGTCGCTCTACTTAAGCGACATTTGAAGGTCGATACTAGATTTAATAGAATACATTTCTCTTATTCGACTTACCACCCAGTTAGCGGTGCCGTCTACAAAATGCATGTTTAACATCCATCTATCGATTACCCCTTTAAAATCGGCCGCTGTAGAATCTTGATTCGTATCGGTAATCAGACCAAAATTGAAGGGAAAGTGTGCCCCGTATATATAATACTTAATCGTCATCGTCATGTTCGCGTAAGCCTCCATCATCATAACTTTTTCCTGATACTCATCTAGCACTTCTCGCCATTCTCTGATCATCTCGTAGGTGCGTGGCTGATCCTTTGTGTATATCTTATCTGTGTAACCGTAATCATCAGGATTTGGATTACCCGTGAGTGGTTCATCCAAGAATCTGTCATCCTCGAATAGAAATGGTATGGCGTCTACCCGGAATCCGTCCACACCCTTGTCGAGCCAAAATCTCAAGACGTCCTTCAGGAGGACAGGGTAAAGAAAGAATACAATACGCTTGGGTAAAACTCTATTATACCTTTTAGATTTATATATATATATATATATATATATATGTGTACACCTGTACAAGTGACTTAAATCAGTATGCTCTAAAGATATTTATTTGAAACAATAGTTTACACAGTAAATCCGAAATTAATTTAATTAATTATTTCGCTTTGATTCAAATATAAATTCAAGCATTCGTTTCTACACGCGCATACAAATATAAAAAAAAATACAGAAAAGTTTACACATACAATTATAATTTTTGTAATGGGCTGTAAATTGATGTTACGAGAAAATCCGGATATAGATAATGCAACTTAGATAAGAAGCTTGACAATGATAAAGAGCATTGCGAGCGAAATGTATAAAAATTTAAATTTAATTCGAATAAAATATGCTTTTAATATAAAAAAAACCTGTTCGCTCAAAAAAATTCCACGTGTTTTATTTGTTAAGTGTTGACTTTGAAAAGCCACTATGCTTTGCAATTGTGCTGTAATTATAATAATATGAGTAATTTATAGCATTTATTATTTAATTTGTTACTTATTATTTCGTGTTAGATTAAGAAGGAAAAAAAAGAGACATGAGCGATGAAAAAATTTCGATAATATGTGAGATAAAAGTCAAGAAATGATCTTTTATATAAATAATGTCCAATAATCCTGGTTTAGAGAAAAGAAAACAATGTTATATTCCTTTTTCTCAATTTCCGTCTAACTTTATGTTACCAATGTGACATGACCGGGTAAATTTGGTGACATAAGGGATTTGAAGGAATTGAGGCTGCGATAAGAAGAAGCATCTTGCCGTCGTGAAGCAATTTTGCGGTTATGGATGGAAAGAAATTGAATAAAACCTCGACATCTGTCGTACGCGAGTGAATACATTATGTATGTGTGTTTGCGTGTAAAAGAAAAAAGAATTGATTATTTTAACAAAAAAAATACATAATTGTCCCCATGTGTGATTATTGAGTAAAATGTACGTGAAACAAATGCGTTTCACGTATTTACGGATTTTCGACTTTAAATTTCGCAAAGCTTTTAACTCCAGTGGAAAAATAATCGCAGATTGCATCACGCGAGCTTACGGCACTATTCGCTGCACGATAGTTTGTCCAATTCGGATTTTATTGCATGTACCAGTGTACTTTACAACTTTCGGTATTATGGCTAGATATTCCACCATTTCTCCGCTGTTCTCTTAAATTACATGCGCAGCATTTGATTGCAGAATATGAATATCCTGCGAAACTTTTATGTATAGGTAGTAAAATTCCATCGGTCCTGCAGCGTAAGAAGAAAAAAAAGGATAAGCCGGTTATAACTGGCCAATTGGAAAACTTGACCTTTCGCCTTTATTTAAGTGCGAATAATTTGTTTGAAACTTGTTCCGGCTCGGCGAACTTTTGTTTTTATTAAATTGATCGTAATTATCTCGCTTCACGCCTGCTGGACATTTGTCACCGCACGGCCGGACGAATTATTATCGATCGTCTTCCGGAGTTAAATCACATTAACGGCCATTTGTCGCGCAAACGTGGTTGAGTTTTAAACGTTCGGGCTTCTGAAAAACTGACGAACATTGTGCGCACGTCCGTTTCCTGATTTCATGAGCATAATTTCACGCTTGTTACGTTCACGCAACGGACGACTAATTGCATCCGTTTTCTGACACGACGCGACAATGCAATCGAGGAAGACACTTGTCCGTCAATTTTGTACGTTTCAGCATTTTGATTTATCGCCGACGAATTAATTACATAATTGATTACTACTGATGAAAAGTGCATGCGGTATATTCGGTAAATGTTCACTTACACTTCACAGATCATTTACATTTTTTTTGTCATATAATATACACGGTACATTTTTTTAAGTAATACATGTTTTAAATTTTGTGGAATCCTCTTATGGTTTCTATGAGATATGTGATTTTGAAATATCACTATTTTCGTATTTACTTGTATTTTTCTTGTTGTCATGTTTTTTCCTTTGCATCATCTTTTCCTAATACTTGTGTGTTTATATTTCTTTTGCTTAGAATTATTCGTTGTTGCGTCACTGTAAGCTTCACGATTATTTAGTTTCACTACAAATTTCTTTTTGTTTACATTTGCTCGTTATTGCTACTACGTCACTGCTATTACGCTTTAGAATTATAGCTTAGTTTTGCTAGAAATTTCGAAGTACAATATAACTTTGAATAAACGTGAGGGAAGTAGAACCTATTATACTTTATGCGCTATTACTTTAAAAATCTTGAAAACATATATATATGTCAAAGTTGTCACTTTGGCACAAAAGTTGGAACTAAATTCTTCTTTTTAAATATTATTTTTACAATATTTCCAAATCTCATATCTCAGGTACCAAAGGAGAGCGTCACAAGTTTAAAGCATATATTATTTAGGAGTATATCTTGTATTATTAAAATGAAAAGGAAAATATTTAGTGAGGTGTAAGTTAATGTAAACATTTACCGAATATTTTACCGTCGATCTTTTCGTTGCGCCCGCGAGACCTTCCTAAAATTATTTTTATGACTGAATTACCGGATTAGCAAAGAGATATAAAGGGATAGAGCAGGATAATATTTCCCCCTCATTCTCAACGCAACGCGTCGAGAAGAACAGAAAATGTGTCGTGCACGCGCACACGCGCTCATGATAACGGAAAAAGCAATGTCCTTGCGCAATGTATACACGGCTGGATTTATTTTCACCCCTGGTGACATGAACGATGCTGCGTAATCCACCGTCTCTATTCTACCGCCATGGTTGCTCGAGACAACGTGATAACAAGATAATCCGCTATTTCGCTACTTTAGTCGTGAGAATTAATTATCGATATTTCTTTTTTTTTATATTCTTGAATTGGGCTTGTTATAGAGGATTTTTTTACTTTGAAGTTAGAACTAATTTACTGCTCGATTTTGTCTCGAGAAAAACAAATACATAAAATTGTGCCTCCAAATGTGATATAAGAGATAAGCATTGACTTATATGAGAAATTTAATTGCAGCTTTTTTGCCAATAATACGTACCTTCATTTCACGCACTACATTTTCGTTCTCGTAGTTGAGGTCGGGTTGTTCCGGTGCGAATTGGTGAAGATAATACGCTTGTCGTTCTTCACGCCAGGTCCATGCTACTTTGCCGAACACGCTCACCTATGTGTGTATAAATAATCGGTCAATAAAATCCCGATTAAATGATTATGCTTGAAAGTTTTAACCACAGAAATAAACGCGAAAATCGAGGTAGAACATTTTTAAGAATATAAATGTTGCATGTGTATGTATAAATAAATAAATAAATATATGTACAGATTTTATGAATAATAAACTGAATATTAATATGAATTTCTTTAAATAATAATCAGCAATTTAAACAATTTTTGTGCCTATTCAGTAAATTTCGATACTTGCACATGTTATAACAGAATTTTGAACACTTATTCAATTTCTACATTTGATCAAGAATATCGGGCGTAACTTCCCGCACTTATTTTTATAATTCGATCTCTGGGGTGGCGTGAATCTCTAATTTTTACACTGTACATTTTCAGTGTTCTAATAGGAAAATTGGCCTAAACGAGGCTCACAGGTTTTTGCTCGGCCAACCAAAAGACGCAATTATTTTTATGATTCTGTCTCCGAGATGGCGTAAATTTCTGATTAACACTGTACACAACATTTTCATGTTTCCTCATTAAAAAACTCGCTTAAACTGTCGTTAAAGAAGGATTTGTGCTAGGCCAACGATAAAACGTAATTAACTTCATCCAACAACGGTTTACACAGAATTTTCTTATGGGGACACGTGAAAATATCGTATTGTTGTTCTATCGACTCTACGATTTATTCTTTCCGCAAAGTTGCGACAATGATCGTTCGATTGGTGATAGAGAAAAGCCGTTTGATAAATAGAGCTCTTTCGCCGCATAATTCTTTAAACATTTCACCTTTTGATAAGGAGAAAAATGCAGGAAGATCGATGATGAATAGCATTGATCTTTTCATTGATCATTCGTTGATCGATCTACGATAGTGGAATTTTTCGGCGGAAGAATAAGAAAATATAATTAATAAATACAGTTGCATCAATACCAATGATAAACATGGAAAATAAAAATTTTCTATTTGAAAGAATCTACTGGAAAAGATAATTTGTTGCAATTTAAGAACCAAAAACTTATACCAAACTCACTGATTGACGATCACTTAACATAAGAATACACAAAATGGGAGAAAGACCTCGTCGAATGAAGAAGATACTGGAACAATCCTAATACTACTATTTTGGAGTATTCCCACCTTCAAAAATTAGAATAAAAAAGGAAGACCCGCGAAAATAAAACACAGCTTTTCCTCAGCGGTATAAGATGAAATATAATACAATAATTTTTTTCTGCTCAGTTTTTGATACAAAATATGTAATGCGTTCAATTTAAGGCATTAATATTGCATAGAACTTTATTCTGTGTGTATGTTCTCGCGAGTTAACCAAAGACCAGAACATCTCAGCCTGTCGTATCGCTAAAAAAGTCAATCTAAATAGTAAATCAATTAAACCTTCTTTTTATTTTCTCATTAAAATTAAGTAAATTTTCTTAGCCATAAATTAACTCATGTCAATAACCAATGTATTAACTTTTCATGTCAACTTTGCTATTCCCTTGTTTACCTTCTAACTCAGTGATCATTCACCTTTCTCATTCCGTCCATATTTTTCATACATAACACATTTATATTTTTTATTTAATTTAATTTTTAACCATATTGAAAAAATATTGTATTATCAGTCAGAACCTAGAATTTCATATCAGAGTCACTTTTACATCGTTCTGACTGATAATGTAACACCCGCAAGGCACACACAAACACACACACATACACACACACACACAACACACATATGCTTGCACCTGGACTCACACTAGGCGTATAACAAGCAATTTATTGTTTAATATTACGTTATAAAAAAAATATCACGAATGAAAATCAATAAAAATTCTTATTCATTCTTAGACACTTTGTGTATATATATATATATATTTATATTGCAGATTCGCGTTTGCTAACCAGAGTGTATTGTTTCGCGTTATTGGCGCTTGAATACATATTTCAAAATCGACGAGACTTGTATGTAATCACAATGATGAATCGTTGGTTTTGGTGTCGAGAAATATGGAGAAAACATTTCTTAGATATTAGAGGCAAAATCGGCAAATCGTGGGGGATAAAAAGAATCGATCGCCTTAATGGAACTTTTTGAGAGGGGGATTTTCGTCTGATTGATCGTCAAAGTGTAACCAGAATTTAATTGTCATTGAAGACGTTTGCAACTTGGACATTGTAAGCCTTTTTCGAGCAGGGAAAAAATATCAGCTTTACTGGAACTCAATCGTAGTATCCCATTCAGCTGGTAAGCACTGAGAACGCCATATTCTCCCTGCTGGCTTATACTTTTCTGACGCTTACATAACATTTAGCTTCTCACTTTCTTTCTCTTTCAAATCACTCTTACTGCGATATTTGGTAAGAGGTATCTTTATGCGATCAATTATGACGCAAGATATTTTTTTTAATTCACAGCATTTTAATTTTTATGTATTGCATTACGTTGCATTGTAAGATTCGAGTGTATCAACTCTTTGAATGCGAAATCTGAATCGCTATACAGTAAAATCACTTATGCGTTTCAGAGATAACACGAATTATTTAGTAGGCAACATCTTACGCGATGCGATTGTCATTTCAATGTTACTGTATATATATCGCATTGTGAAATAAATAATTAATAATTAGAACTAAATTAATTTTGCCTAACAATAGTGAAAGAAAATAATTGAAATGTGTACATTAATCTAGCTCATTCAAGTTCAGATTAATTCGAGATTGAATTCGAGACTTTAACAACATCGATTACTCGTGTCATCGTTAGAAGCGCGAATAAGCGATTTTCCTGTCATCATAAATTTTGCACGACACTGATATCCCTTTAAATATTATCAAATATACTTACCCAATTATTCGGCTTCGTAATCGTTCCGTTAGGCAATATCTTGCCTTTATGCCATACGTAATAATCAGTGTAGGGTTCGATACTCTTTAAACTCTTTTGGAACCATTCGTGCTGATCCGAGGAATGATTAGGAACAAAATCCAGAATAATTTTTAAAGACGCGTCATGCGCGGCCTTCACGAGCGCCTCAAAGTCTTCTATAGTACCGAAAGTTTTGTCGATGCCGCGGAAATCGGAAATGTCATATCCGGAATCGACCATCGGGCTGGGATAAATCGGAGATATCCAGAAAGCATCAATATTCGATTCAGTGAAATGGTTTAGTTTGCTCCTGATACCTGTATGCGAAAAGTCGAAATATTTTTAGATCGTATACTCATGAAATATTTTATGCCAATTAATATTTTAGATTGCAATTAAATAAATCAATTATTACATGCTGAACTTTAAATCGATATTACTTTTTCAATTTCAGTTGTCAAGATAGTTGAATGATATATCAAATACTATCAACAAATAATTAGCTTCGAAATATTCGACAAAAATTCAAAATTTTTATTTATAAAAATATATTTTTTTAAATTAATTTTATATTATTTCGCGACAAAAAAATTTATTATTAAATTAGAAGTAAAAATTTATGCGTACTAGATACATGTGATAATATAATTATATAATAATAATATAAATTTAATTATAAAAGTAAGATAATTATTGTATATAATAATAGATGACATAATTCAAACACGTTCGCCACTATTCCCTTTTAAAATGTTAATCTTTTTCTCTTATATTTTTCTTTAACTGTATTGTGTTATCTTTATAAAAATTTTAATAGTTCTCTTTAACATTTTATTATAAATAAAAAGAACGATAAAAGAACGTACCATTAAGATCTCCTATACCATCTCCGTCGCTGTCTTTGAAACTTTTAGGATAAACTTGATAAAGTGACATTGACTGCCACCATTTCTCATTAGGTTTACTATATCCAAGACTGGACAATAGTAATATTACACAAAGCTTTATTACTCTTTTCATCCTAGCTGGATATTGAAAATAACAAATTATTTATACGTTGACTTAAATGTATAGTTATATATACAAGGTGATTTATTTAAGTTGAAATATCCAAATATTTAAAAAGGAATATCTAAAATCTTATAAATGAATAAAATTTTAAGAATGTTTAAAATAGCAAAAACTGAATTTTTATTGCCAAGTTATTACAAAATTTTGTGCAAATTAATTCGAGTGCTGGCAATTATTAGAAACAGCTACTTTTATTATAAATTTGCAGACTTACCAACAATTTTTGTCGACGTTAATATTTATCCCTAATCAATGGACAGTGCTCGAGCACCTGTATAAGATATACTGTTGTAGATTAAATCAATCCTTCCTCTTTTATAACCGCATTATGTAATTCCGAGCGCGTAAGATTACTGCATGTGTATTGCCGGTGTATTCATTTCGTCTAATCGTGAGATCTATCGCAAGATCATTTAATCGTATCTTTGAAAGAACTTTTATATTTATTTTTTTCAATGTAAAATCTAGAAACATCAAAACAAAATCTAGAATATCAATGTTTTTTAAAAGCGATAAAACGAGTGATTAAAAATAGGTACAAAAACATTTACAAATACATACATGTATATGCGCAGAATTTTTCACTTAAACATATATCAACTTTTCATGAGATATTTTTCAGATTGACTTTAGAATCAATCTTATTGATTGATTCCAAAGTCGAGTTTTCTGAATAGATGATCCATCATTAAAGTTTAATACTGTTAGAAATTCTCATGTTCATGGAAATTTAATCATCAGAATATTAGAATTTTTTTTCGTATAATGAAAATGTTATGTTGATTTTTCTATCCCTACACTTTTTATAATATAGCAATAAAAAAGAATGATATTATTTAATTAGTATTTATAGCAGTTATAAGAGAAATTTTGTACAAAAAATTTGAGAAACACTGTTTGAAAAACAGTGATACGGAGATATGTTTTTTTGTACATTTTCGGTGAAATTAAACTTATACGTGTTGGTGATATATCTTGTATTAATATCAATTTGATATCTGCAAATAATACTAATCATATTATTGATATTGTATCAACAAGATAAGGTAAATTTATTTTAGATTAGAACAATTGGCTATTTAGTGTACGAGTGTATAGGTGGAAAATTTTCTAACATTAATTAATCTTGTATACGATTAATTGCGCAAGGTCTATTGAAATAAAATTAATGTAAGTGGACACTTGGTTTGATTAATGAACTTGTTTTGAATTAGTTTTAAATTCGTTCATAATGTCATGAGCTTTATGTTTGATTAACGAGCATTCTGTTTATGTGCTAAACATAATAGCTTGGAAATGACATTGAAATTTATGCAATCAGATGCAACATCACTTTAAGTTTTACAATAAAAATAACGGTTTTTTGCTAGTTTTGTTATTACGTGTTCAGAAACAATCTAGTTTTTATATATTTTTTAAATGAAAACGGCGATCTGCCTCAGTATTGACATACACATGATCGAGATACATATAGCATACAAAAAATCTCAAGCAGAAAGTTCTAGCAATGTCAATTCTCTGTTCCGCAAAAAATTAATCAGCGATAAAATATTCGAGAAAAGATAATGCATTACAAAAGTAATTATTGACAAAATTGTCATCATTCGTAAACTTGATAAAAATGAAAACTTGATAAGATTGAAATCGATATGTTTTTACTTTCTTGTTGAGATATTTATTCGCGCACAAAACATCTGTTTGAAATATCTATTTAAAATATAAATTAAAACCGTTTGTAGGTCGCTACTTTATTCACATAGTTTTATACATAAAATAAAATTTTTAAGTATTTTTTTATTATGCTTAGATTTACAATTTTCGAGTATAAAAATGTTTAGATTGTGTTGGACAATTTGAAAATTTATTCCGCGATTATAAAAAAATGATGACTTTTTACATCTTTTACTTCTAAAGAATCATTTATTTTTACTATGATAAGTTTTATTTGTCGAATAAAAACGCAACGTTTTTGTGCAAAAAAAAAAAAAAAAAAAAAAAAAAGAAATTTTTTGTTTTGTCGTTGCTACTGCGAACGCGGTAGTAGAGTTTTAAACAGAAATTTAATCTCGTGACCTAAAAACATTAGTGGGATTGCGCGATGTTTTATATAGACCCCGGAAAATGCTCCCCAAAGCTCTCACTTCGTTAAATATTAATAAATAGATTAAAAATGTGCTGTTCTTATGCCGTACGTGTTACAATGTATATTAATTGGATAATGTATGAGCGATGAAATTATAGACCTATTGCGTAAAAAGAGGAAGTAAATTGGTTCAAGAGAAGTATAACTTTGATCAATTTCTGTTCTCGGTAGCAGAAAGTTTAAAGTTTTTAATAAAATTCAGTAAAATTAATAAATTGACACATTGAAAAGCTATTTTTAGGCAAGTGTCAGCAGATAAAACAAAATGGAATCGTATTTGAATTTACAAAAAAAGAAAGGGTGAGTTCGTACTGTATAAAATCTCGAATAAATACACATGGGAAATTAATCGAGAGCAAGTTTAATCGTGGAGAGAGATTGAGCACGATTTGGCCCGACAATATTCATTTTGACTGTTACGAAACGATATTATATCAAGCGTCTGCATCGTTCAAAGATCGGAATACACGTGTCAAGCGTAGGTTGTTCTCAGAGACGAGACCGAATCATTTCATCTACGTGCAATACAAGCGCACGGTGCATAATCATTGATACATTTGGTTTACGTTCGCGCGACTGCGATTGGTAATCAGATTTCGCGAAGATCGCAAAATTTAATGCGCGGGTATAATTTCCGCACGAGAGAACCTCGTTTTGCCTCGTTGATATCTCGTGCAGTGGATAATACGATGAAAGGAATAAAAAAGCGAGACAATGAAACGCTGGTACAGCCGGGCGAACAAACTGCATTCGAGTTAAGGCCTTTGTCCAGGCACAGGGTCTATTCCGTCAGGAGGCTCTCTACGGCACGGTAATCAATAATCCAGGTATGCGCATCTTCGGGTTACGTACTCGAATGCGTGCACACTACGCCATCGACATTTTCCAAAATTATAACCGGTGATTTTACCTTGTTTTCGTTAGTTAAACAAGTCTCAAGTTTTCTGCTTTGTACAGCTCGGCTCGATTCCGCAATGTTTTTTTTTTTCAACTTAACTTAATGAGATAAAGCTGACAAGTGCAATCAATAAAATCGACAGGCTGCCAAAATTTGAAAATTCTGAAACTTTTTTAGATTCTATATACAATAACGAAAGTACAATAACGAATATACAATAACGAAGTTGTAATGTAAATATCCAGAAATTTCTCGGGTAACAAGAAATCGTTAGATTAATTGCTAATAGATTTTCGATATTATTGAAAAGTTGTCTTCATTTTTTTTTTTTTTTTTTTTTTTTGTAATATGTTTAACGATTTAAATTCATTGAATTTATGTCGAAAGTTTGCATTTATTCTGCGCATGACAATTTTAAAATGCAGTTCGACATTCCGGATATGCTAAATTTTCAATTTATTCTTATTTAGTATACAAGTATTGGCTTATTAAAAGTGATGGATATAAAGCGCATTTCTGAATAAAAAATCTAGCTTTAAAGTATCTTTTGCGGACAACACGTAATAGAGAGAATTCCTGTCTTATCTCTTCCACCTTAGCAATTGAATTAAGCTGCTGCATCTAGTGATTGATAAAAGCGTATTATCATATAATATTTATTATGATCAATTTTTCAATGGAATTAGGCGCATAGGTCACAGCTTGATAACATCAAATAGCTCTCTTATCTGTATAGGTGATTTTATATTAAATATCTTTAAGAGAAAGAATCTACAAGTTTGAAATATATTGCTCGCAAAAATTATTTAAAAGAAGAACGATCACTGGTGTGTGTCTCTGACAACATGTTCTTTTCAACCTATGAAAATTGAATAGTATAGAAAAGATCTTTTTTACTTTTCATGTCACGCAAGGAAGTTATGTCAGAACGCGATAAGCTCTCAGTGAACTTTACGTCTTCGATCTTTGACGTCATGCTACATATTCCATCTTTTACAGTTTTCTAGCAACAAAAATAATATTTGAGTTTGATACTTTATCTTTACATGCAATTATATTATCAGCTATCTGATATCCGCTAAAGATAGAAATCTTTATATCTTTATATCTTTTAATCTTGATATCTTATCATATTTAGATTTAACACAATTCTTTCGAAAAAAAATAATTATAATAGCTTACAATGTGTGTCAAATAGTTAATTTAATCTCTTTTACTATACGATTTGTATCACAAATGATTACTAAGTTACACTTATCACGTGTTATTAAATAATATTATCGAGCAATATTTTCGGTAGATCGTATACGTATATATTTTACTTTCATAATAAATTGCATGACACGTAGAACGCTGCGATAATAATCATCCATTAAGTTAATGAGAAAGTTTACTTTGTGTGTTGGAAAATTAATTATTATTCTGCTGTATTTTTCAAAGATACATTACACGGAAAATATTTGTTACAAAAATTTTCGACCAAATTGTCTTTCACATGTTATCCTTTTTGCTTCGATTATTAAGAAAATAATTTGTTAATCTTGATAAAAAATATTTTGATCTTTTCTATAATGAATTCAAAATTTTTCAATTCTGCAAGCAGAGTTATGCAGTGACGTGTTAAAAACCATCTGTAATCCATCAACGCATTGAAATTTGTCATTTTATATTCATAGGGAGATAGAGTTTTTGTCATATCGAAAGTGAGTAATATATCAATGTAGACCTTTTTAGTTGGTATAGAAAAAACGCTAATATTAAAAAGAGAATCATCACATGTGCAAATAAAAAAATGTAATACTAGATGGTGTAATTAAAAAACGTTTATAAATGCAAGCTTTTCGATGAAGAAAGATCTCAGGCGTATGCGTAGCTCAATCAGAATTCCATTTACGATGTGTGCATATACGATATGATAATAATACAGCATCGAAATATGTACTTCATTCCCGTGGATAAGCAGAAATATTTCAAATCTTGAGAGATTTGTTGTGCGATGTCGAGTTATTTGAATTTATGATTTCGTTGTGCGATTTTACGGGAGGATTACCGAATAATATTTCGCTCTGGAATATTGAGGTTGAGGAAAGTTTCCGGGTTTGTTTTAGATAATAAGTTGTCGGAAACATGTGTGCTATTTTCCTATAAAAAATTATTTTTATATTTTTTTGCAAATGAAAATATTTTAATATAGTGTGATATTAAACTACGAAATGATTCAATGTCATCTCGATATTGTAATAAATCGTTTGAATCAAGAGCTTATTTCATAATTCGAAATAATTGCGACTATCTAATTGCCTCTATTATGACTATTATCAAATGGTTTGTTATGCATAAAGTACAATTATATATCGCAATGTACAAGAGGTACAGAATATTCGCAACGAGTTATTTATCCGTATTAATACGTATACACGTATGTCGAGTCCCTCTTGCCATCAGTGAAACGCCTTGCTGACGCCAGAAAGACATATTCGTCGCTTTGGGGCTAATAAGAAAATGACAAGGAGAACTTGGCGAAGCTAATTTTCAAGCTATTATTTCCCCTTTGGTCATCTCTGCCCACTATTACTCTATATATCACCAATTATGTATGTGTACGGCGGAGCGAATCAAAATAGACGTGCTCGCGCATGAATTGGCCATTGTTCAAGATTCAATTTAATTACGATGCTATTCTCTAAATTACACACTTTTTCGTATGGCTTTATATATTATTTTTTATATGGTTTTATGCAGAAATTTTTTTACCTCTCTCTCTCTTTCTCTCTCTCTCTGTTTTAAATGTAATTCTTTCAGATTATCTATATAATAATATATATCGCGTTTGTATATATTTGAAGTATGTAAAAATTTAAAAAAAAATAATTTCTTTAATTATAATAATACATATAGAGTGTTAAAAAAAGTACTATCAAGCTTTAAGAGTATGTGGTACTCGTAAAAACAAACCGAAAAGTCTTAAAGCAATCTTAAAGTCTTAAACTGTACTCCAAAAACCATTTATTTTCGAAATATAAAGCATTTTCTATAATAAATAAATAATCCATTCATTTCAAGTGTACATTACATAACGTATTTACACGCGATCGTTCGTACATTCGTTCTTTACAAACTTCTAGGATCGATAAATAAATAAAAAATAATTTTTAATCTACAGCAGATGTGTCCAATGCGCCTCTGTTCATTTTAACACACAATTCGGCACGTTTTCTCATTGAAACTCGAACACGTTCAAAGATTCCAGTTTATTTCGTATTTGTTGACAGAGAGTTTAAGAGTGTATATTTTTTTCTCTCATAAATTTTAAAAGATCAAAACAAGTTTTTAATGAAATTGATTTTGATTATTTTTTTTATATGCGTCATAATTTTGTTTATCCTATTTTTTCCATCGTGTTTGTTTATATTATTCATCGCGAAAATAAGCTTTAATCTGAATTTGATCAATCAAGTTTGCTTTATCTCGTTTTATCAATTGTTTATCAGCGTTTATCACTTAATCAGTTTCCATCTCATGTAAGTGCATTGATTAATAATAAGCTGACACAAGGAGGGGAGAGAGAGAGAGAGAAGAAAGACTCTTGGCCACGTAATTTGCAAGACCGCGATGTTTTGCCCGAGGAACGAAGCCATATCAATTCCTTTAATCACATTTATTCAAAGGCCACTGACCGTTTTTAATAAATGACTAGTTTGCTGAGAGTCATTACTTTGTTGTTACGATATTATTAAAAATGTGATGAATATATTCATTCCTCTTATTATACGGTAATAAAGTTTTACAAAATCTCAAGAAACGTTCTACAAACAGATTATAGCATTGAAATCTGTATACTGTTAATTGTGAATATACTATGATTTATAAAGTGATGACATTTAATATTTCCATTATTGTGATTATTAAGGGCTTTTGTAAAATAATATTTAAGATGGAAATATGAGATTATTATTATATTTTTAAGACGTGCATTTTTATAACATAGTTGTCAGATAATTTCTTTGTAACATTATCGTGGTTTATTTAAATTATTACATTTTCTTTAGAAATAAATCTCTCGTTGCATGAAATAGCATCGAATGAGCTTTTGACGTTAAATGTTAAAATGTCATTTGAAATCTGAAAACGCCCCATCATTACATTTCGATTCGTAAAATACTATATTCTCTTCGTCTTGAGAATCACGCTACCTGTAAAACTTGATTTTTAATGGAATTTCGTTTTGTCTTTGGAAATTTAGTCTCCTCGCTATGATATAAATCTTACAAAGAATGTATTTTGACACGCAAATAATATACGATATAATCGCGCTTGAAAACGACTTGATCCTTACGTCTAGTGTTTTAACGGCAATAACTACATAATACTTAGCGTGTCAAATTTTTTTGTCGATTTAACGAGTTGAAAGCTGATACGGAAAGAACCGTCGGGCAACAGCTTGAAATTTCTCGTAACAGGTATACAACTCCGCAGTGATTATTTAAATATGTGCATATATTTTACAGATTATTCCATAACGTTGTTACAATATTTGATTAAGTTTTTCTAAATTGTTATACACTGTGTGTGTAATACAAAATGTAAATTAATTCACATTTATGCAGTATACACTGCAATGCTCTAATAACTGCCATGGTATCCATTAGATTAATGCATTTCTAAAATGACGAGATGAAACGGATGCGTGACAAGAGATAATCGATGATATCTCACGAATCGTCCCTGTGTCAAGCATTTCTGAGTCGCCTATTCTGTCGCCTGTTCGTATTTTCCGTATATTACAGCGGCACACGAGACGCGATTGTTGATATTTGATAAACATAATGGTTCTTGATTATATACCGTTTGTATTTCATGCGCGATCGCGCCTTTGCAATATGTGGTGGTTCTCTAGTATTTCGCCGATATCTAAATTAGTTTCGTCGGGTTTGTATAAAGCTCTGCTCAGGAACCCTCGTATTACTCGGTCAACTTTAGCACTTTCGGGACAGCGTACAAGCAACTTGCTGTTAGACGAAATAGGATAGCTTAATGATGATAGAGTTACGATATAAAATTTGGCTGCACGCGCGTGTTATCATAGTATATGTAATTTGATAAGAGGAAAATAGAAATATACCTACTATCCTCAAAAATAAAAATGTAAATTCAAAATACAGACGAATATGAATTTTGCTCTGTGTAGTAAATGTACATACATTTTGCCATTGCCTCGCAATTTCGTACATTATTCAAACGAAATGTAATAATTCACACACATTCACATATACACATATATATATATGTTGTATTCGCGTCTGTTTGCTTATCCGCTTACGGTGAATAATTTCATAACGCTCCTCCTCTCCCTCCCCCTTTATATCACGCGCCGTCACATCAATATGCTCGCACACACCGTCACTCTCGTTTAAAGGTGTTTTTAGAAAGTAATAGTACTCCGCAAAATTATTATTCGAAAATGTGTATATATATATATATATATATATATCTGCGTCGTACAGATCATCACGATCACAAAGCGGACCGCTTTGACGAAATTCACAACTAAATTTCAACGAAATTCTCTGTTTATTAATTTTACTTCACATGTATACATTCTGTACACTGTTACTATGTATATACGTGATAGAATGTCGCCGAAATAAAATTATTTTCGTGGCCGCACGTGTAACTTTTCATTTCTGAAAAAATATTATCTCGTGATTAATTTACGAGATGTACACTATATAAAATGAACTTTGTTCTTTTTAATATCATACAATTAAGATAATAATTTAACATCATGAAAGAATGATATTAAGACTTTTCGAAATGTCAATTAACTTAAGGGTTATTTTATGTTGGACATCTGGTATTCTTATCGAAAGAAAAATCGTAAAATATTAGTTATTAAGTGTAATAGAGACATAAATTACAGAGGTAATGAATCATGTATTTCAAAGAGCGTAAAGTATAATTATTTCGATATAAAATTTTAGATTTTTATCTTTATTTCTTCTTTTTCTGGAATTATAAAAAAATTATAAGTTATAAAAAAATGTAATTATAAATAAAAAATTATAAAAAATGTAATTATAATAAACTGAGACTTTTTTAAGCTAATTTTTTTTTTTCCTCGAAATGAGAAAAATATGATTTACGTTACCTACTGTGTCCCTTTATATATTTTACACAATTGAATTTCGTAAAAACGATTTTTTTTTTTTTTTTTGTCAAAATGTCTTTTGATGCGTTCCCACATATTGTTGAATACAAGGGTAGTGAAATGTTCTCAGGGGTCGATATTCGATAAAAACGATTTACTCGCACAATAACGTTTCCTTGAAATGAATACCGATAAATTTTTGGCAGGATACAAAATGTTATTGTAAAAGCTACACACACACGCATACGTAGTAAATAACCGTATAAATTACAGTAACAAAATATAAATTTTAATCAAATTTAAATCCTGCTTTAAATTTACTTCGCATTTTGATATCAAATGTTAGGATTAACAGATAGATTATTTTAAATAAATATTTTAAATATGACACACGATACACTGACAGCGCAACAAACAAGTTGCTTGATTAATTGTTAACCATATCATACGTATAATTATGTTTGGATCTCGATTCAGTAGACTTGCGAGGTAACAGAGAAATTCGAGAAACACATCGCGTTGAGCAATAATTTCGAGATTTAACTACTGAATTATACATATTATTTTAACTAATTGTAAATTAGGACTTTTGATATTTTATGCCAAAAGAAATCGAAACTAATTATTGAATCTAATCTTCTCGATTATTACATAAATTATATGTACGCAATCATCTACATTATATTTTCTTTCTCTGATTGTGTATATAATTGATTGTGAATATCATTATTTATATATGAACCATTAAATCGAATTGTGATATCGAGACAACACATTTTGATATATATTTTAAATAATAATTTGAAAGCGATATTCATTAACGCGATTGATAAATAAAATTTTATATCTATTAACATAGTTGTTTTCCATTTCCGTTCAATCTTCAAACGAAATGAACCCGATACTCGCGCTTAGAAACACTTCAACTTGTGATTAGCATAATGGGGACTCATTGGTAACTCGTGTGCGATCGATCGACTATGAGACTAATTCGCAGGCTATAGGCAAGTGCGACGAATCGATAGCTACTCTGCCATTGCGGTTTTACCGCAGTGATACACAGCCTTACACTTTGTAGCACTACATTTGACAAATTAATGTAATTACGATGGTGACGAGACGCGTTCGACTTCGCTATATAATATTCGTAAAGTCGATCATATTATACACGACAAGATGGATACATATACGATAATTACGTTGTGTCATCAAAGTTAATGGGCCAATGAAATATAACATGTAGAAATAGAAATATTTCATTTATCGAAATCGTGAAATTTTTATTTTATTTTTAGCAATTTATAATTTTTGTGTGATTTTATATATATATATATATATATATATATATATATATATATATATGTGTGTGTGTGGGTATGTATATATAAATTTATGCAAAACATACATTTTTTGTATATAATAAAAAATGTATACATATAATAAAGTATATAAGTATCAAATTATTTCTAGTAATATCTAGATTTCTATCTCTATCCTTTCATAGTTTGATATTTATGGTACTGGATAATGTATAATAAAGTTAGTTTCTCTAAAAGTCGAGAGAGTACACAGCTATATTCTCTTAGCGTGGTAAAGAGATGAAATAAAATTTTCTCACAGACAGAAATCGCGCAGAAAATATTTATTTCGACTAAAGCGTCTCTAAAAAAAAAAAATTTAACTTGTTTTATAATTGTCGATGTATTTTATATTTTTTAGGAAATAAAAATCTTACAAAATGTGTTAGATTCTCTTTTTTTTAAGATTTTATGCGAATGCTGATAATATACGTTACATCGCTCAGGAAGTATTGTTGATATTTATTTCGACTAAAGAGTGTCTAAAAAAAATTTAACTTGTTTTATAATTGTCGAGATATTTTATAATTTTTAGAAAATAAAAATATTACAAAATGTGTTAGATTCTCCTTTTTTAGGATTTTATGCGAATGCTGATGTTATACGTCACATGGCTCAATACTGAGGATTTAAAAAGCTGCGAAACTGGCAACGTTCAATCAGATATTCAGGCGATTTCGCATTATATTACATTTTGTTACGAAAGAAAAATTCCACAATAATTTTCCACCTCGCTCGCGTTGATTGATGATCGTGTACGTACATAAATATATATATATATATATATATATATATATATATATGTATGTACATACATGCAAGTGCCACGTGCATCGCGCACATTTGAGCGCTTTGTCGAGAAACGATGATGACAGAGCTAAAAATGATATCTTTTGTTTACTCTTCCTTTTTTTTTGCAATTGCAGTTGCATCTCCACCGGACAGACGAGTCACGAGGGACGATATTGGAGTGGCCTCGGCCGGTGCAGCGACGAACAACGCGACTGCTACCGCCTGCGGCGCGAGTGGCGCAGCTTCCACGAGGCAGCGCAATCCTTCCTCCTCTCCTGGTCGAAACGGCCAACTCTCCAGTAAGTTTTCGAGGTATATTACCTCCCCGAGATATACGCTTTAACGCTTATCGACCAGTCATTCCTGCAAGCGTATTTCTTCGAAAAGCAACGTTTTTTTTTTTCGTTTTTTATTTTCTTCCCTCTTCGTCAACTGCAAAGTGCTTCAGAATATTCGCAGTAATTTACCCATTGACATACATTTGGATCTTAGAAATACTAATAACTGTTGCAGGTTTTAAATGGGAAAAAAATTAAACGTAATATTGAGAAAAATATTGAAGCTAGTTTTATGCATTTGCATAAGAATTGAATTTTATGTGTAAAACTTTTATGTAGTAGTTTTATTTACTTATACGATAATATTTTTATATTTTATTTTAAGAATCAGATTTTTCCACAAAAATATCATATTATTTTAGCGTTACGTATTACAGAAATGAATTTTCTGACAAGAGTGCGCGGATCTCTTTCAATGTAATAAGAGAAAAATAGTAAAGTAAATAAGGAAAACTTACTTTCTTATAGATATCAAGCATATTTATTTTCCATTAGTTTATATATGAGAATTTACTTATATTATATATAATAGAATGTCTATCTGTATGTTCTCTATAAACTTCTCTTTGATCGATGAACAAATTTTGCATAGTTACTCTCTAGAACCTTTCAAAAAATAAAATAAATAAAACTTGAACACCTTATCTCCCCCCTGATTTTATTTGCTTAATACTTTGTAATAAGAATATATTTAAATTAAAATTTTATTAAAGTAAACTCCAATATAATCTAAAATTAATTGAAGAATGTAATCATCTTCAAACTGATCAAAGAATCTGCCCTTAAAAGGATATTCGGCGATTTTTAGATACCTTGTATATAATATAAATTAAAAGAAATATTTATTTTACATTAGTTTGTAAAATGTTACAAAAAAATTAATTAATTTAAAATTATTTTTATGTTGGCGAGAATTTGTTTATTTCGGGAAATGTTACAATTTTAAGGACTACAGTGATTGAGATAAAATTAATTAAAACGTCCATATTTTAAACATTTTCTCTTTATTTTCTAAAATAATGATTTACACCGCTGTAATTCGTTGGGATCTTTGTTTGCGGAGAGGTTTCTTTGTAATTTAAAGTATGATTTAATCCAACTCCATTGAATCGTATTAATCGAAACGATTACGCTCTCTGTGTTTCAGAACAAGGCACTTTGACGATAGTACGCCGAAGTTCCGGCAAAAGCAAAAGCAGCATTGGCAGTGGAAATTTTGAAAGTTCTCCACCGCCGCACAATCCCGACACTTCATATTTATCGAGCCAATCCGTCGACCTCGATGAGATCCTGGATAATGTCGACCTCACGACGGATTCGCTTCCTGCCGTTGACACTCCCGACGCGTGCGACAAAGCTGCTCTCAGGTATCATATCGCATTGCAGGTATTAATGGCTTTGCAAATGCGACACGCTTTAAGTGTATGCGGAAACTTGCTAAGAGTAGCCTCAATAAAACATATCTTTTATTAATTGCTAAACGATTTTACATAAAACTTTATCGTTGAATTATTGTAAATTAATGAATGCATAAAAACTACATTTTTTTATTACAATGAAAAAATATGTCATACATAGATTCTTATCATTTTACATTCTCGGAGCAATCATGTTTTGCATATATTAAAAAAACACAACTTGCATGCAATTATATAATTTTATATAAAATTATATATAAAATGGACAAATTTTCTTATATATATAAATTTGTATAATTAAATTGCATAATTTTATCTGATTATATATACAAATTTTTTATCGGGTATCTACGTGAATTATCAATATTCATTGGCTTATTAATATGCTTTATAGTCGTAATATTATACACGGAGTGTTAAGTGTTATATTTCTTGTACGGATTCAATCGCTAAATGTTTGATTCAACGTGAGATTAGAATCCGGCGGCAGGAAAAAAAAAAAAAATATCCACCCTTTCGGGCATCGAAGAGTTAAATACAATTACGTTAGCAATCTCGACTTGTCGCGCAATTATCGGAAAGCGATTGGATGCGAACGTCTAGTTTAGAGAGCACGTTATTGGCGCACAGGGAACAAACTCTGAGGATACCTCTCTTTTACAGATTGAGGTGTTTATTGAGGCAGCTACAACACGGGGAGATATCCGCAGAACTGCTCCAACGAAACTTGCATTATGCAGCTCGTGTACTTGAGGCCGTTTTCATCGACGAGACCAAGTAAGTTTCCTTACACGAGCGAGTCCCTCTCTCGTCTATTATATACAAATGTACAATGCAAAGAGACACAATGGTCTATATACTTTCTATGATTATTTCAAGTACTACTGTTTTTCTTTTGCCGAAATTTACAGACATCGCCGATACGCTATTATCGCCTTCACGTCCCGCATCTCGGTTAATTAACAATTCTCTTCTTATAGGCACCGTCGGTATCGTATAATTCTTGTCGTCCAGAATAGAGACGACAACATTCAAGTCTGATTCATTGTGTATAATTTATCGATGTGATAGCACTTGTTTGTGTTTCGATCGAACCGTGTTGCGTTTTACATAATGATCATAAATATTAATCGATTCTATTATTGAATACGAGATATGACTTGGACAGCAGGATCGATTACGCGACCAATCATTAATTAATTTTATCGATCGGCACAGTGCGCAACATTTAATGCGACGCGTGGTTCCGGTTTTTTTTTTTTTTTCATTAAATACAAGTCAAATTCAATGCGACCAGCTAGCCTCGCGTAATAAGAGTTCTCGCGATGCGTCGTGCCGGATGAAACTCACAACCCCTGTGCAGGGGTCATTCGGCGATCAAAGAGACAGCCAGTTATAAGGGACAAAGGCTATTTCTGAATGTGCGCAAACAAGACCAATCGTCCGGACGATAAAACATCAAGCGCGCCGATGAATTGAACGTTATATGCGACAAAGTTATGACAAAACTTGTCTAGCTTCTATAACCGAAATCGTTTCTGTAGGTTCATTGTAAAGGGGTCGACGTCGGCGCCTCTTTAGCTCAGTGGTAGAGCACTGGTCTCGTAAACCAGGGGTCGTGAGTTCAATCCTCACAGGAGGCAAGAGAATTTTTGTTGTAAAGGTTCCTAGCTCTTCCTCAATTGCCGTCATATTGACGCTATTACATGAAAAGTGAGAAATTATGTGGATTTCTGTTTTCTTACGAAAAATAAAATACATATTGAAGTAAGTTAGTTAGTTAGTTTCCTTCTTGCTTCTTTCTATGGCAACATTTATTTGATAATATAGATTGGTCCTTCCTTTCGGAAATCAAATATCTGCAGACTATGCAGATATGAAGTTTTAAAAAAATTGATTATTTTGAAGTTACAGACATCGAGATCTGAAAATTCAGACAAGTGTCTGAATTCTTAGGCAATTTTTTACTCTATTAATGGATAATTGTAAATTTTGATCAACTGTCGTAAGATCCAGTTTTACTGAAAATGTGTTGGAGATTTGCAAATTGAATTAGTCGAGTTTATATCGTACATTTCACCACTGTATATCACATCAAAGGTGAGTTTTTGTGCAAGAAAATATTTGTATGATTTCTCTCCTTTTTGATATCGTAATTTGATAATTGCAGAAAGGAAAGCGAGAAATCTTAATGATTTACCTTAATATATATATATTACAAACTTTTTTAATACTTATAGAAATATGTACGTCAAATTCGCATCGTTGATAGTACAATTGGTTAATGTTACTACTGCTATCGTACCAGTAAATTAATTCTTGCGATTATTAATTTGTGTTTTTTTTATAAAAAAAAAAGTAATCTTATCTTATAATTATTTAAAATAATCTTATAATTTTGTAATCTTAAAAATCTTAATCTTAAAATTATTTTATAATTTTTTAAAGAATTTTACTCTCAAATGGTTATCTTTTATTATGCACCTTGCATTGCGGCAAAATATATTATGCATAAAATGTGAAAATTTGCACGCGGCCGATTACTTGCACTTGATATATCTCCACGCCATGAAGATTATGACAAAATCTTCGATTATATATTGCTTGGATCTGAATGCTTGATTTTCTTCTATAATTTTTTTTCCGTTCACGCACCTGTAACTGGTGTGCATTGCAACAAAAGTATGATACGTATCTCGCAATTTTTAATTTCAGCAATCACTGTCATCAAAAATATTATGCTGCCAGAATATTAAGAATATTGTAAAGCACGACGCATCGAGAGTTTATTTTGTTCCAAATCGGTGTGGTTTGGTTTATTAGTGGGTATTCATCGAAAATAAACAACACGATGTCATCGATATCGAAAAGAAAGAAAGAAAGAAAGAGAGAAAAAAAAAAAACTTTAATCTTGTTTATTATCCTGATCTTTTTTACACATGAACTAACAAGCACTACCGCAGGGTGAGTTCAGGCGGGAATGAGTGCGCTCGGTCATCACGTAGGGGGGCGGGCCTGACGTCTTCATCCCTAGGGGGAGGCTTGGAACCGGACGGACCACAGGGCCACGCGGTGGTAACCCAGAAACGGAAGCTTCGCACCCCCGTATGGGCAAGGTTGCGAAACATTCACATTTCCAACCCCCTTATGACTCCCCGCACCGTCCGTCCCACCACATGATATACCACATCTTCCTCCGACTTTTTTTCTGGTCCCCTTTTCTTCTTTCCCCCCCCCCTCCTCTTTCTTTATCCCCTTTTATCCCTGCTCACCGATTTTCCCGTCCCTATCCGTGCCGTCGACGCTCTTTGTCGTCCTCTTTGTCGAACGATAGGTTCGCGTTCGCGCGTCTCGCGAAAAGCGAGATATTTCTCGATGGCTTTTCTCGAGAATAATAGTTGGTAATCGCGGCGATAAGCGACTAACTTTTTCGTAATAATGTACATATGTATTCCTGTTAAAATTCGGAGAGAAGCTATTTACAGATATATTTCTCATTACTTTATAATAAAAAAAATCTTCTATTTGTTTTCCAATATTTTATTTTACGTGACATTTAATATTTTATATAATATTTTATTTGCTCTTCATCGTGTTTCTCCGTTTCTCAATATTCATCCAACCGCGCTAAATGTCAATCTGCCAATACTCATCACAGAATTTTGCCCATAACGTGAATAACATGATTGACAATTGATCAGCGTCGCGGAAACGCGATGACGATGTTTGCTGGATATGACGGTTTTTATCTTTTATAGAGTGGATAAGAAATTATGCTTATTATTAATACAATTGACGTTCTAGGCTTTCCTATATTAAACGGATTGTTTAGCCACATTAAAATATTACTCTTATATTTGAATCTTTTTTGTTAATATGTTTCTTTGGAAATACTACCCAAATTGTCGCTCTTCTCCGTAGAATGCCAACTAATAAGTGGAACGAGTCAGAGTTTCGTTATCTTTTAGCGAATATAGCTTCTTCGTACGTTGTCTATCTAGTCTAGTTTATGTGTACAGAAATTAAGACGCATAACGTAGCTATGCGTACATATGTTAATAAGCATCTTTCAATAGTTCAAAAACTCAGATATAGTCTGATACATCAAGATACAAGACAATTAGCATGTGTCTCTACAAATTGTTGCATCGAGTAGTAATATAGACGATTTCTTTTAGAAAATACAGTCAAAGATATTCGTCACTCGTTTGAAATTATCGACACGTGTTAGTTCAATATATTTGACCCGCAATTAAACTTTCGGGTTTGCCACGTGTGAATGACCACAGAGACAACAATGACATTTAATTGTTCCGCATTTTTCCTAAATGTTGAAATATCTTATTCATTTCGCGACACGTGAATTTGTATTATAATCGGACAATGAGCAACAGGGAACATTAATTCCACATCATAGTCATTTATAATCACATTTATCGAATCAATCTCTTTTTTTTTTTTTTTTTAATTTTTATTTTCACATCTTGTGCGCGAAAGTCCAATCTAGATGGGGGGATAAAAATCGACGAGAGGAATGATCCTCGACTACGAGGAGCAAACGACACTTTCGAACACAGCATGAAAATTGTTGCCTTGCCTTGTCTATCTCTCTCGCTCCCTATCTCTAGTCTACGTCTTTTCTAGCCTCTTTCTAGGTGTGTAACCTACACGATTTGTCGGACGTATCTGCCTGCCGTGCAACATGCATCGTTTCTCACGATAATCGACCGTCTTTAACTGTTCTTGCCCGAGAAAATGAGGAGTGCATGTACATATATACGTTTATCGCCAAGCGGTCTTCGATAATAAGCATCGTCTAATCTATCGCGATGTGAGGGTGTGACTCGAAAAATGCTACGAGAGCGGTTGCGAGGATGGTTGTCCCGGAAACTGATCTTCAGCCAGAGCGAACAAATGGCGGAGAGCGAATAGAGAGGGAATATTTTCAAGTCACCCCGCATAACAGGCATGCCAGGGATGTTTGCTTGATGTAGAGCAAGAGACGCTTAGATCGATGTGAAACCTTTCAATGTGATATATGTTTTTCCTTCGTGTTTCACGTTATAGAGACGCCGATCGTGTGGAGTCAACCGCCACGTGTCGTCCAGGTGTACGCCGTAGGTTCGTTTCATCCAAAAAATTTTCACTTTACGCGAGCGCCAAATTACGAAGACAACACACCATCATGGAGATACCGCTCTTTTTTGCTCTTCGCACTTTGAGCTTGACGCCTTATCGAACTCCTTCTGCATGAAAAATCACTCGCGTGACTCGCGTGAGCCCTTGCTGTTTAATATATAATGTCACTTTGCTCGCGGGGTGTATCAGGATCCATGTTTTTTTTTTCACATTATTATGAATATTACGGGACACACTAAAAAGGGACCTTGAACATTTTTATTTTAATGTAAATTTACACAGAAGTGTGAAATAGAAGGTAGGAAAATTTAGAAATTTTTAGTTACTATATTGAAAAAACGATTCTAAGAAATGAAATCATTCTTCGTGTAAAACAGCTTTTTGCTTCTTTTTATACATTTCAAGAAATTATTCAAAATATCAAAAAGTATTTTATACAAAAATTGCATGATAAAAATATCTTTATTTTAACAATATTAATAAGATTTAGGAAAAATATATTTTTTTAAGATTTTTGAAAAAATTTTTTCTAAATTTTATTAATGTGATTAAATAGTGTTTTAATTATGAAACTTTTGTAAAAAACATTTTTTAATGTCTCAAATAATTTACGAGATATATCATACAAGAAAGATAAAAAGCTGTACTACGTATGAAGGTTGGTTTCATCTCCTAGAATTGGGTTTTGAACAACAACTAAAAATTTTTAAATTCATCTATTTATCTCCTTCCTCCTACATATGTGTAAAGTTTTATTAAATTGAGAGTTTTTCGATTTGTAAAGTTCTTTTGTAAGATAATATATTATTAAATATTTAGACAAAGTTACATAACACTGACACATTTTAAAAACAAAAGAAAAATAAATTAAGCTTGAAAAATCTAAATACATAATTGTCTTTATTAGAAATTTCACATTTAAAATTAATTTTACATTAAAAATTTTTTTTATCAAGGTATATGTATATATATATATATATATTTATTTATTTATTTATAAATGTACACAGTTTATAATTATATTTAAAGAGATTCTCCAATAAAAATCTTTTGTTAAGTTTGACAAAAAAAATCTGTAGTTGGCAGAATAGATTATGTGGTTCTGAGACACTCTACAATATAATGCGATTAGCAGTGTAAGAGATGCGCATGCAGACGTATAATGCTTTCCTGCGAACAACTTCGAAATCTATAGGTGTTTATGACAAAGTTCTAATTACAATATTTACCATAATTCGTCATCTATGTGTAAAATATCATGGACAATACATACTAATTATATGTTTTCTTAATATTTTAATTGATTGTTATAATTGTATTATTGTTATTAATGGCATCGATTAATCCAAATTTTCACACTTTCTCACCGATATCTAAATGTTTTGTGTTTTGTGTAAACTGTAATCAAAATCGATGGATATGTCGGAGATACACTTTCAAGCGAAATAACGATACATTTCACAGATTGTATCGTTACTCTGTATTATTATTGATCGTGGCATTAATCTTGGTTTACTGAAGAACACTCGAAATTATATTTGCTAAAACGACCGACCTAACTATCGTTCAAGCCTTATAAATCATTGTTGCGATCACTAAAGGTTTGAGATCAAAAATACGCTCGAAAGACCGCAGTGGTTCATTTAAATCGTTTAATTTTTACACAACCCTCATTCCACTATCCTCACAGACACACACACACACACACACACACACACACACATACATACCAACTCATTACTCATTTTGAACGCAATATTTATGCCCAATTTGCACTTCCTTTTTAAATTATTATATTGTTAGATTGGTATAATATGATTTTAGTTTTTTTAATCAATCGTTGATATTTAAATACTTGATTTAATTTTAGCTTAAACGCTTTAGAAAATAAATTAGAATTAGCCATAAGAATATTTTTAAAAAATTATTTAAAAAGTTATTTTATTCGGGTTATTATATTCGAATTTCTGTATAGTGAAAGATTTTGATATTAAAAGATTTTTTTGTAAAGAATTCTTTGGTAAATCTAGGATGTATTCTGTGCATCTCGTATACTCATTCATAAAACATAATATATAACGTGGAATATCGATTGTACCTCGGACGTAATCGCGATTCACGATCGTAATTCATTTTTACGATTCACGAGTGAATGAAAAATTATTTCGCATAAATCGTTCGCGGTATTCACGGTCTGTAAATTAACGACGAATAATCGCGTTTCTGACGATCACAATTTTCATGATGCATTTCGTAATATGGGGGGCATAAAGTTATATTGATGCATAACGTACTTCGATTTATACAACGGTGTAGAGCAAGCTTAAATGCAATGATTTTATCACAATAATCAATTTTTTTTTTCTGAGGACATCGAGCGTCTCGGCTCGATCTAATGCGTGTAATAAAGGTAGGCCGGTTTACGATCGTGCCGAATATGTTAGCGCGTCAGCTGATCGTTCATCTAACATGACGTTTCGCGATTTCCTCCCTTAGACGGCTGGCGGACGAGGACGATGAGCTGTCGGAGGTGCAGCCGGACGCGGTGCCGCCGGAAGTGCGCGAGTGGTTGGCGTCGACTTTCACCAGGCAGCTCGCCACCACGAGACGGAAGGCTGACGAGAAGCCGAAATTCCGCTCGGTCGCGCACGCCATCAGAGCGGGCATATTCGTCGATCGGATCTACAGGAGGGTCACGAATACCGCCCTCATGCAATTTCCGCCGGAAGTCGTGAAAGTGCTTAAGGTAATCCTCACCGGCGCGGCGGTTGAAAAGTTGGATTGAAGCGAGTGAAATTTTTAAGTAACGAAACACCAATCATGAGATATGGATCTTGAAGAAAAGAGAGCTTAGAATGCATATGTTGTAGCTAGATTACAAAATCCATCCTTTTATAAAACATGTAGGCATTCTTTAAGTAACAGTCACATTTTCAAATCATAATTAAAAATGAAACATTTTACAAATTAGCTAAAAATTTTAATCTTTTTGTAAAACGCTAACAAGCGACTGGTCACATTGTTAAGGGGTCATGTTCACAATCAGTCAGAAATTTTGAAAAAATAGATATTTGGATTTTTCTGTAAATATAACATCTGGAAAATATTCCCTGTAAGTTTCAAGTTAATCCGAATAAAATTGACGGAATTACAAGCATTCAAAGTATGCTCCACGCTCGATCGTTAGCAGCAAGTACAGTGCAACAACTGCACGCAAAGAAGAATGTTTCTTTGGCAGCGTCAAATTAATGTTTTAGAGGCTACAACTTCTTCCAAATTCATTATACAGGCCTGAAACGACTCTATGTAAGGTAAAAAAATGTATATTCTACTTAAATGCAAATCTGTTTTGAAATTTTAAACGTGTTTTTCTCAAAACCGTAATTATAAAATCGGTGATCAAGATAGCTCGAAAACTACTGCATCAATTTATTTCAAATTTTACAGACTTATTTTAGATATAAAAAACTAGTCCTTGAACTAAGGATTTTTTTATTTCGATATAGAGTTTTTTTTTAATTGACGAAAAACGAGTGATTTTTTCATCGAAAATTGAAAGTTTAACTTTAGATGTCCACCATTTTGTCCCAAATCAATATTCCGAAAAACTGTTTGTTCAAGGACTAGATAATTTAATATATTAAATAAATAATTTTTGCGAATTTTTTATTTCGGATGATCCAGATTCGAGCGGTGGTCATCGTAAAACAAGTTTTTCAAAAAGACCTCCGAAAGAATTGTTACATCGTTTTTATTTATTAATATTTTTTAATAAAAAAATTATGTGAAATTTGTAAAAACATACTCTCTTCAAATACAAAAACTTTTTTTTTAAGCCTTAGTTTTCGAGAAAAAAATTCTCAAAAATCACGTTTTTTCCGGCTTCCTGACTGAGCCCTTAAATACAATGATTTGTTTTAAATTCTGGGTTAAATCGTTGTCTTTGACGATGTGACGAATCGCTTGTCACCATTTTATAAAAAGATTAAAACTCCTAGTCAAATTGTAAAACATTTATTCATTTTTAATCATGATTTGAGAATGAGAATCATGATGTGGCCGCATTCTACAAAATGTCTACATGTTTTATTAAAAGACGGATTTTGCAATCTGACTGCGACATATAGAACACATCTCTCTGGTCTGATCTAACATTCTAGTTAGTTACATCTCGGAGATATGATAATATTTTCATCTTCGATCGTTTTCTTAAAATTGAATAAGTAAAAATTTCATTGATTAAAACTGTAACAAGATTTGATTTTCATTGGAAACATTCACATTTTACTTCTCCATCTTATGTTTCACTGATTGTGACAGTAAGACTTCCTGAAAAATCAACCATTACTTGTTAACTGATTTTTCTCAATAAGATTTCACTGCAGTGGTTTATTTATAATGAAAGCATACTTGTAAAAACTTGTTCTCTCTTATCAGTGATATAATACACTAATTTTATTTAAGAACTCAAAAAACTATTCGTACTCTTTATTAGTTAGAGAAAAGAGGACTCTAGTTGAGATTGATCAATTTATTGAGGTTTGTTGAAATTTTGTAATTTTAAACTGCCCATTTTACTGTTTAAGACTTTAGACGATTGGTCGTTCGATGTGTTTTCCTTGAATGAGGCTGCGTCGGGCACACCGGTGAAATATTTGGGCTACGATCTCATCAATCGATACGGTATGATTCATAAATTTAAAGTACCTCCCGCAGTTTTGGAATGCTTCCTCGGAAAAGTCGAAGAAGGATATTGCAGGCATCGAAACCCATACCATAACAATCTTCACGCTGCCGATGTTGCGCAAACGATGCATTACATCCTGTGTCAAACGGGTTTGATGGTGAATATTTCTGGATAGAGAGAGATATATATTACTTTAAACATATAATATTTTAAATATGATTTTATTATAATTTTGTGGCATTATTTTTTAATTATATATCTGATATATGTAATTAGACAACAAATATGTAGCCTTAATTTTGATTAATTATATTTGAAGAGGATTGAGTAATTATTATATTATAAAATTAATAATCTTTTACAAAGAGAAATTTTCTTAAATTTTTAATATTTTATATATTATTAAATTTTTAATTACACGTGTAATGTATTAAAATATAGAATATGCAATCTATTATGTATAAATCTAATACACTTTCCGAGACAAGAGTATCATTAAACTCTTGTTTTGTAATCTCTTTTTGCCTTAAAAAGAGCAAAAATCGTGAAAAGTGATTTAAATAAGTGATTTAGATAAGAAAATATTTTAATCGGTTTATTAGTTTAGCAAAAGAAGATACCTTTTCTGTTTAATTTTTTTTATCATTCATTCCCTCGACGATTCTTTCAACGTGAGGTTACCTCCAGCTGATTATATTACTTGTTGCAGAACTGGCTGACCGATCTCGAGATTTTCGCCACTCTCGTGGCAGCGATTATTCACGACTACGAGCACACTGGGACCACAAACAATTTCCATGTAATGTCCGGGAGCGATACAGCGCTCTTGTATAACGACCGAGCCGTGCTGGAAAACCATCACATCTCGGCCAGCTTCCGGTATGAGCAAACTTAATTTTGCGATTGACATTGTGCTCTCGGACAGTTTATATCTGAAAGTTGTAGACGAATCTTATCTTTCAAGAATTACTAAAACATTAGAATTAAAATTAATTAATTAAAATTAAGCATTCTTAATTTAATTAAAATTCTTAATTAAAATTAAAAATTAAAAAATTTAATTAAGAATGCTTAATTTTAATTTTTTAATTTACTATCTATTTTTTAATATAATATCTATTGAAAACACATGTGTGCGTAATAAAGAGTTAAGGCAATTTTTTTAAATATTTTAAAAAATTCTTTCGATTTAAATAACTTTGTCTTTTCTAGAAAGGTAGATCTAGATAGATAGAGAAATAGATAGACAGATTAGATGGATAGATAGAGAGATACATACCTATATTGGAAAAATTACATTAATATCTCTTGTAATGCCAATTTTACAATATTTCAGGATACTCAGAGAAGATGATTCCAATATATTGCAGAACTTATCGAGAGAGGAATTCCGAGAATTTCGATCGCTCGTGATTGACATGGTTCTTGCCACGGACATGAGTTTTCATTTTCAACAATTAAAAAATATGAAGAACCTATTAAGTTTGGCTGAGCCAAGTGTGGATAAGAGCAAAGCCGTCAGTTTGGTTCTCCATTGCTGTGACATTTCGCATCCTGCCAAAAGATGGGATCTTCATCATAGGTGAAGATCCTTTTATTTGTAACAAATATCAGTAATTTTTTTCTCGCTTGATTTTTATGTAGAATTCAGTCTGTTAAAAATTATCGCAGAAAAATAAAAACTGTTTTTACGAAATTTTCGTATATAGGTACTAAATTTTACTGAAAATTTTTAAAGCTCAATAAAAAAATGTATCGTAAAAAATTTCACTGAAAATTCATTAATTTACATATTATATATTTAACTCATTAATTTACAATAATTTATATATTATTAATAAACGGGAGGAAAAAAAAAACAGTCTATTATGTCACATTCAACGATGAGTAAATGACGTTGGTAATTTGAAATGTACAGGTGGACGATGCAACTTCTCGAGGAATTTTTCAGACAAGGTGACAAGGAGAGGGAGCTCGGATTGCCATTTTCTCCTCTGTGCGATCGTAACAACACATTGGTAGCTGAATCTCAAATAGGATTCATAGAATTCATCGTTGAGCCTAGTATGCAAGTATGCAGTGACACGCTGGAAACCGTTCTCGCGCCGCTTAATGTCAAAGATACCGCAGACGAGCCTAGTAATGGTAAAATTATCTTCAGAACACATGTTAAAAAAATACTTGAATTACATAAGAATGCTTGAAGTAATTACGCTTTAAAATTTCCTTCCTCTCTTTTCTAAAAATTGATTCATATTTAATTACATAATAAATTATATTTAGGAGGAGAAAATAGAAGGTTCAAAATCGACAAGCCTTGGATCCCGTGTCTTGCAGACAATAAAAAGATCTGGAAGGAACAAGCAGTTCGAGGTACATTAACACGTAATTTAAACGTCAATTAATCGCTTTTTCAAGCGATTAATTAAAAGTTTTCTCTCTCTCGGTAGAGAGAATAATTTTTCGGCAAAAAGTTCTCTTTCACAATCCATGAGAATCTTGTTTCTGCCTCTACAGACGCAGCTTATTTAACTTACTCGCTCCAACAAGATTAAAGCGAGTTGCGACGTGTCAATGTTCTGTTTACAGATGCAGAAGCCAAAGCACAAAAGGAGCAAGAACAAAAAGCCAGTGGCAATCGCGAGGATGGTGGAGGAGCGCAGGCTCCGGCCGAAGAATGAAAGATACAACGAGCAATTGTATTCTTCAAAAGTCTCTGTAACTTTAGACTGCGAGGAAGCTCGTGATCTCTCATTGGATGGCATCTATTATATAAGTTTATGGGCTCCTTATTACGCTTACGAATGAGAAACAAGCATCATTCGGTAGTAGTACAAATAGACGTATGTATGTATGTCATACACATTAGATGAGCGAAAATGACGATTCGTAATATGTTGAGAAATAGTTTATTTAAATTGTTAGATACCAAAGGCCCGAGTCACATATTTGTCTCTGCTATATTCTATCTAGGATGTTTGAATTAGAAGTTATCGATTATTTTTTACGGCTCAATATGTAAAATTGTTTGATCTCATTAGAAACAGATAACAGTTCTTTTCGAGATACATAATCATCGTCGATGTTGTAGTGATTATGAATTCTTTGTCAGGAAAGTCCGATTTCAAATCCAGCTTTACGTTTGTCTTCGATTCTTAAAATTCTTTTATTAATTATTCATCAATAAATAAATCATATATATCGTGTATTATGAGAAATAAAACAATGATCCACGAATCTTGAATTATGTTGTGATGATAATTTGACACAAAGACATCTCTTGTGTTCTTGAATTTGAAACAATACGAAAATTGATGCACCAGTCTAAAATTAAAAATATCTTGCGAAAGATTTATGCGAAAAAAAATCTGATAAGAGAGACAAACTTAATATATTATCAATAAAAGATTGAATTTCAATAAATTTCTACATCAGAGAATTACATATTTTAAATATTTGACTTCTTTTACAACACTTTTTAAAAAACTAAGCGACTAATTAAGATTTGTTTTTTGATTAAATTTATTGATATCAGATTAAAAATCGTATTTATAGGAACAGATGTATTCAAACTATTTAACTTGCATGAGAGAAATTAAGCGATAATCAATTTCTTTTTCTCTTAAAGTTTAATTTGACAGTATTCCATGAAACTGCAAACTAAAATATTTGATATAAAGAATGTTACAAAATTTATAATGACTAAGTCTTTTTACAAATGAAAGAATTTATACGCTTCGAAATCAATTATAACTATCGATGATGATTATATTATTGTATGTATAATAATATTGTATACTTGTTGCATAAGAATCTCAGATACTTATGCAGCGATTTTCTTTCGTTTGCTGGCGATCACCGCACAAAGATATAAATATTGCACAATAATCTTGCGTTTTTAAAGCGATCTTTTTGTGTTTAATTTTATTAGGTAAACGAAAAGAACAATTTTTGTGAATAATTGAGACTCTATGCTTCCGACGCGGTTTTTACCGGAAGCATCGATCTCTCTCATTTACTAATTAGTGTTTATTAATTAATCGCGGTGAAAAAATAGGATTTTGCGAAGCACAAACCTTGTACATTCATACCGTTCGTTAGATGTGTATCCGTATACACGTACACTGAGGGAGCTTTAATGTGTGTGTGTGTGTGTGTGTGTGTGTGTGTGTGTGTCTTGCGTGCATGTATGTGTGTACGTATGTTTAATGTGTGCATGTAATGTTTAAAAAGAAGGAGCAAAATAAAAAACAAGATGCGGCTATAATATTTAGTCGACACATGTTACATAACTGTTCCGGAGACAAGAGATAAAACATTATTTTATTGGATTTCTCGCGATATTACGGCCGTAGTATACTTGCGCATAACAACACGCATGTCCCTACTTAAACTTGTAATTAAACACATATCTGTGAAGAAATGCATGTCACGGCAATCGTAAATTTTTGTCACGATAATAGACAATTTGTTATCGTGTCGATATGCATTGCGTAATGCCGCATCATGCGCGTAAGAGAATCGGAGACATAAAAACTTTGTAGTTTATCAGTTTATGTTTATCACTCACAATGGTGCTGTCGTTTCTGCAAATTTACTTCTTATGATTTATAAATGAATATATACATATATATATACTTTTTTAATATATCTCTTACACATTTGTCAAGTTACAAATTAAAAAGAAGAATAACGTGACTTTTCTTCGCAGGTAATTTGTCTAAATTTGCTAAACAAGTAAAGGGTTAAATATATTTTAAAAAATAAGTTTGTTATTAAATTTATAGACAGGTGATAAATGAAAGTATTTATCGATAAAATGACTCCGGTTCTGTGTACGTAGCAGAAACTCGAGATAAGGCTCTATGTAGAGAAATGAAAAACATTATCGTTACAAAATTACTGCAATACTGCGTAATATTGCTAAATATTAATAGAAGACAAAATTATAACAGATTTTTCGAGTGAAACATTTTATCATCAGAGTCACAGAGATATTATATATATACAATATACTTATATCGATATAGAGGATGTATAGGATAATCTCACTAGTTTTGAAGAGTATATATAAACACATATCCGTCCTGTATTTATTTAATTCCTCTCATTTGATTTATATGAGTTTGCGCTGTTGTTGAATATTCAACATATTCTTCTTTCCTTTTTCGGAGTGTTAATGTGTTCATATATTGTATAATCATTTATCTTTTTCTTGCCATTTTTCTTTTCTAAATGTTTCTCTCATCGACTGTGGCTTGACTAATTGAAATCAATCAAAAACTTAGTGTAAAAAGATAAAAGCCCGACAAATTTTAAACTATTATATGCTACGCTCAATTAAAGTTTAACAAAAATTTTATTTAAATATTTATTTACACTTTTGCGCGATTTAATTTAATTAAAGGTTTTATTAAAAATTCTCTTATCGTAATTGCTTTGATTTTTGTTACAAAATGCGAACATCGCGTAATATTAGCAAAATGTTGTAACGTTAGATTAATTCTTTCAAATATAAAGTTCTTTCAAATGTTATCACGTGCCGGTTAGTCGCGTGCAATGAAATTTTTCTTCCTGCAGCGGACGAGGGGCCAAAACCCGTGATAGAATTAAAGTGCATTGAGAAATTACGATTGTATTAAGAGAATCAATCAGTCGCGTGAATAAAATCATTCGGGCAAAGTCAAAGGACTTTATATTGCACTTAAACTTGCTTCTCCAGTGAATGGACGGCGGCAAATGCATTGCTTGAGTTTAAATTCGAAGAAGACGAGTGCCCGTCCCATGTGTTTATTCACGTGGCTCGATTATTTTATCGTCTAGAGCTCTCTTTTAAATCAACACTGGCCTTTCCTTCTTATATATGATATGCGCGAGAGACTAGGATTCTCTAAAAAAATGTCTCTAAAAGGAAGAAAGAGCGTTGACGAAACTGCGTTGACAGTTAAAGCGGCGTGTGCATATTATTACGCTTGATATACGAAGAATCTTTTAAATATATCGGTATAAGTAAGAGAGATTAATTATAATAAATGATGAGTATATCTCTCTCTCTCCCTCTCTCTCTCTCTCTCTCTCTCTCTCTCTCTCTCTCGAGCAAATATAATTGCGCAAAATTGGATGGAATAGGATGATAAAAAGGAAGGTATTTTAACAATACTGTACTCGACCAATACTATTAATTCTTAAGCTAAAGGTACATACACAATGAATCCCTTGCCTCCCTTAAGTCTACCTTTCTACTTATCTCGAAACAGGGGAACGCCCGTATATTGTTCGTAGATTATATCATTAGTCTCGATTATTGTAAATCTTCGGCGAACGACGACGCACATGCCCGCCACGCCATGCAGTTGACGCTGATCGTTTCTAATTGTAAGTGTCTTACCACGGATTCATAATGATCGTACATTTTCTCTTTAGATTTATTTTCTAGCACAATTTAATACAGAGAAGAATGTGTACATAACTTATGGCAACTTCAGCACCATGTCCATTTGATGTGATGTAATGAAATGTAAACGTATAAATATATATATAACGAGAGATATATTAATATCTTACGCAAAGAAACGTCATATCTATGATTAGCATTGTATTTCTCTCTCTCTCTCTCTCTCTCTCTCTCTCTCTCTCTCTCTCTCTCTCTCTCTCTCTCTCTCTCTCTCTCTATCTATCTATCTATCTATCTCTCTATCTATCTGTCTATCTATCTATCTATTTCTATCTCTCTTTCTCATAATTCTACAGAAAAATAAAAAGATATTAAAAAAATGACTTAAACACTATTGACTTAATTTGGAAAAAACAAATACGATGACGTATGTGAAATCATCATAATTCACAAAGATTAAAACTTAATTTTATAAATAATCCCTGGGAAATATAATTGCTTCATAGTTTTTCTTTAAAAGTTTGTATTTCATGCCCTTTCAAGTACAGTTATATAATAAAGTAAGTAAACATTGTTAAGAAAGTTATTTTATAATTGAAATATTGCTAATCATAAAATACTAGCTTGTGTTCTTATAAATTTTTCAAAAAAATATTAGAATTAGTATTGTGAAAAACATATATGTAAAACTATTTCTATTTCTATTTCTTTTTTTATTACTCATCTTTCTATTTTACACAAAAATATAACTAAAACTTGAATCTTATTTTTAGTCGTACAAAGTAAGGGAAAATATGACTATTAAAAATTTCAAGAGAGCTTTAAACGCACTTATTGCGGATTTGTTCCGTATGGTCTAGGATCCTTCGTCGCTAAAGCTTCATGTGGCATTACTACCATTTCACATATCTGAAACAGGTAAACCATTATATACTGAATGTATTGTATGCTATTATACTTAACTGAATGGATCGAGGATCGAATTTTCTCGTGCGGGTAATTTTTAATTTTATAAATAGCATTCTACAAATATTCGAAATTGACATATTTTTCACACAAACGATCTATAAATATTAGATAATATTAAATTAAATTATACGCGATTTACTGATGATTAAAAAAGCACTTTTTCTTGCTGATTTATGTAATGAAAGATATTTAATTAGAGATATAAAAATACACACACACATACACACACACACACACATATATATATATATATATATATATATCGAAGTTATTAAATAATTTCCTAAATAATATCTGCATACCTGCACACGTTTTGGCACACTTAAAGTATAAATTACTGCTTCTGCAATATCAGTGTCCTCTAGTACCGGGATACCTTCGAATGTTGTGTCCATGCCCATTTGGTTGAAGACATCTGTTACCATAGCTGTCTTCACCATGCCAGGACTGATGCTCTGTGTTTAGAAATATATTTTCAAATTCAAATATTACTTTATCATTATTATTTTAAATCCAATTATCTTATCTTATCACATTACGAAAAGAAATGACGTTAGATATAAAGAAAAATACAAATTATTGTCGAGTTTAAATTACAAGTTTAATTTACAAGCACGATACTTTTCTGTGTCCGATTAATGATGAATAATTTACAAATTAAATATAGATGATTGAATTGGCAAACTTATAATGGAAAGATCGCATACCGTGATTTTTATATCAAGCTTTGCGGCTACAATTTCGTTGCGCAGACTCAATGTCATTCCAGTGACAGCATATTTGCTGGCGCAATATACACTCACTGGCATACGAATACTCTCTGCGAAATGCCCCGCTATACTGTGAATGAGATAAAAAATTTAATTAGCAATGTAAATTTGATTTCTTCACGAAAATAAATAGTAACAATAAATTACGTTTCAATTAACTTTGAGTTTCTGTATATATCGATATATATCTATAGATGTCTATAATAAATAACATATCTACAAAAATATATGTTATACAGGGTGTTCCAGGTTTCTTCTGCCAAACCGTGCCAATATGTTTTACAAGTAGAAATAAAAAAAATGTATATTATACAAACATATGCTTACAAATGTTTTATTAAAAAGTTATAACAAAAATAAAATTAAATGATAACGGAATTATTTTTATTATTAATACGGTATTGTGTTCACTGTATGAGCAGTAAACACTTAATATTTAATATTTACTAAAAAAGAAAGAAAATCGACACGAAATTCTGTGGTAATAAATTCTATTTTCTCAGCAATGTCAATCTTGTATTGAAAACTACGATGGATGTTTTGAAATAATAATAAACACAACAGTAATAAATACAAATGTAAACAGATTAAATAAATAGGTCGTCGATCTACTTTCATGCATGTCAATAATAGAAACAAGTCCGTTATCATTTTATTTCATTCTTGTTTATAATAAAGCCTATAATTATATAACACTTTTTCTTATTTTCATTTGTAAAACTACTGGCACAATTTAACGGAAAAAACCTCGAACACCCTATATATAAAAAATTAGAATAAAAGGAGAAAGAACCGAAATCACGTTACTAATATATCGTTAATTCGTATTTACCAGTGTAATTTATCGACTTAAATCTTTTTGTTTAGTTCGAAAAATTTAAATAATTTAACTATATAAAACATTTGCAGATGCATTTTTATCATCTCGGTGACTTATATATATTATAAAAATTATATTATAAATATGTATTATAAAATTTTGTTTTGTAATCAAATGACTCATATTTTCTCGATGACGCATACTGTAAGTTTGAAATTATTATTCATAAAAATATTTTTTAAATTTTACTTGTTTACATATCTAATACCTACCTGTTAATATTAATGATATGGCCTGAAGCTTTGCGCTTTTTGACAGATTGTACCAACTCTCGCGAACCGATTGCCATTGCGAGCACATTTACATCCAGAATTTTACGGTAAGTTTCCGTTGATCCCTCTTTCAATAAAAAAATGTGTAAAAAATATACATCTTGTAATATATATTTAAAATTCTAAACATTTATATATCATACTAACAATAAATGTTGTCACAAGATACGTTTCAATCTTATACATAATTGTTTGAAAAATTTTTACAAATAAATCGATATTTTTTTTCGAGAAAAAAAATGGATAAAAGACAGAGTATATATATATATATATATATATATATATCTACCTATAATCGATTCAGCTGAGACCACACCAGCGTTGTTGATCAACACATCAACTCCGCCAAATTTTTCCTCCGTCCATTTAAATACTTCGAGGATATCCTTTTCTTTTTGAACATCGCATTGCAAGGGGTGAACTTCACCTTTAAATTTACCATTGATATTTGCCGCCAATTCCTTCAGTTTCTCCAATCTTCTTGCGACAGCGACGACTTTCATTCCATTCTTCGCGAGCTCTGTTGTGATTTGTGCACCTATTCCAACGCTCGCACCAGTCACCAGAGCGACTTTTCCTGCCCAACGATACATCACGGTGGAAATCTTACGAAAGACTGTTAACAGACTGATCGTGGATCGTGTTCTATAGTCCCCTTTGAACGCTTACCCTCACCAACGTCAATCACGAATGATGATTAGCCAACGAATCGGAAGAGAGATTGGCTGTTTAAAAAAGTCTAGATATATGCAGACCTTGTGGAAAACAGGCTTTGATGAGTTTTGTATGCATTTGCACGTACAGCTGATTCGTCTGGATATCTATATTTCGACGAAATCAGACTCTTACCTTCTTCATTTACTGCTGAATCAGCTGAATCCGAACCATTGATTTTCCGGCTACCACGGATGCAGACAAATTTTTTTTCACTAAATTAGTGCACGCACTGTAAGAAATTGTTTGAGAATTCAGATACATTCTAGATAATTTCTGACAGTGCAGTTTTTTTACAGCATATCTTACAACCATATCTGGAAATTTTAATGCAGTCTGATACGTGCAAACATGAAGATTTCGTCATTTTTTTTACCTTATATTATTGCCGTGCGAAACTTAGCGCAAGACACTACCGTGTCTCTTAATTTTTGAAAGATTTTTCTAAATTTTCAAGTATTGTTTGAACAATTTTTATATTTTGTAAGCAGTTTTTCAAGTGACTGTACAATTATTCATTTATAATTTATTCTTTGCTGGCAATGACAACTAAAAACGATAAGATAATAAATATATTTATGATAACAAACTTTTTTTTCATGTTGCTTACGTATATGTATGTACATTAGTATATAGCATAATATTACGGAATCTAATGAAGGACACAGTTCTAGTAGTCTTGCGTGTATAAATGTATTATGTTTCAGTATAATTGTAAATTGTACTAACTCACTACGTATCTGTTACATTTTCCGCTTATATAAGTCGGTATGAATCCACTTATTTACATTGTTTATAACAAGTTATCATATATAGTTTAGTTAATTTATCATCTGTATATATTTTATTATATTCTTTACATAAAATATATATTGCATATGTCGTATACATATATTTCAAATCTACTGTTTAACGTTATACTATATAATAATATAATAATAACTATTAATTTCAAACCTGGTAAAATTAAACAAAGTTAAAATAATTATAATTAAATTTTATATGTTATATTATATTTATATTTATATTAATAATTATAAATTAATAAATTTATTATATTAATAATAAGAAAAGAAAAATATCTAAACATTGTTATAAATTATTTCACTTTTATAACATTTTTCCATTATGCAATTTATGTCACATACATTTTTCAAAATATATTCTTTAAAATATTCTTCAAATTATCGATCAGGAAAAGAATTACACATACAGAAAGGTGGCCTATTTATCGTGCTACAAGATAAATACACATGATCTTATCTGTTAAGAAATTGATATTTGTATTTACAACGATTATTTAGACAATCGTAACTTGTTGTTTACACAATCTAATTATTTTAAAATTAATTGACAAAAGTTTCTAAAGTCACATTTATCGCTACATACATATATATGCCCCTGTAATGTTTGCAAATACGTGTATAAAAATACATTTAGAAGCAGCTTTAGATAAATGTAAGGTGAAATACGAGTTATATAAATCCTGTCAATGTTTTTGTAATAGGACTAAAGTCAAAAGTTGTAAAAAAAATGATTAGATACAATAAAATTTATATCAAGAAATCTTACATTATATCTTATCATACATATAATATTACATATATAATCTTATCTCATATTGTATAGAATTGTCTTGTGACAAAATTGCGAAAATAAGTCTAAACTTTAAAAGTCGATTTGACTGAGTCATAATGACTTAATATTCTTAATATTCTGTTTTAAATTTCTTGCGAATTATCACTATTCATTGCAAAAAAGTCATCGACGTTCTAAAGATACGATGAAAGAAAGACGATGAAACTTTCCAGTTGCAGTTAAGTATTATCGAGAGAATACTCGATCTCGAGTGTTTGTTTATGCCGTGCATCGGATTTATATTTGCTTCTCGTGCATTCCACGTCGGTTCCTTTTAGAAAGGTGACGACTTGTATGCAACCGGATTATGTTGCAAAGAATTTTTATGAGCGAGGGGATGAAAGAATGTCGAATGTGGGTTATCGACAAAATTCCGAGTCAAAAAGCAGGTAGCACACGACGGAGGTCGCGGTCAAAGTGGCGAACGATAACGGGTAGGGAAGAAAGATTTTGAATATCGCTGATGATGCTGCTCTGAAGTGTTTTTCCTACTGAATTTCTATTTCTAGCTCGCTCTCTCGTTTCGCTCTTCGTCTTTTCTGTCCTTAAGCTCTCAGAGAGCAGAGATGAACCCACAAAAAGTCAACGAGCCTATCTCTCTTTTTTTCTTAGTACAGATAAAACTCAAAGATAAGAAATTTACTTTCTATTATTTATATGTTTACTTGTTTTTTATGTATCTAGAGCTGAGTCGACAACGTAGATACTAATCATACATTATTTCTTTTTCTGCGCAAAAATAATTATATATTATAATAATTTTTAAAAAGATTCAAATATTATGTTTTGTCAATTTTATCGATCTATTTACAGCTACGTATATCTTCTTTCCAAAGACGTTATTTGTTTTGTTTGCCTATGTTTTGATTGCCGACGTTTTAGAAAATATTTACGATAAAGTTTTGAATTAACAAAATATATAGAAGAACTTAAGAAGCAAGTAACGGCTGTCTTAAATAACAATCAAATTTAAAAACAAACAAAAACTGTTATTTTTATACATAGATATAGGGAATATTGACTGCGTATATATTTTGTCAACAATGTAGGCCAAAATTAGAAAAAGAAAACAATGTCTCAGAAATGTGTTTATCTCTTTTTGAATTTAACTAGGTTTCTTTCTAACTTAACTTTTTCTTTTTTATAATTTTGATGTAAAATTTGTTTGATACGCACAGTCTGTATTTCCTATGTCTATATTTTTTTACATAAAATTTATAATTTTTTTTTACCACTGAAGAGAATCTGGTCTAAGACAAAAACTCTCGCATTTTTTATTTTGTTAAGTTTATTTTCTATTATGTGCTTTATGTTCTCATTAATTTATTATTAATTAATTTAAACAATATATATTCAAAATTGATCAAGATTGAAAATAAAATTCTTTTGAACGTTTTCTTATTAAATTTTTAAAACCACAATTAACTTACTCTCGTCGACTTTTTGAGTTCATAGAGATTACAAGATAGCCACTGTAAAAATAGAAAAAGTAATTAATAACGGCAAAACAACACAAACCATTCGACTGCAAGGACCTTGGGCGGTATAATGAGAGTAAGAAATGGATGACTTGCGGAGATTAGATTCAGATAGGAAACGATAGCGCAGAGATTTCTGCTCACGGACGAGGGATTAAAGATCTACGAGTGGTCCGTTTGGGATTAAAGTTGGATTATACCAGCAAACATGCAATATGGATAGCCGTGAGAAACGTATGTGTTACAAGTCTGATTGTTAGAAAAGTTTTAATGCAATTATATTTTACTAATCGTTTATATACGCTTGTTATCTTTGTACAAAATTATTTATTTTTTTAATATAATAAAAGAACAATAATTTAATAATTAATTATTAAAAAATTTTTTTGATATATATTATTTATAAATAATATATAAATTTAGTAAGATATAATATTATATAATAAATTATTATATAAAATATTATATAATAAATTAGTTTATAATAAATAATTACATAACTAGTATAAAACATAAACTGCATACACGCATTATATATTAAGCGTGAGAGGTATTTTTAGAAATGAAAAAAATGACCATGAATAGTATATCAAGGATCAAGGATGCCTCTTTCCATACTTATTGTTGCATTTATCTCATCATCTCAAGCCGCAGTATCATACTATTCTATCATATATTTGAGATACGATACGATTCATGAAAAGAGAATACTACCAAAGTTCCAGAGAAAAGCGTAATGTTATGCGCAGTCCGGTAGAAAGTTTCATTCGCTTTCTCAAGTTCGACATATGGGTATTGGCTACCTTTCACTTTACATGTAAATTTGAAGACAAAAGAAGAGATACTTTTTAACAGATAGAAGTCAAGTATTTGTGATTTGGCTCAATGATTAAATTTTTAAGATCATGTATCTTTCGATCTGAAAAATTTTCTATGGAAATTTTAATATATGAAATAACATATTGACAATTTTTCAGTGGACAGATAAATATGAATATATGAATATAATTTAAATATATAAATTTTATATATATATATATATATATATATATATATATATATATATATATATATATATATTTATACGTTACATGATAATCTTAAATTAAAATTATATAATTTATTTATGAGCAATTTATGTTTAGATGCTTAAAAACTAATATATTGTAATAATGTTTCGATATTTTGACTAAACAGAAATATATTTCACAAATCGATCATTGAAATTAAAGTCGAGCTTTTATAGTCACATGTAGAAGGACGAAATGAATTTTGTATCGACATGTCAGGATGTGTCGTGCATTTTGTTTGAAAATATCGGAAATTGTGAGCACCGTTAACAGATCTGGTCTTCGAACGAAGACATCTCCAATGACAAAAGTTCACGATTGTCTCAAGTAATCCATGTTGATCTATTTACTTCTAATTTTGGATAAATGCAAGTGCACGAGCAATTTCCATAATCGCGAAAATATTGCGAAATTGTGGATGCCACGTGCCAGCGTTCTTTTGAATATCTTTCAAAGTTAGAACGTTATCCACAGGCTTACTGACATTAATTATAATTTCAGTTACATGAATATCTGCATTTGTATTTGCGTTCATGACATATTGAAAAAGGCTGCGTACAGCCGAAACGTTTACGTTGTAACTTAGAACAATAAATATTATTATTTCGTGAACATATAATTTTAATTTACTCGTTTGTTGGCCGAATTGATAGTAATTATTTGTAGATTAGAATACGAGCGGTAACATTTTATGTATTTATATATACATATATATATATATATATACATATATATATACATATATATACACATATATATACATACATATATATACATAAATAACTCATACCTCCCTCCCCTCTTTCTCTCTCTCTCTCTCTCTCTCTCTCTCTCTCTTTCTCTCTCTCTCTCTCTCTCTCTCTCTCTCTCTCTCTCTCTTTCTGTTCCTCTCTCTCTGTCTCATATCGCTCTTTCTCTCTGAATTCCTTTCAATCGAAATACATACACACACATTTATATTACATAAATAATTCAGTCTCCCCTCCCCCCTTTCTCTCTTTCTCAATCTCTCTCAATTTCTTATACCTTCCTATATTATTCTCCTCTTTTTCAAATATCTGTCAAACAAACTGTCAAAATTGATAGTTTGATGTTTGACAGCTGTAGATAATACGAATAAAGCAGTACACAAACTTGATAATTAACAACCAATTAGCATCGCGGTAAAAAGGCAATTATCACTTTGCGATTTACCACTATCGATATAACATGCCTTTTTTACTAAAGGGAAAAAAATCAGGATTTATTGTTCAAGACAAATTGAAAATCGAACCGTTATCGAGACAGATCAATTTTTCTCTGAATCTCGATCTCTTTGTTATGTTTAATGTGATATGTTTAAAAACATATTTAAAATAGAGATAAATTAGATAAATAGATAAATTGAATTAAACAATACTTTATAAAGATAAATAAGACTTCAAAACACAGTGCAGTTGATAAGAACATGTTTTATAGAAAATTTTAAGAATTACTTTTTATTCAAATACTTATTATTTTTCAGAATTTTAGTTATGTTACTTTTATAAAATCTTAATCCTGATGAGAATATGTTCATACAAGCCTACAATTTTTTTCATTTAGAAATACCTCGGCAAAAAATTTTTATATATAATCAGACAAAAATGATCGTATCTAATTATACAAATTTATATACGAAATTTGTCCATTTTATATAAAATTATATATAATTATACACAAAATATGTTGCAGGCATTGTGTATAAGTATGTATATATAAACTTACACATATGCATAATTCTAATTGCACTTATCAATCCATTTATATATAAATATACGTAACGTTTTATACGGTGTCATCTATAATTATATATATTTTTACACAATTGTGTAGAATCCTGTATAATAATATTCAATTCTGCATAACTATACATAAGAAATTTTTTATCGGGACATATAATTACTTATTAATTTACTACAAAGAAGTAGTTGTTTTACAAAGACAGTTGAATTTTTGGACAATTTTAATGATCAGCAATGTGTATGTATGTATACGTATGCACGTACATGTATATAAATACACACCCGGTAAAAAATTTGTTATGTATAATCATATATGATATATGACCATATAAAATTATATAGAAATATATAAAATTTTATATAAGTTATGTATAATTATATATAATAATATATGACTTTTTGTATAGTTATATATAATTTTATATTAATATTGGCTAGATGTTAGTCAATGATAATACAAAATTATGCATACTATACATAACTATATACATAACTTATACAGAATTTTATATATTTCTATATACTTTTATATTGTTATATATAATTATGTATGAGAAATTTTTTACCGGGCATTCACAACGTGAAATGATTATTCATTGAATAATCATGATACTATTATAAAACAATTTGCATTTAATATTATGTACGTACACAGCGTATAATTGTTCTGTAACCTTGTAACAACTAAAATGATTGAGGTGTTTTATTTTCTGCGTCATATCTTCTTTTATAACAGAGTACGCATTTAATCGTTTAAAACCCGCTCACGATACGACTATTTGTCGAATATTAACACACACATACGTCGCTCTGTAATGGAGAAGCATCCTCGAGGACTCTCATTCATGAAAGATTGACATGCAATTAAATCATGTCCGATACGATCCTCCCACATTGAAAGTTCTAGAATCTGTTGTTATCGCGATAATCAAGGCCGATGAAATTTCCCAGCATTAACAAGAAGCTTGATAAAAATTTTCAATTATTTCGACAAATTTTGCAAACATTGTGCTTAACAAATCTAACTAAATAGTTTTGAGATAATATGTTAATATAGTATAACATTGCATAAAATACACTAGGATAGCCCGGTAAAAAATTTTTATATATAATCAGACAAAAATGGTCGTATCTAATTAAACAAATTTATATACGAAATTTGTCCATTTTATATATAATTATACATAAAATGTTGCAGGCATTGTGTATAAGTATGTATAAACTTACACATATGCATAATTCTAATTGCAGTTATCAATCCATTTATACATATATAAATATACGTGACGTTTTATACGGTCATCTATAATTATACATTTTTGCACAATTGTGTAGAAAATGTATAATTATATTCAATTCTGCATGACTATACATAAGAAATTTTTTATCGGGAGGATAATTTTTGACATGCAAATGTCCGTTTTGCATCGAATTGTGTACATATGTTTAAGTACGTGAGATTCACAGAAAATATCTGCTATTCGTTGCTAGGAATTGTACGAGAGTTACGGAATGACAGAAAAATATGTATGTAATATATGTGTACCTATGAGATATCCCTACGCGGGGTTGTAGAAATTCTGATCCTCTCGGGACGACGTGCGCAGCTTTGCCACGAACAAGTCTCGTACGGTCATTTTGCCAGAACAAATGGCACGCACTTTCGTGTAAATCCTGATATAAAGTGGCCTCAACCTTCCTGCTTTCTTCATTATTTTGGCGCAATTACTCCATCCGAAACTTCATATAGGCTCAGTCACATTAACATTTATTCTGTACTGGTGGGTCATTTCTGTCCGTGATGTTTCTAACGATGTCAATTTCTCGAAAACGAATCATAAAGTAATATTATAAGTAAAAATAGTATAAAAGTATAACATAATATAGAACAGTACAAAATAATATATTTAAGTAAATTATTGTTTTATTCAAATTTATTATTGTAGTCTTTATTTAGAATGCTCAAAAAAGGTATATAAATTTTTTCAGATTTTTAAAACACTTTTACATAATAATAAACTTATCGAAAATACGCTGATCTACCTGTACGCCCGGTAAAAAATTTGTTATGTATAATCATATATGATATATGACCATATAAAATTATATAGAAATATATAAAATTTTATATAAGTTATGTATAATTATATACAATAATATATGACTTATTGTATAATTATATATAATTTAATATTAATGTTGGCTAAATGTCAGTCAACAATAATACAAAATTATGCATACTATACATAACTATACATAACTTATACAGAATTTTATATATTTCTATATACTTTTATATTGTTATATATAATTTTATATATGAGAAATTTTTTACTGGGCGGTTAGAAAGTGCCAAAAATAACAATACGGAGTAAGAGTTAAGCTTAATCTTTACTGTTACGAAAACGTAAAAAATACGGCAGAAGAGTTATGTGTAAAAATTTTTTTAATATTGTTTTTTTTATTACATTTACATATACACATATATATGTATATATATATAATTATGTATGTGAAGTATTTTTTTTATATAAATTGATTCTTTGCAATATTTGGCGTAAAAAGTTATGGGTATGATGTAAAAAATTGAATAGTTTACAAGATATTTTATATTGTAATTTGACATAATTTTACATAAAATATGAAATATTTCGTAAAATATTTATTTCTCAATTGTATTATCTCAATACTTTTATGCACAAAATCATGAGAGCTATCAACTGGTGTAAAGAAAACACATAATTGTTTTTAAGAAAAAATATGTAGCTGTTTTAATATTTTTTCTTAAAAGCAATTATGTGTTTCTTACATCAATTAATTCCTTTCATTATTCTACACATAAAAATATTGAGACAAGATAATCAAAAGATAAATATTTTACGAGATATTTCATTAGTTTAAGTAAAATTTTCAATTAAATTAAGGTATGAGCAAAATCAAATTAAAGTATAAAATATTTCGTAAAGTATTCAATTTTTCACCATTTTTTATAACTTTTTATGCAAAATATTGTGAGAAATATATTTATATAAAAAAATCAGGATGATTTATTAAAAAAAAAAACTGTTGATTTTTACAAGACATTTACATCCAAGATCAAACTAACATCTTTGTTCCTTCGAACCAAACCAATTTTGTCGAAAATTTTTTTTCCCTAAAACCCTTTGATATTTTATTATATTAATTAAAATAAAACATTCTGTATACAATATATAGACGAAAAAAACTAATATAAATCTAATCTATAATTAAAATATAATATAATATTTTAATAATGTATAATAATTTAATAATATAATTTTCAAAAACAGCGACATTATTGATATCATTATAAGTTAGAGATTAAAGTCGCTAGTATTTAATTATAAACAACGGGTTAATTAAAACGACCTGACTAGCCAAAATAATTTAATTTATTCACACGACGTTTCGACCATATGGTTGTGGTCCTTTTCAAGTGTAAACGTAAATTAAGAAAGAGAAGAAAGAATCCAATGGGACATGTTTAAAAGTAGAACTTAATTATGGAACAATTAAATATGTCACTTAGTTAAAATCAACGGTTATTAAATTTGAAATAAACACAAACAACGACACGCGTCATGTCAGCATGAGTTTTTAAACGAAACTGTCAATGTTTAAAAAGAAAAACAGTTCAAACGGCCTTTATAATTTTGTCATAAATATTATTTAATTAGTCGTTACGTTTACACTTGAAAAGGACCACAACCATATGGTCGAAACGTCGTGTGAATAAATTGAATGATTTTGGCTAGTCAGGTCGTTTTAATTAATCCGTTGTTTATTATTGACATCATCATTTTTTTGAACATTTAGTTGAAAATTGAAAGAGGGTACTAAAATTTATTTATCAATAAATTTTTTATACAATTTATTAATTTTGTACAATTATACAATTATTTATCAATATTTTTTTTTTGTAAAGCACGTTTTAGCTTTAGAAACACGTGCGACATACAGAAATAAAACACACGTACTATCTTCTTGCTAAAGAATTTATGATGATGGAGAACGAATTGGTAGATAATTCTGATCATCGATACGCGTCAACTTAATCGATGGTGAAAAAACGGCTTTGCTGATACTTTTGGCAGACGACGGGTCACTGTAATGTTCGATACGTTTCCGACAAGCGGAGGACATGGTTTACTTTCTATACGGATTTATTTGCTCGCAAACTTATACGTTGGCTATATACTTGAAAACGGATAAGATCTTTCTGTTCTCTTTAGGAAAATGGTCATTAATCTTAGATAAATCTTCGTCGCTCATTGTTTTTGTAGAACATTTTTGTAGAACATTTGTGCCAAGTGAAACTATTACGCGAATAGTTTAAGTGTTATATGTATATGTTATATATTATATTTTGAGTGTTATACGTATGTATAATTAAAATACGCACATTTTTTATTTAGATTACATCTAAATCCTTTCTCTCAAGCATTCACATGCGTGCAATTAAGTATTTGACTATATGTTTCACAATTAGGCAATTTAAAAATTTTTAAAAAGTTATAAATGGTATAAGTTAGTACCGAATTTCAATTTGCATATTATAGATAGGCTTTGTTAATTGTGAGAAACTCGAGATACACGCATATATCGAAAATGCCATTATCAGACAAACTTCTCTGAAACTCAAAGATTCAATAAAGAATTGTGTGAGATTTAATGCATCCTTGGGAACGAAAGTAAAGTCCTGCGTTGCGATGAAACGTATTGTCGTAAAATCAGTTCTGTCATTCTGCACTCATCCACAAAAATGTATCCAAGTGCGTCCTATTGATTGATTACTTACACAAGAATCTTTTTGTAGGATCATATATGAAAGATCGTATATCACTCACAGTACTTTTTCTAATATCTTCAAAGTGGAAGAAAGTAATTAATTTAGGATCAATGAAAGTGCGGCAACTTTAATTTATATAGTTATTACTGTGATCAAGATATTAAACAAGGTTAATATGTAATATTATTGGTATTTTGTAAACATTTATATTTTAACAAATGCACTTATTTGCTGTTATTAACATTACTAAAAAAAAAAAAAAAAGCTCACTGATTCAGAATTAAATGAAATATCAGAAAAAATAATTAACCATCAAAATTTAAACAACAGTTTTTCTATTTTTTTTAAACTTTGTTATTTTTTTAAATAATTCTTTCCTTTAAAAATACTAAGAATATTCTGATTCTGAATTTATAAACTGAATTGTTCTTGTTAAATACGATAAATTATTAAAATAATTAGTAAATTATTTTAAAAAATTAGTAAAATAAACATAACGATCGTTACGATCGAGAAGAATGGAGATAGAGAAAGGAGTGCAAAACTGGTGGGGATTGATAGCGGAGGGCGGAAAGTGCGGCGCGTTTCCACCCTTCGTCAGCTGTCCTGTTTGGAGCAGTCAGTGCGCGTTGTGGCTTCGCCACGTGCTTCTCGCGATCCTTACCTGCGATCCTTACTTTATCCAAGCGAGACCACGCATCAGAATCTCTGATATTATAATTTTCACAATGAAAATATTTTTCAGTAATGGTTCGATCTAACGTATAACCGACTTTGAGAATGTTGACAACATCTTTGTTGTTATCGTAACTATGTGTCAAAAAATCTAGACTGTCACGAAATGGCACAAACACGTATGCTCTTGGTAAGTTTTTGAAAAGTTTTTTGAGATATTAATATTCATGAAAAATTTATTAAAATTTCACCCAATCAATTCACTTCCGTATATAAACATATAAAATAAGATATTTATGCTTATTCATACAAATTCATTTTTTTCGATATCTTTATTCAAGCAATTCACGAAATTGATAGTGTTTCGAAAATTTGCAAACATTATTTTAACATTATTTTAAAAATCTTCTCTTTATATGCTCTTTGTATGTATATCTTTAATAATATATTTAATAATACAAGTGACAAAAATTTTTTCTATACATATATTTGTTTTCCTTCCTTCTCTCATTTTTTTGTATATATATATATATATATATATATATATATATATATGTTAAAAAATTGTCATATGAAAAGTTTTGAAACATTAATCAATTTTATGTAATAACATTAAACATAAATATTTATATTATTAATATTTATATTTATATTATATATACATATATAAATATTTATATTATTTAAATAAAGTTTTTTTACATACAATTTCTTGTCAAGCTAATAGAAGTTTTCAATCTCATTTATAGTTCAACACTTATTTTTAAAGCGTTATTAAAAATTCTAAACCTATTTAATAATTAATTTTGTTTCAAAGAAAATATAAAGAGAACATTTAAAAAAATTTCTCAGTTTAACATATTATGATAAAAAGATAAATAGTATTTTTTATAGTGACAATTTGTACTGCAATATTTAACACAGATTTAAATAATTTATTGATTCGTGTGCGATAGATTTTTAAAGTTCATCGATTTTTCTGAAAAAATTTAATCGTTTGAGTATTCTCTTTAATCTTTCACAAAAAAAAATTGTACAAATCATGATATCGAGAAATGAAAGAGTCACCAGGAGTGACTTTTATTTATAATATATTCTATATATAGTATACTTATTTATTCTCTTTTTGTTTTCACTTTTTACGTATTATTCTACTATTATTTTTTTATTATGTCACACACACATAATCTACTTGTAAAATTTTTAACTGTTACTATTTGTGAACGCGATGCATAGATATAGTTTCACAAAGCATATTCAATAAGCAAGAAAGATGTGAAGTAATATTTAATGTATAAAAATAAAGATTTTTTTTATCCAAAATATTTATACAAGAAGAGTCTAAAGCAGATAAAATATTATATTATTGTTTTACAACTGCAAAAGCCTCGTATTCACGTTTAAAAGAGTTCTCTAGATGCATTTTTTTCCTCTCTTTCTATATGCATATATGTATATATATGTATATTAATATTTTATTAATGGAAATAGATATATATATATATATATCTATTTCCATTAATAAAATGTTATAGGTTGCTCTAATTATAATTTTATGTAAATAATTAATTTATATATATATATATATATATATTTCTATAAATTAATTATTTACATGAAATTATAATTAGAACGACCTATAACATTTTATTAATGGAAATAGATTATCTAAGTTTCGATAGTTTTACTGGTACAAAAATATAATTAGTACAATCTGTGTATGATTTAAATATCTATATTTGTATGTAGAGGTTTCATAAAATTAAGCTGGCTATATGTAGTCATATTTTTTTTATCAAGAAAAATAAAAAAATGTCTTCCAAATAAAATATATTCTTAAAATTTCGTTGAAAAGTTAAATCGAGATAGATTAAAAGTCAAGTTTAAAAGAATAAATTTCAATGTTAATAATATAATACATGATATATATATATATTTATATAAAAGAATTTTTAAAAAATAAGTGAATTTAAGTTACAATTTAATGTAGCAAACACTGCTTTGATTACAATTTAAAACCATGACACGGAAAATGCTCCAGGAATATTTTTAATAAAATGTTTTAGAAATAGAAGAATATGTTTTATAGGAACTTTTTCTTTGTCTTAATGAGAAGAATATGACTATATATAATCAGCTAAATCTTTATGAAACATCCTATATATTGTTTTACGTTTATTTCTAGATTTTTTTTTATTATAAAATAATAAATATTATTTATGTGACATGCTTTTCAGTAATGCCATAATTATCGGTCAAGATTTTTTGCCCGAGAGAACATAGATTTTTTTTTTTTTGTTTTAACTTAAAGGAACTTGGTTGGCGGTCCTTTAACATAGTGCTCTTGTTTTTTTCTGTTTCGATTCTTTCAATCTATCTAGTCGCTGTCGCATCTTTTTCTTTCTGTCACCGGGAGAGAAAACGTTCTCATTCTTCATTGGGAACATTTACACGAACATTTACATTAACTTGAATGCTTTGAAAGTACATAATTATTAAATATACAATTGCGTATATTGTTCGCGTCGAAAAAAATAATAATTTTTTTTTGCTATTGCTCAGTGCAATCAAAAAGCGAGCATGCCAGTAAAATGTATGATGCTCGCTAAGAAACTTCGCGAAATAAAATTTCGAAGAGACTTAGGCAAACAGTCCCAGAGAGCCGAATGCATATGGGAGACAGCATGGAAAACTTTGTTAGCAAAGATAAAACGCCATTGGCTAAACCGATAAACATCAGAAAGCTTTAGTTACGTTGAAAAATGCGCCGCTTCGAAGCTTCGCTCGAGCGTGGTGAGAAAAATGCCGTAAAAAGTGACGCTTACGATAGTATCCTCGCTTTGGCGGAAGCTTCCGCACTTTGTTCGAGTATTTCCCGGTATTTGCCCGTCATACATTTATCGGGCCCCAACAGAAACGAAAGCTGTCGTCTATCCTTCGGCGATGAGGAGATATCGTGATCGCAAACGAGCTTTGCTCAAGAATACACGGAGATCGTCATCTGTATGCTTCCTGGAGAATCTTCATAAATCACATCGATACCAATCCGTCTTCTCTTCTCCTTTTCCTACCCATGAGCAAAGAATCTCATAGCAAGAGACGCGAACATATGTCATCAGTCCATAATATCCTTGAGAAATGTTTATATTTATTCCATTACAGACCCGGTAAAAAATTTCTCATATATAATTATATATAACAATATAAAAGTATATAGAAATATATAAAATACTGCATAAGTTATGTATAGTTATGTATAGTATGCATAATTTTGTATTATCGTTGACTGACATCTAGCCAACATTAATATAAAATTATATATAATTATATAATAAGTCATATATTATTATATATAATTATACATAATTTATACAAAATTTTATATATTTCTATATATAATTTTATATGGTCATATATCATGTATGATTATACATAACAAATTTTTTACCGGGGATTTATATAGAATTATAGCTAATTTGAGATAAATTTTTTGTCGGTATCTTTCCTTCTCTCTTTTATTAAAAATAGGAATTTTTACAATAAATAATCTTTTACAACACTATGCTATGATAATACTTGTTTTATGATTTTGAAGGGAAAAAGAGATATTAATCTGAAAAATTGTTGTGATTCTCTATTCATGGAGTAATTTTTTCTTTCTTTGTTTTTCTTCTTCGACTAATTTTTGCGTTCGATAATAGAGAGACAGTCGTTTGACACATCAGATTACTATTATAATATATTTATATTTGACAATGTAAAAAGGAGTCGTACTTAATGCACTCTATCGATAGATAATACATTAACTGGAATGAATTTTGCTGTGAAATGCAATATTTCTTTTTTTAGTGAATAATAATATGCCTTTTGCTGAAAACATATTACGAGTCCGTATATCTGACTATGATAACAGGTAATTTCAAGCAGAATATAAGTGAACCTCATTGTTGCATTAGAAATAATAAACGTGTAACTCACAATAGGGTGACTTGACATAAAACATGTATCTATGCAATTTGTCGTAACAAGTAGAGATTACGCTTATGTATTGAAACGTCAATCATCGTTTACGATGATTTGTTCTTTTAGATGATTAGTTAATAGTGCATTATTAAAGATATATATAATTTATTAGAGAGTTAAGCGTCATAAACTACAATGAAAATTATCGTCCCTAGTATATAAACATTCGATAATGTAACCAAATATTTATATAATTTAAAGTTGCAAAATGAAAAATTAAATATTAAATTATCTTTAATGTTCTAGTTAATATAAAATCAATTTGAAATTGGTTGAGAAATCTATTATTATAAAGAATAATAATATTGCGTTATATAAAGTGGGACACTATATAATGTATAAGGCTTTCTAGCAGAGCACACACGGGTATATATTTCAAGCTGTCTTTACACGATTAAAACGCTCAAAAATTTATCACTTAAAACAAAAGACATTTTAGTACAAGAAAATAGAAAACAAAATAGATCAATGTGTACAGTCGTCAAAAAGGTAATAGTGAAATATTACGTTGAAACAAGTGGAGAGAAAGAAAAAGAACAGGACAGAAAGAGAATGGAATAGATGCGATTTTCTTTCTCAGTCTCTCGAATTCTCTAGGGTGCTGCCGCTGTTGCTGTCATTCGGCTTGCGAGCCTCCTCGACGTCTTCTTCCTCGTGCGCTTCCTGATGCACCGACCCGCGATCCTCGTCACATTGCTGCCTATCGTTTCCGACTTCCTCAATCGGATACTGTCGCGGTTGCACAGTTCGTTGCGACAGCTGCGGACTACGAGCTCGCGACGCTGATCTGCCCTTCGATTTCGCCCGCTTTTCTTTGCGTCTCGGTTCTCTACGCAATGGTTTACTCGCTGAAATAAAAATCTACAGATTAAAGGGAGCAAATGACGATAGAAATCACTATGAATTAAGAGGTCATGCTTAGTGAGGAATTTTAAAAAATCGATTTTTCGGTTTTGACATTTTGCTATAAGTATAACATCTAGAGAATATTCCCTGTAAGTTTCAAGTTAATTCGAATAAAATTGAGTGAGTTACAAGAATTCAAAGTATGCTCCGCGCTCGATCGTTAAGAGCAAGTATAGTGCAGCAACTGCACGCAAAAAAGAATTCTTTGTCGACAGCATTAAATTGATATTTTAAAGGTTACAACTTCTTTTGAAAATTTATTATACGGGCCTGAAATGATTCTATGTAGGTTAAAAAATGAATATTTTATTTAAGTGTAAACCTGTTCTGAAACTTTAAACGTATTTTTTTTTAAACCTCACATTTAAAATCGGTGTCTAAGATAGCTCGAAAATTACTGCATCAATTTATTCCAAATTTTACAGGCTTATTTTAGATATAAAAACCTATCTAGGTTTTTATATCTAAAATAAGCCTCTTAAATTATCTAGTCCTTGAACGAAGGATTTTTTCGATGTATAGTTTTTTTTAATTGACGACAAACGAGCGATTTTTTTCATCGAAAATCGAAAGTTCAACTTTAGACATCCGTCACTTTGTTCCAAACCAATATTTCGAAAAAACTGTACGTTCAAGGACTAGATAATTTAATATATTTAATAAATCCTTGCGAATTTTTTATTTCGGATGATCCAGATCCGAACAGCAATGGTCACCGTAAAACAAGTTTTTCAAAAAAGGATTTCCGAAAGAATTGTTATATCTTTTTTTATTTATTAATATTTTTTAATAAAAAATTATGTGCAATTTGTAAAACCATACTCTTTTCAAATATAAAAACTTTTTTTTTAAGTCTTACAGTTTTTGAGAAAACAATTCCCAAAAATTACGTTTTTTTTGACTTCCTGACTGAGCATGACCCCTTAAGAATAATAATTATATACAAAGTGTTTCGATACAAATGGGCAATCTTTCGTGAACGTATAGAATAGGTGAAAGTAACTCCAAATTTTTTTTTTACGACGCATATTTATCAAGAGATTTGTCTTTAAAGTTAAATTGGAAAAACATTTTTCTTAAATAACTTTTATCTTACTCAATAGATTTTAATAATTTGTAACAATTATTTTTATGTTAAGTAAAGATTATAAGTTAAAATAGTATCATTAATTTTTTGATACTACGGAGAGGTGGATCGCCTATAAGTCTGCTAAATGACAAAGCTGGTAAATTTTTTTTATTTTTGTTTTTAAATTCTATACTTTTTTCTAAAAAAAATTCTTGTTTTATTTCGATAAAACCATTAATTTTTAGAAAAACGCATTTAATCCATAGAAGATATACTTTTATTCAGATAAAGAGAATAATGATTTTATGCCACATATGATTTTATGTCTTTACAACATTAATACAAGAGAATTGTTGGAGATAATTATTCATCATTATGAACAAATAAATAAGAAATGATTCTGGAATATTATAGCGAGTGTAGTAATCGTTAATTCATCGTGCACGTGGGAATTCGTTAGAGTGGAGGAAGGCATATCGAACATTTATTGTAATTCGATTAAATCTGTTTTGTTTCAATAAATTTTAATGCACTAAATGCAATTATATGTTACTCAAAATTATTGTTCTATTATCTAAATAAAAGTTTACTTTTTATTGAACGTGTTTTTTTTTTGAAAAGTTGATAGTTTTGACGATACAAGAGGTAGTTTTGATGAAACAAGAATCCTCTTTTTTAGAAAAATATGGAGAGAATCTAAAAACATATTAAAAAATAAAAAAGACTTCGAAGTTTTGTAAGTTAGAACGCTTATAATTGGTTTTTCCTTGGCTCTCCAACGTGGCATCAAGAAATCTATCACACTATTTTAAAGACTTTTATTTAATATAAAATAATGATTACAAATTATAAAAATTTGCAGTCACATAAAAATTATTTTAAAAATTATTAAAAAATAATGTTTCTCAAATTTTAACTTTATAGACAAATTTTTTGGTGAAGATGAGTTGTAGAAAAAAAATTGTATAGGAACTTTTGGAGTTATTGTTACTTGCTCTACATACCTACGAGATTGCTCATTTGAAACACCCTGTATATATGCATACAGAACTAGGCCATGATAAAAATCACATTTTCTTCGGTAGTGTCTATAATTAATTTTTTACAGTATTTAGTAATATATAGATATATATTATATATGTCAAACTTGATATTTAATTAGATATAAAAAAACAAAGAAATGTTATACAAAAATCAAATTGGCATCTCTTAAAAATCATTTCTTAAAAATTAAAATCCCCGATAAAGATTCGAAATTCCACCTAGAATATCAAAGAATCAAATATAAGTCATCTTAATTTACAAAGTGTGTCTAAGAAAATTATCGAATGAAAAAAAGAGTGCGTAATTCTTAATCTACCACTATAATTCTATTCTATTCTAGCGATATATTACATCGGGAGACGCGCTTCCGGTTCACGTCGCTTTCGCGATCGCTCTCGTCGAAGTCGGACTCGAGCTCTCGCTTGGATACTCTCGAACGTTTCGTTTTGCGATTGAATGGTTCAGGTGACTCGTCGTCCCTTTCGTGCAAGATGTACTGTCCGGATGACTGATCCTCGAACTCTTCGTCCTCGTATGTGCGTTTTCGCTGTCGTCGCTGTGAACATTAAAATTGTATCTCGTCTCTGATTTGTCCAACCAATAATGCTCGTTTGAACATGTAGCGTACAAAGAAGGAAATTGTAATAATTTCTATAATTATTCCATCATTATAATTCATCGCTAAATGACGATTTGTTTTGTGTTGTAATATATGTATTCTAGTTACGATATTTAAACAATAAGTATTTGTTCTGAGCGCGGGAAATAATTTAAACTCCGTCTCCTCTCTTTGCCTTAATAACAATTAAAGTCTCGTATTACTACCGCTATTCTAAGGCTCTTGTTACAATTCATCTCACCTGGCTCAAAGTGTAATGGATAATGCAATAACACTTACAACACAGAGAGAAAGGCTGACAGAGAGAAAGAATATAATATAAATGTTATATTTAAATTATTATTTAAATTATATTTAAATAAATATAACATTAAATAGTATTGTTAAGATAGTCGAAACTGTTTAGAATACTGATACATCGACGCACCTTTCGCTTCTGAACGGACGTATTAGGTCTAGGATATGGCGAGCGTCGCGATCTCCTTCTTACTTTAGTAGTACGATGTCTGCACCTGCTACTTTGTCGTCGTGACGTGGTTCTTTTTCTATATATTCATAAATATTTAGGGAATTTCAGCTGTCTCTCTTTTTAATATCACGCGTATTCATTTTCGATTTCCATATTTTATAATACAATTATTCTATAAGAGACAGACTTTTCTATAGCAGATTATAGTCATTTGTCCACCATTATAGATTGTAATTTAGTTGATAAAATTGTAAACAAGAAAGCCTATCACTTGCATAATATCTTTGTGAGATTCTAATAGGTCGAAGAAGAGAGTGCAAATATTTCATGTTATTCATTGTAGAGATAATAGCCGGCATACTTGCGTTCCTGTGCTCGACGAGAAGAGGATTCCGCATCGCCAATCGGCGCTTGTACGTCGGATTTCGATTTTTTCTCCTCGGTTTTTCGATCGCCATTAGTTGACTCCTTACTGGCAGGTGGAGTAGGGACAGAAGTTGGATTCAGAGTAGCCAGTGTTTTGTACCGACCACTTCTGTGTCGTAAAAGTCCGGCATTCACCGCGTGTTTTAGAGCTCGATGCACCTGCAACGCATACCATTAAACATATATGATAAGGAAATACACATATTAACTGTCTAAATTTTTTAGAGTGATTTTTACCCTAATCATGGAGTCACTGACCAGTTCACTCCATGTGGAGTAAACATTCACTTCAATAGAGTGAATTTATTTACTCTAAGACAAAAAGTGAAAAATTTCACTCTTATTTTTAAAGTGAAGCCCACTCTTGAAGTTAACACTCGAAACTTCACTCCAATTTAATAAGTGAAATCGCCTGCGTAGGTCTTTCCGTGTGTCACTTTCAAGTTAGAATAGCGCAGCATAGACGAACACGTACATAAAAAAACAGTGAAATGTCACTCTTTTTAGGGTAAAGGATAAATCCAATAAAGAGCTAATAATTTCACTTTTTCGAAAAATTGAAATTTCACTCCACTTCAACTGGCAGTATTTTCATTATTGCTTTAAGTGAGATTCGACTCCAAAAGAGTGAGATTCCACTCTAAAAAATTTAGAGAGAAGCTTACCAGAAATTGTTAATTGCAATAGAAGATTCTTCGTGCTTTTTCGTCCAAAAAAAAATTATGTATATCAACATTTTAATGACGATAAAACAAATTGCGCTACACGATAGAAAGATCAAGATTAATATATAAGTTTAAAAAACAATTTTTTAAAAATTAACATTTCTTTGAATATATCTCTGTTCTAAAAAAATGTAGACAGATACGGAAAATATACCTTAGCTTCTGTGGAATCTAGAAATATTAACCCTTATTCCGTCATTTTTCTAGCAACGTCAAAATTTCTCGAAAATAATAATAATCATAAAATAATATGTTTAATCAATTATATTTTTCAAATTTATTATTTTAGTCTTTATTTAGAAGGATCAAAGAAGACATATAAATTTTTTTCAGATTTTTTAAAAACACTTTTACATATTAATAAACTTATCGAAAATACGTTGATCTATCTATAGACTGTTAGAAGGTACCAAAAACAACAGTACGGAGTAAAAGTTAATTTTAAAAGACCTGCGTGCAAACTTGCTAATAAAATGCTACTTGTGATCGTAATACATATGCGAAGAACGCGATGTATTTCAAAATCTTTCGCACAACAATTGCGATATTACTATTTAACACATGGGTTAGGTCGCCAGAAAAGAACAATTCATTATGTACTATAATGTAACGTACCTGCACTGTCAGGTTCTTGGGCGATACATTGCTCTGTCGGATAAAATTGAGGACTTCACGAGCTGATGAACCTCTGGTATCGCTAAGATTCATCACTGCGTCTAGTACGCGAGCCATGAGTCGAGGATTCGACGGTCGAACCATTATGAAACTTTGCGATTCACAAATAATAATAATAATAATAATAAATACTTAATTAGAGTTTCGCTTTTAACTGATAAATTTAGATCTGATGACTAAATTGTAAAATGTTACACATGATACTGGATGAAGAATCAGTTATATGGATTTTAATACAATTAGAGTTTTGACAATTGCAAATTGTCATGAGTTTTTAATTTTTATGTATTACGTTTATATCGTTTTTTTTTGTTTTTTAGTTATACATTTTATATTTTGTCAAGATAAATATTGATTTTATTCACTTCTGTTTGTCTGTTTCTAGTCGATCGTTTATCACGGGATTACACTTGGAATTTTTGATGTCGCTCTGAATTTCGAGATCAATGCCACGCCTGTACGTATTATCCGACGAATGCTCGTAGCCAAAAAGCATCCAATCGATCTTTTTCGCGCAACAAATGATAAATTGATGATCTTGATAAATTCGTCTTAATAAATGCGAACCGATCTCTCTCTTTCTCACAACTACCACAGCGAATTTCGTTGGGACTGGGACATCCGTTGTCGTCATCCGCTTCGAAGTTGTCGTCGAGATGCCCGCTGTCTCCGCGCGATACTCGCTTCGTCTGTTCGACGATGCTTCTCTTTTCGAAATTCCCAAGTTTCTTCTCATTTTGGCATCTGCATTAGACAAATCTGCATCGGCATTCTAAACATTCTGACGATTACATAAAAGCACATTCCATTTAATTTCAGAAATTGAGATTCGTTGAAATTGATACCTAGACAGCACACGACATTTATGATAAATATTATTCATATATAATATGATAAATATAATTCATAAATATTTTTACTATTTATTTTTTTAAATATTATATTTTATACACATTAAGAGAAAAAAATTATAAAAACTGTAATCAACGTATTATTAAAATATAGATTAAATATTTGTGGTATTATTTTGTAAATATTTTTCAAACATTGGGATATTTCTGATAAATCTTTATGGTTTGTTCAATTTGAGATCAAATAAATATTTATAAAATACTCAAATAATTATTATATAAATATTTTGTATGTATTTTATAAATATTGTGTTTCATGTCTGGATATAACTTGACGAATAATTTCGAAGCTCTCGACTATTAGAATTATGATCCCTGCGTGTAATTGTGAAATACCGGAAACGCCAACGATCGATACCGTACGCATTTTGCCGCCGTATCTATAATGTGTCAAAAATTGACATCGCCTCACCTCAACTTGTAGCTTTTGTAATACACAGAGTCCTGTCAGTGTCAGTAGGGATTTTCACGGTACTGTAGTCTCGAATTACGAATTAAACTTTAAGGAAACGCCTGTTACCCTTTCTCGTTACATGCGTACGTTAAACACCGTGTGACTTGTCTATTCTCTGCCGCTGACAGGGATACGATGCGCGCATATGCGCCGAGATATATTCGCAATAAATCTGAAAATGATATGTAACAATACACAGTATTGCTTTTATATTATTATTTCTAAAACATATAGGTATCAAACCAAATATCTATCAAAAATTATGAGTATTGATCTTGAGAAATTTTTTTCTTAAAAATTGTTCAAGGTCGGTTAAAAACAGTCGGCCTTTGCGAGAATTAAAAAAGGATTAAAATTGGACATTTTTATCAGTGCTTTCATCTAATGTGTCATTAAACTTTTAGTTAAGCGTATATTTAAAAGGCAAACGCCATAATTTTGAAAACATTCTTCTCAAGCCTTTTCAAGCCACATTGGTCGTAATTAAAATCTTCGCTTCCGATACATGGTATGCAAATAATCACGACGCTGATAATCCGACCGCTCTAGTCGCGAATCTTTCAAAGCGTACCCCTGTATTTACGTATATACGAATAGCTGTTTGCGTTGCGGTGCGGTTCGTTCGCTTTGAAATGTACGTCGCTATCTTTCGCTACAAACTATTTTCGAGAGAACGAATGTATGTACGCGCTGCAGGCGACGAATGTACGTATTTACCGTCAGGATTTACCAATTCGACACCTGTCAATCTACTACGCGTTATCGCGCGTCAACGCCTAAAATTTGCAACAAAATGCAAAAGACGTTTAAGAGACATCTCTAAAAAAAAACATGTAAAACTACATGTTTGCGATGCCCGTTAAAAATTTTTGTATTTTTTTGTATTATTTAGAGCTAGGTATGTGTTATATAAAAAAAATAACCAGTAATAAAAATGTGAAAATACAGAGAAAAATGTAGCTGTAGATATATGTATATAAATTAAATTTAAACGAAATTCTTTTTAATTAGCTTACAAAATAATTTGTATACGAATTATTATGTGTAAATAATAATCGCCATATAATATATTATATACTCTTTTATATAATCGTTACAATATATCAAATTGTTACATATATTATAATACTTCTCAAACTATACAATTTTTTTGTCGATCGATGTTATTAATCGTATCAAAAGCACTTGACAGTCCAACATTAGCGCTTACCGAGCAGAATATTTCGCATAATGTTAAATAATAACATTATTAAGCTTCGAAACACGCCGTTATTTTCCGCCTCATTTATCGCTTAAAGAAGAAATGTGTATTTCGCGCATGAGCGTCATCACCGTGTTATTTATACAAGCAAAATCAAATTCTAGCTCTCGGCCAATTTGCGAGTAACATCATTCTGTACTATTACCGAAAAACAAAGCTATTTATTCATATCATCAAATAGAATTTATAATTACTAGATAATTCATCAATGTAAAAAATTGGCAAGCTAAACGAGAGAGCATAAAAGTATACAAGACAATAAATTCATGATTACTTTATACTGTGCGTGTTTGTAATTAATAATATAATCTATAATTAATATATCTATAATTAATGAAAGAGAAAAAGAGAAGATCCGAGACAATAAGATAAAAGATTTTTCTAAGTTATAAATATATATATATATATATATCTATATTTTTTTCATAAATATAATTATATGTGTATAATATTGCCAAAATATTTCTTCCGAACTCTCAAAAAAAAGTTTCGTCTTATATTCTATAGAAAACGTTATCTAACGTTATGTCAATTGTTGTTGCAGCGCAAAATATCGAACGATCCTATTGTTAAATCGAATTGATGAGCGAATCTTCACACGAAGAAAGCAAGAATTCGGCCTGGAACATTATGAAGCCAAGAATCTTGCTTACTCTTGCCAACCTCATCACATCTTTTTTGTAAGTTCAATCTACAAAGTAGAATCTCTCTACTTCTACATTTCATTGTCTGCATTCCAATGTGATGCTAATTAAAAAATTTATTTAGTGCGAGATTTTTTCCATTTGAATTCGATGGCACAGCTGTTCGTGAAGCGATTTCTTAATCGTACGATTAATTACGCATTCGTTTAACAAGAAGCGATGCGGTCTCTTTACATAGTGTATAAATAAATCTTATATTGTTGTCGTTGAATACACAGCTTGTATAATTGGAAGTTCAAAACGATTTTATCATGGAATACATGAATATATGAACTGTAGCAAGAGAGAGACGCTATTTTTTCTCCGTTTAACTACGACAACCCTGATGCTCCAATTAATTACATTTAACGATACATATTAATGTACTATTACACGTCTCGCCGAAAGCAATCATTGATTATTAACACATAACAATATAATGTGAGAACCAAACATATGGTTTGTATACCTAACAATTATGCCTTTTATTTAGTATGTAACATAAAATTTTTCAAAAAGTTTGTAAATCAAAATTAATCTAGAAAATAATTTCCTCCTATTTCTTAATAATTATAAACATACACGCATTCTGGAGTTCTTATATTCTTAATAAATACTTACATAAAATAATAATATAAGGTTATCATATATGTAATGAACATAATAAATAACAAAAAGACTGGATTATGTCAAGTGAATAGCCTATATTTTATAAGTATGTGCAATTATTAAGAAATTATTACATATAACTTATTTGTTAATTATTTCATATACATTTGATATACATTGCTGAATCGCTTTCGAGATTAAAGTTGATACCTTTAATATCAAAGAATAATTTCATAAATCGCTGCAATTTTTTTATTTGTCCTGATTTTAATATCAAGTCGAAAATTCTAGAATAAGAATCCAATTAAGAATATATTTATAAATGTTATTTAAAGCATAATCTCAACATATAAAAAAGAATACAAGAGCTTTTCTTCTTTTAAAAATATAAATCTGAGCAATATATACACAAGTAGAAAATTTGTGTTTTCTTGTTAAAATTTAACACTTTAACGTTTACTTGTCAATTTAACATACTGCTGTTTTGTTAATTCAAATCACCTGTTAAATTATTAAAATAACTGACAAAGGGTGTAAAAATAACACAATATGTACGTATTTTTAATTTTATAAATATGTTTCAAATTATTAATGATAGAATTTACCTGTTAAAATTTACAGAAAAAAAATGTTAAATTTATTTTATAATATAAGACTGTTAATATGTTACATTAACATTATTTTCTCATTAAATTTTCACACAAAATTATGTCAAACTATGAAATTTACATTTATTTTTACGTTAAAATATAACAGATATTAATGTTAATGTACGATATTAATGTCACTATTTAATATATGCTTAATATGTTAAATTAACAGAAAAATTTGTGTGGACCGTTTGGAACATGCGATTTGTGTTTAATTTAACATAAATTTTCCAAATATGTATATTAAATTCGGTGCTATGCGATGATGAGTAGAGAGCGATTGTGTTAATTGTGCGCTTTTTAAGTATGGTTTCGATTTAATTTAATTTTCAGTCTGTGTACTATACAGATGCACAGAGATATTCACAGATATTTGCCAAGGATTCGGAAGGCCGTCGCGGTCGAGTGAAAATAAACCGTGGCTTACCCCATACGTACTTGCCGTGTACACATATGTATATACGTATATATGAGTAGATGAATTGATATACGCGAAATTGTGTTAAGAGAAGCTGAAATACGCGAACATTTAGGGCACGATAATTTCGACTAGTTGCCCTCTTAGCAGCCGGAAACCTCTCAATTCCGTATTGTGTTGATGCAGATCAGCTTGAGACACACCTAATTTTCCGACGAGGTGTCCGAATTTCAAATTCTATCTATCTAATTCATCGACATCAATTAACGTTAATCTTATTCAAATGATGGTAGAATTCAACAGTTGTAGCACTTGGCCGAAAGTTTGGCATTAAAAAGTAACCTTCTTTACGGAATTAATCCATGGAAACAAGCAACGAAATCTACCAAACTGATCAAATTATGACGCTTGTTTTAGAATGACCGCGAGTACGAGAATTGCTACCAGACAACGGACGCAGAGCAACAATCACAGCAACATTAGCGACCTGCTGGATAATCTACTTCGTGGTTACGACAACAGCATCAGGCCAGACTTTGGCGGGCCCCCGGCTACCGTTGAGGTCGATATCATGGTACGCAGCATGGGTCCCATTTCCGAGGTGGATATGGTCAGTCATAGTTTTCGTTCATCTCGTGCGGCGTCTCTATGCGAGACAAGTGCTCTCGTAGCTGCCTAAATCAGAAAATCGATCAGATACATATAAAATTGATACATCCTTTCCGTAAAATTTTTTATCTCCAATTTATTTGATTATTTCATTTTTATCATTTCAAGTCTTACATCAATGTTATCGCGGTTTTTGCAAACGAGTTAATAAAGTCATTCATTGTGTCGCCTGACAAATGACGATACATACATATAAAGATAATTTTGTGCAAAAATATTTCTTTTTCTAGACGAAGAAAAAAATTTGATCAATTTCCTGTGTATGTGTAAATTTGACAAAACACTTGTCACATTGATTGACGCGAAAAATAAGAAAAAATGCCTTTGCTATTTATAAAAGTTGTAATAATTCAGCTGCAATAATCGATTAATAAGGAATAAAATTATATAATAATAATGGTATGGGATGGGGAATAAATAAAATAAAAAGAATTCTAAGATATTCGATGTACGATATCAATAAAATAAACATAAAAATCAATTTCATCAAATTTTGAAATTTTCCGCAGACGTACTCAATGGACTGTTATTTTCGACAATCCTGGGTCGACAGACGTTTAGCCTTTCAGGGTGGTAAGGAAACACTCGCGTTGAGCATTTCTATGTTGGCAAGGATCTGGAAACCCGACACGTACTTCTACAACGGCAAGCACAGTTATTTGCATACGATCACCAGCCCGAATAAGTTCGTCAGGCTTTACCAGGATGGCAGAGTACTTTACAGCTCAAGGTATGCATGATCGCGATTAATATCCCCATGTTACCTCCCCTATAATCCTCTGCAATCTGTCCTAAAAACATACACGACTTCTGTATAAATCTTGCCTTTCATACAAAAAGCAGATTGTCATGTGAGGGAAAAATTTCTTATTAGCCTTGATATACAATAAGTGAAAAAAAAATGTGCGCAAGAACGTTAAATAATACTCAGATTTTTTACTGGTTATATTTATTTATAAATATATCTAATTTACAAAGTTCTATAAAATCAAAAAAAAAATTAACAGTTTTAGGATAATGAATAGATAAGAGGGGAGAAATTAATAACGACTAACGTTTGCGGTCTATTAATAGCGCGTAAAAAATATCTCGTTTTCTCAACAAGACGATAAGATCGTGATAAGATAGATCGCAGCGAGTACGTGATTCAGTGCTCGCTCAGCTGCCCGAATCTTTGCAAATCTTTTCTCAGCGACGTGACATGTGCAAGGTCTGCGACATCTCGAACTCGAGGGTTAATTCTGTCATGGACACACAATGGGGCCGATCCGGAAGACTAGGTCAAGAGAAAGGGAACGGATTAACAAAGTGGAACCTCGGTATATATCGTTCGATCCAGCACCCTTCCTCTTTTTTCTACTCCTTTTCACATTTGTATATTTGTACAACAACACGAAGTAGTGTCCGATGAAGTGACTCGAAAGGGAGGAAAATATCAGTGCCAAAGTTAAGTATCCTGCGTGTTATATATCCCTCCCCTTTATTTACTCCTTCCCCTTTGCCTTCAGCATACCTTTGAGTATGAATTTCGCTAACCCGGGCTAACCGAGCTATTCAACGCCTGGAGGCTTTTTTGACTGAAACCGCTCAAGTCCCCTGGAAATTTCACCAATAAGAAGACATATATAATATAACATGTGTCTCGGGGATGATACTTACATTTAAAATGTTAGTGTTGAAATTGTCTTAAATAGGTTGTTGCCTAACATGTTTCCTTGTAATATTGGTATATAAATTTTCTGAAATTTGTTTTCATTTGTTCCAGATTGATAAGATTTCCAATTAAAAAATTATATATTGCTTTTTGCTCGAATTATCTCTATATTTACTTTTCCTTTCAAAAATATTCAAACTATTTTGATAAAAGATACACGATTCTCTGATATTATCATTCAGTACAATTATTTATTAATTATAATATTTATATATAAATTAGAAAAATTTTAGAAGAGTGATCAAAATAAGCTGAGAATGAAAAAAATAATATTATCTTCAATTTCTCTCGTATGTTTGTCACAATACATTAATGAATCGATAATGTCATAATATTGTTTTAAATACGGACATTATTGAAATAATATGATTATATATTGCATTATACATATACAGCATCGCATATTTTCCAGGAATTTCATAATTATCGAACGTGCCAATCTTTTCGTTCAAATAACTTCCAATAGCACACATTATTGTATTTCCAGTATAAGAAAAATTCTAAAATTATCAAACTGCAATTTTTTTAAGTTAGGAATATAATGTCATAATGTTATATTTACAATTATCAATTCTTGCATATATGAAGAGATATGCGGATATATTTCTTAAGTGAATTTTTATGAACTTCTACTCAACCTTTGAAGAAAATTATTATTTGGTAAATGTTAAATATAAAATGAGAAACATCTGCGGATATAATTACACGGAAACCGTCGAAGAGAGCAGGTCACTTTTCTACAATCGCTGTCTCATCTCGAGCGTTTTTTAAAAAAGAAGGTCTTATACCTTTCTCTGACCGACCGGATCCATTCGTACTAGAAAACGCCGTGATCACGTCCGTGGTGTTATTTACTCGACACTTTATTAGCTGCCACTGCCTTTTATCCGCCATTGAGACTCATCTAAACCAACGAGAGAGAGAGAGAGAGAGAGAGAACTCACTAGGTTCACTGATTTCAACAATTTCGAGATCCGTAAATTGATTTTGGTCGAGTCGATATAAAATTTACAAATACAATTTTTTGTTAAACTCTATGTCATTTACATATTATTATAATTTAAATTATATGTTTAGATTATACAGTAGATAAATATATGGTTTACTACAATTAATTATAATATATTGTAATATATAATATACTATGATTAGTTTATTGATATAAAAATTTATTACTATATAATTTATTTAGTAGTGATAAGCGTGTACGCGTTATACATATAAAGGGAAAACAAGAGTTCTTTGAATTAGATTTTTATAAATTATTATTATTTAAACTTAAATTAAGCAGAGAAAACATTTTTTCCATCGAGTAGTTTTGCATTAATTTCACATAATTATATATCAACAATAAATAATCACGCATTTTTTTTTTGGCTATATATCTATATTTGCTAGTAGCAAGGTTAAGATTAAATCGAAGCAATCATGTTGATTTTATCTTTTTTTTATTCCACATTCTTTGCACAAAACATAGTTGGAAAAAAAGAATAAATTTCCGTCTCACGCGCAACACACACTTTTAAATGCCAAAGTTAATCAAGTTTCAGGTTTTAGCAATGGAAAATTAAGAATTCTGCACCGTGACTACCAGTGTTGTTGTGGAAAATCAAGTGCAATTGTGAGATTTGCATCTAAATTAATGCCGCAGCAAACGGCCATCTATTTTATGAAATTTTGCGATTAATGTGCGACCTTATGTAATATCAGACTGATCCAGAATTTCTCATTTCAAAATACATATTTTTTTCTTTTTCCGGACCAACTGCTTTTCAAACTTTTCATGCAGAATTGTAATTCTTAATTACACTTTTTAAATAATACAAGAGGGAGAATAATATGAATAATATGAATGTATAATATAAATCGATATATGAGTCTCACAGAACTCATAAATTCACTTTCTATAAATTTTTAAATTTTAATAGATATATTTTATAGATATATTTTTATAGATGATATATGACATTTGACATCCAAAAGTAAACATAAGAAAAACTCAAAACAGCTAAAAATTTGAGATAGAAGACGGAGTGTCGAATGGTAATATTATACACAATAGAGAGATTTGTTCTTCTTAATTCATGTTCAAAACAGCTTTCGAGAATTCGGCTTTACTGCACCAATAGTGACACGAGATTGCGCCGCTAATCAGTGCTAATCAAGTTCTCGACCCCATCATCAACATAGCGGAAGCACAAGAGCAAGCGAATATGAGAGCACACCGCGTACTAATAACAGTAATAACCGGTGAAGTAAATATAGGTGGAAAGAGAAAACGGAAACTATGATCGAGAAAGGTAGATTGCTGTATTGAAAAGCGCATCAAGAACGAGCCACGATGCACGCATGGACGAAAGGACGATGTTGAAGCAATCCGTTACATTTCCAAAAGAGAGAAAGGGAGAGAGATAGGTCAATTTCGTGGGAATATGTCAAGCATAAAGTGTACACTATGATGTGTAGAGAATATATATATATATATATGGTGTAGAGAAAATATATATAGATATATATATTTCCTTTCCTTTCTGTCTTTCTCTCTCTCTTTCAGCCGATTGGTAGACTTCCTCTTGGATCCGTTGAATTTTGTCAGCCAGACTTGTCTGACGTAGCAAACGATGGAAGAAGCGTTTACAAGAACTTTTTAGACATACAGTACATGGTAGAGCGACCACGTGAACATTCGTGACATGAAAAAACTAAACTAAACTTGTAGAGTTAAAGCCTGTCATGCTATTTATAGACATTATTTTCATTGGACAATTAATTTAAAATTTAAATGATATAAAAAAAAATTCTTATATAATAAATCTTTTGATATATCTATTTTTGTATTAGTTACGATTGCGTCGATAATTTATACACGCTTTTCTTTACATCGTCGTCGAGTACGGATGCATATTAATTGCGAAAATTTATTCGTGAAACGAGATAAAAAGATTAAATTAATAGAAAAAATATTTTTTTTAATATTTATGCTGACGTTCTCGGGAACTGCGTCCGTTAGGATAATCATCAACATATCGATAAAATCTCTTATTTGCATAAAAATAATATGCTTAATTAGCATAACGCACATATTCTGAGTTTTTAATATCATATCATACACACACGCCTTTCATCCAAACGAAATTTAAAATCGGAGATATTTTCATCGAAGGACATCGAAAATGGCGAGATGAAAATTACAACAATTTAGCTCCTTAAGGGCTAATGTCATGTCACGTTTATATATTACGTAAAAGTAATTTATTTTGTACAAATAAACAATAGAATTTAAATACTTTTATACAAATTTAAGACACAAGAAAAGATATAAAAATAAAAAATTATTTCCTAACTCTTGTATTTTATCCACGTCTTGAATTAATCTAGTTGAAAAAAGTCTTTAGAAATTCCTGAATAAGTTACATAAAGTGCAAGTGTTCACATATTAAATTCAAATTTTTTCCTCTTTTTTTTTTTTTTTAAAGCCAAGATCTAAAAACTATAATGTCTTAAGTTTTATGCATTAAACTCTAGTAGAGTGTTACGTCAGTATGATCATATTTATAATGCTTTCCTGGGAACGTCTGCAATTGAATAACACTTTCGTCGAAATATTCAATCAACTCACGCGCTAAATCGAGCAATCTATTTTTAAAACTTCCTATACCGTATTATTTTCGACTCGCCATATATGTGCACAGTACATATTTCTACGTTTGGTAATTCACTGTAAAATCCACGCCTATCATAGAATCTGTTACGGATTAAGGCTGGAACTTTGCTTTAATCACTGAGCCTGAAGCCAGACATCATTCAGAATGCCGCTCCTGATGAGATCAAAAGAGTCCGCGTTCAATACGATAGAAAAGGCATGCACTTCTTCCGTAAATTCCTGCTTGAATCGCGAGAAATTTTCCAAAAGCATGGTTTTCTCTTTCTCTTATTTTTCTCGACGACGTTTTCGGATTAGCTTTTCTCATTTGTATTATGCAAAAATGATACCTTTCCAAGAGAGATTAAAGCGACAAATTATATAAAATTTGTATCAGCATAATCGACATTTTATGATTGTAATATTTTCTCGGATCACATTCACTTATACTATGTTAAAGTATATTATTTGTTGGAATTGTAAAATTGGCATTGATTTGTTGTATTGTATGCAGTCACATGCTAGACAGCATGCAATATTATAAAATATATACGAAATGTTTATAATAATTATTTAAATATTTTATAAATGTTTATTAAAATATTTCATAAATATTTTTGTAATTTTGAATAAATCATAAAGATTTATTATAGATATCTCAACAAATATTTATTTTTGGTAAATATGGTAAGTGCTCCTCCAGCAAAAACTCAATTTTTTATAGCAATCAACAAAACTATTATATAAATAAAATATATAAAAATTTTTAGAGCGCAAGTGTCTAAAAAGTTTTGAAAAGTTATTAACAAGAAAAGTTGCATAAATAAAATATAGATTTATTTAACATTGTATAGATGGATCGCTTAATTTTTACATGTTTTCAACATTGTTTTTCATAATCATTAATTTAAGTTTTTGAAATGTACAGAAAAAAAACTTAACATTTCGGCCTTCTGAACAAATAACTGTGATGCTTTTTACTTGTGTTGTAGAGTTCATGAAAATTTCAGCGTTTTTTCGTTAACTTTTATTGATTTAAAAAATTGATAAAAAAAAATAAAAGTGCAATTTTTACTTGATTTTTAAGTAACAAATACACTTTAAAAATGGAAAATGATTGAAAAACCGATAGGAGTATTTTAAAGTGCTAACTTTTCGCTTTAAATTGCTTTTTTAATAATTATTGTACGATCATTTTTTCACTAGTTATAAGCGTTCAAAGTCAATAGCTCGATTTAGCTTTAATAATAAATATCTCGGCGAAAAAGAATCATAGAACATTCGTCAAAAAAGAAATTAAAGCTAAAACACTGCTCTTTAATGCCCAATTAACGAAATCGTGCTAGAATTTTTTTTTAATTCAGTATTCTTGGACAAAGTTTTAAAAAATTTGTTCAATCGACGGACATCGCTTGCTTACAATATAATTTTGTAATGAATAGAAAGAATTAAAATTCATTTAAAGATTCTAAAACTAGAAATTTCAAGCTTTGAAATGCTTTTTTATTGATCTTATTCCGATTATTTTTAAGGAAGTTGCAACTACTTGAAAATTGGCCTTTTTCATATGGAATAAAGTGGTTCTTTAATTTTTTTGTGTAATGTATATAGAAAGTTATTTATTGATTATTATTCATCAGATGGATATGAAAAGTTGATAGAAAAAAACATGAATGCGGTCTCAATGGTCTGGAAAAACACGTCGAAACAAAAACTCTGCTATATTAACTGGGCATATGTTCTTCTTTCTGTTCATATGTGGTAACTGAGAACGCATATCACGTCAGGTTCGCTCAATATTTTGCGTATGATATCTGGTTTCGGGATCCACAAAGTTTTCATTGTGATTTAGCATGTACTTTTCAATATATATATGCTGGGAAAGAATGTTTATGTAGGAGGGGAATGGGATTTTGTTATAAAAAAAAATAACAAAACTTGAGGGTGTGGAAACTATCAAGGCTGACAGTACTGTGTGGAATATTACACATATACATTCGTTTTACTATTAAATGTATATTACGTCAAAAAATAACATGTTCTATTTAGTACATTTTTTTTGGTTAATAACATTTTAATAAAGACTTGCGCCCTCCTAAAAACTTTCATATATTTCATTTTTATAATAATTTTGTTTATTGCTACAAGAAAATTGAGTTTTCGCTGGAGTATTTATACATATTTACTGTAATATTTCAAAAAAAGTAAATAGTAAAAATATTTATCATACTGTGCTGTCTGGACTGATAAGCTGTCGCTTTCCTTTGTTTTAATCTATTCGTCATATTCTTTAACTTTTTTATTTATACATTTTGAAACTTAAAAAAAAAATTTGCTAATGTAAGTGTCGAAAATATGTCGCCATTGCGACCTTTAAAATCGTCGTAAATTATTTATTTTTTGGGCCGTTTAACTTCGCCGCTCGGTTAATTCTTTTCTCGTATTCCTACAGCCTCTTTTCCTTCTTTTAATCTTATCGCATTTGTCCTATCTTACGCTTCTCCCACCGCGCTCATTGTTATTCATGAGACAGAGGAAACTTGTCATTATAAAAGAATAAAACCTTTTTGTTTCTTCTCACCAAAGTTTTTGAAGAAAGAATAAAAAAGAAAGAGAACCAAATATATTTATTGTAATGAATTACACGTGAAAAAAACAATCACATTTCTATGTTTTATATGTTCTACATTAGTTTTTAGAAAGAATATGATATTCTTTAAATTTATATATATATACTATATATATATATATATATATATATATATATATATATATATATAATATAAACATAAATATGCTTAATATATAAATTAAATATTTAATATATTTTATTTTAAGATGGCATAGCAAGCAAAGCATATTTCTTTGAAAACAGCGAAATTATTTCGGACGAAACAATATTTTCTTTTAATGTCAAATGAGTGACACGTGTTGTCAAAACATTCAATAAGCGCACATACAGATTTCGTCCGTCTTGACGTCGAATATAATCGGAAATTTAAAATACGTAGCCGCAACACTTGCTCGTATTTTATACATTCGTAACCCAACTTCTAGTGTCCCAATAATCGAAATTCTTTCTTCGATGATTGCCCTAACGGTTTTCCTGCCGGATCCGGCTTTACCAAGGATAAAAAGCAGTCGCGACACACTGAAACCGAAAATCGTCCGAGGCAAATTGCCCAAGTTCTATCTTCGGGCATAAAATGTGGCCAATCTCGAAGCATATCGTCGAGATACGTGAGAAAAATATATACATATTTTTTGACGAAGACTTGAAGGCTTATTTTGTGTAAAATGAAAATTCTCTCTTTTTATGTTATAACAATCATTATTTATTAGTCTTTTGGCGCTTTCATTGTTTATATTCTAGAAATTTTCGCAATCTATATTCTAAATTATAGAAGCGGATATAATTATTTTCCCGACATAATACATAATACATAAACTTTCTCTTTTTTAGTTTCTTAAAGATGCAAAGTAAAGAGAAATATTCATTTGTATATATCTCAATAATCTTTAAAATTATTATAAATATGCTTAATTGTAATTTAGGTCTTGACATTTAATATCCTTTTCGCCCTATTATGATTGTATATTAAAAAAAGACCATTTAATTATTTTAAATCTGTTTATATAATTACTTCTCAACATTACTTGTACGTGCATACACACATACACAATTATTTTTTTCTGTTAAAATCTCTTAAGCGATTTTAATTGCAATATTTATGTATGCCAACTGTGTTATTAATGTGTATGTTTCAAGTAATCCGACGTTATAGATTACTCGAAATATTGATAATGTTTATGCATATTCATAAATGCGTACATTGAACAAAAAAACTTGACCTTATCAAATTTATTTTTGTAACAAACAGATTTGTAAAAATCACGAAAAACTTAAATGATTCGAATATTCACGGTCACATATTTACTATAATAAAGTCCTTGGAGATTGACGGAATATAAGGAAAGTAATCGCGATGCATATGCATATGCGATGAGATGCAGGAAAGCTGTGCAGGAAACTATGCCTCCTACAAATTGAGCGATCGAACGAGCGGTAGAGTGCTAGGGGTGATGGATCCGATTAGCCACGGATCGTCTTATCCTTCGGTTCTAACTTCCTCGACGGAGTTAAACCGGGCACAGTGCAATAACTCGATCAAACTCGAATAGATTTACACTATTATTATTATATGCGTTTACATTTGAGAAAAATATTATATATTATTATTATATATTATATTTTGGCGATTTCGCAAATGATATTGCATGATGAAAAGCAAGGACTTTCTAAATTCTTTTCATTCAGCATGCAATGCGTCTCAGAATTATCGGTCATTATTGAATACTGCAATTATTAACGATCAATCTAGGAAGATCTATCAATATCGACAGTTTTTGAATTAAAAACGATTAAAATTGTGTGTGTGTGTGTGTGTGTGTTACATATGTTAAAATTTAATATATATGTTGAAATTCTGCTTTGTTGAACTATTTGTATTGTCTCAGACTTACCATCAAAGCGGGATGTCCGATGAATCTCGAGGATTTTCCGATGGATACACAGAGATGTCCGTTGCAATTCGGCAGCTGTAAGTTTAGTAAAGATTTATTTGTTCCGTGACCTTTGAAGATGTCATTCTCTTTTTCGTTTTTCCTTGGCTCTGCGACATATGTATTTCTGTCGATCCACTGTAAGATCCCAACGACAAGGTAACGGGAGTCAAACTTATTCGTCTCTCGAGTAATTTGTAATCTTATAAAAATTGTAGTGTAATTTATTGCACTATCAATTTAACGCATTTCGTTGAAACACAGGGGATTACAAATTTAGAAATATATTAATAGGTATATATTTGCATTGATATACATATACATATGTATATGTATATAAATATATATATATATGTGTATGCATATATATAATAAAATAACATATCAAATATATAAGTTTACATATTTAATCAAATATATGAAAGAACTAATAAAAGCAGCACTAAAGAGTGCTCGTATTGGCCTTTAATTAATTGCCTTTAAATCTTTTGAATGTAACGAGCTTTTTTACTTATTTATTTATTTACAAATATTTATGTTTATAAAGATTAGTTTACTTTAATTATTGTCATGTTTAATGTGTTATTTATATTGTTTACTGTATTTTCGATTATTATTAATATTTAATTGGTCAGAAGAATCAAACGCAGACAGATTTCGATTGTCAATTATATTGTTAGATCGACACGTTAATCCTTTTGGCAGCGCGAAATTAATACATTTATAGTTGGCTACACGACACGCGACGTAATCTACAAGTGGAACAGCGCGAGACAGGTCGCTATAGCGGAGGACATGAAGCTGTCGCAATTTGATCTGGTCGCCAATCCGACCGCAAATCATTCCACTGCACCGGGATTCTCGCATGGTGAGTGAAACCTGGTCATAAGAAAATCTGGTTTAGCGATGTTTCTCTTCTCGTAGAAATCGAGAAAAAACAGAAAATTATTCAATCGAAAAACAATCACGGAACATTCTTAGAACGAAAAATAAAAAATTACAAAATCGATAAACCTTTAATATACGCAAGATGAGCAAATAGTTCATACAAATCGAAGCAACTTAATCCTTACTCCGTACTGTGACTTTTCGGACCTTAAATAAAGACTAAATAATAAATTGGAAAAATTATTTATTTAAATATATTGTTGCAAATATATGAAATAAAATACTTGAAAGAATTGATAAAACTGTTAGAAATTGTAGGGATAAAAAAATGAACACTAGTACGGAGTAAGGGTTAATAAAGAGAGCTTGAAGAGCCACAAACTGGAATTTCTATAGAAAATTCGGTCGAGAGGAAAAAGTATTCCATGCATCTCTTGCATTATGTCAAATATCGAGGACGACGAAAGGAACACGTTCAGGTGACACGGAGGATGAGAAAAAGTAGCGTCGAAAGTCAGCGTGTAATCGACTAATTGCAGCCTTCTCTTAAAGATGATTCTCGTCTTTTCTCTTTCTCTCTCTCTCTTCCTTTGTCTCTTGAGCTTTAGAAGGCAAGCATTCTAGAAGATTCGGCTACAAATTTTAATTGGATTATTATCGATTAAGTGGCAAACAGCCGATTTAGCCTTTGCTGCTTTCTGATTCGATTGTGCACTTATCGAGGAAATCCGCTTAAAGTCTTCAAATTTTGATGCGGATATAAAGAAATTCATATAATAATTTTGAAGAACAAATGTCATTATATTATAATAATAATAAATTGTATAAAGCAATAATTATATTTAGATATGACCTTATTGAGCTAATAAAAATTATATTTTAGATACAGAAAGAGAGAGATAGAAAAAGAAATTATATATGAATATTGTACAAATATGTTTCCAAATTACTGTAAATGTACATGTGTTTGTGTTGATTCGTTAGAGTTTTTAATGATTCATCTACAAAATTAAATACATAATAATATTATTTAAACGTGAACCACTTTGCAACTGCATTTAAATTTCTTGATCTTATTTTTGCTGATTAAAAAGTAATTATTTAAAAAAATTTTAATTTAGTCACATTATTCTCAGTCATAATTAAAATACATTTCAGCGGACTGTTCGATGCTTCTGGTATACTTCCACTTACAAAGGCACATGGGTAACTTTCTAATACAAGTATACGGTCCTTGTGTTCTGCTAGTCGTCCTGTCTTGGGTTTCCTTCTGGTTAAACAGAGAAGCCACTGCCGATCGAGTGTCGTTGGGTGAGAGAAGCTACTCATTTTGACATTAATAATTTAAGCGTTCTTTGAGACGTTGTAACATGTGCCCCTTGAACGTCACTTTGGTGTATATTCATGAGAGAAATGTGTACCGTAAATGATTATAGTGCGGTACGAAACAAATGCATCAAAAGGAATTTACATTAACCACAAGCGAGAGAGCGTGCAAACCGCATAATTTAATATGCAACGCTTTCTCAACGTGCCGTAAATGCGCTAATAATTTCTGGCATCGTTAAGCTTGTAGCTTTCCTACGTCGAATGTCAAAAATGGAATACATAGTTCCTTAAACTTATGCCATTATAAATCGGATGTATAATAAATATTGTATCTTAAAAAATTCTCGAAAGCTCTGAATTATAATATATTCTCTCAGCTCATAGTATTTATAAAATATTTATAAATATTATTAAAATACTTATAAAATATATATAAAATACTTATAATAATTTGAATATATTCAAAATATTTTATAAATATTGTTGTAATCTCTTAGATTCAACAGATTACAAAGATTTATCGTAACTATGCCAATATTTGAGAAATATTTACAAATTATTACTACAAATATTTAGTTTTTTATTTAAACATTATATAAAATAATTTATCTATATTTTAATAATATATCGAATAGAGGTTTTATGATTTTTTCTCTTATAATGTATATAAAATAAAATTTAAAAAAAAAATATATATATATATATTTAAAAAAATAATATTTATGAATAGTTGTCAGAAATATTGTGCTATTTGAATTCTACTAATGCGAAATCGATTAAATGCCATTTTTCTTTCTTCTTAATTATTGTATATCTTATTTATTATATTTCTCGAGAATGTTACAACTCAAAGATTTTACAAATTAATAAATTAGAAGAGGATAATAGTGATAGAAAAAACTCTGCAACCTAAATTGCTCCGAAAAGAAGATACAATTAGAAGCATATTTATATAATCAAAAAATTATTTTTTTCATTACTCATACTTAAACTCGAACAAATTTGACTCTTAAGATTTATAATTTCGTTTGATTGTCCTTCGTTATATCTTGTTTCAGGCATAACTACCGTGCTGACAATGACATTCTTAGGACTCGAAGCAAGAACCGATCTCCCAAAGGTTCCTTACCCAACTGCCCTGGATTTCTTTGTCTTTCTATCATTTGCATTTATCTTTGCTACTATAATACAATTCGCGGTCGTACACTACTTCACTAAATACGGATCGGGCGAATGCTATTTCAGTTCTGATCTAAGTGACACCGAAAGTTCAAGCGGGGAAGAAGACGTAGGAAAAGTAAGTAAAGAATCAACTAGTAAAAAAAAATACATAACAAGCAAGAAATTGTTGATTTTTACATTTTTTAAATTTCTCTTTGTTTCTCAACATATCAATCCGGATAGTTTTACAAGAATCAAAAAATATTCTAGTGTTGATATATAATTGATATAATTATGTTATATAATTTATAATTATGTTGATATACAATTATATATGTATATGTATATACATATACATATATATATATATATACATATATATATATATATATATATACATATAATAATATACACTATTAATATATAATATATTAATATAATATATTGATATATATTAATAATTAATATTTAATGCATAAAATATAGTATTATACAATATAATATATATATATATGTATAGAATATTCTTTTATTTGACACATTTCTCTCAAGTAATTTAAAATCATTCAATTTTTCCACATAATACCTCGATGCGCTGGCACGAAAATTATTTCAGACACGTCGGAAAAGTTCTGGTCCACGAAGACACGATAAGCGTGACAATTTTACGATAAACGGCGACAGTATAATAGAAGTGATACCGTTATCGGCGATCTCGATACATCCTGATAAAGATCCTACGGTGGCTGGTCACTGGCAGATATCTTGCATGACCTGTAGTCCATCCTCACAGCAGACGCCACGTCCACCGCGGCCTCCGCCGCCACCCCCGCCGCCCTTGCTATCTTCCAGGCGAACAACATTGTCCTCCTCTAGAAGACGCCACCGGAGAACACCCAGATATAACTCGGTATCAAAGATCGACCGTGCTAGTCGCGTGGTATTTCCCCTATTTTTCCTAGCCATCAATGTCTTCTACTGGTATGCGTATCTCTCGCGTAGTGAACGAATCTATTACAATTCCAATGCGTGATATGCATTCATTAAACAGTATTTTGCTTTTCAAAATTTTCCAAAAGTTTGCGCGTTAAAATTACCCTAATTAAAAAAATCCGGATAATTTTTTTTACAAGAATGAAAAAGAGCAAAATGTCACATGTCATAACTACATATTTTTTCTCTCGATTATTAAAATTATTAAAATTAAATCGCCAGGAAAATAATGAGAGTATTTCGGATAAGATGGAAATTTAGAAGAATAAAAGTATCAGATAATACACAAAAGAGCTAAAAAACATTTTAAAGATAAAATATCTTAAAAATAAAACATCTAAAAAACGATTCTTTTAAAATCATTTTTGGGACATGTGCTGTCTAGAATTGATCAGGGATATCGATAATAATGTGATAAGAAAATTATAGCATCCGCAGAGGAATGCGAAGATTAGAAAAAGACATTATCAGTATAAAATATAAGCTAAAACATTACTATAAAGTAAACGAAGCCAAAAGTTAAGCGAAAAAAAATGTAATTTTAATATGATATAATATGATTTTATTTATATGTCTCTACATCTCTTGTAACCTGCCTAAAAAGACTAACATAAGCTGAAAGATGCTACTCAAATACAACCTGTCAAGTTAGTAAAAAAAATGAGAATTTATATATTTTTTTATATTAAGTGATGATTTCTCATATAAAATTATGCTAATAAAAAAACAGAATATATTATAGTTACAAATAATTATCGTCAATTTAATTGTATCGTCATTGTAATTTTAAATTATACAAATTCAGAATTATTAGAATTTCCCGTCAAGAAAATTAAGATTTGCTTATAAAAAATAAAAAAACAAAATATCAATTGAATATTGAAAATTGGAAGATCGAATGAAAATTTAAATTGAAGAAATGTGTGTCTCTTACTCTATAAATTTCCACTGTAATTGTCAGATTAGAAATGATTTGAGTTCACTTTAAGAAGCAATTATATATTAGACTACAAGCAACATTGTGCATAATGATTAGGAAACAAATCATTTAATTTATCTACAAAGAAACAGTTTATAGTTTGAATCGTTATCATCATAACCAAAAGAATATTAACGATGTATTATATCATTACCAAATAACAAAAAAATTATTAACAAGCGAACATTTATCTTCAAGTATAATGCTATTCGCGCACGCAAACCTACATGTATATATATAATTGAAATTTATTTAAAATATTTTATTTTAATATAATTATTTCTTTGCATATGTGAATAAACTAAAATACAATTTTTATTTCTATCTCGAGATGTAACGAGAAAGAAATTTGAGTCATATATAATAGTTTTTTATTTTTACTTTCAATATATCATAACATTCTATAATAGCCATGTGTATGTTATAAAAAAAAACCTAAATTTAATCTTATTTTTCCTGCGTGTGAATTATAATATGTATATTCTCAGATAAATGCATTTAGAACGCCAATACAGTACAAACACATTGTAATATCACTGTATGAGACAAAGATAAGTTATATATACATATATATATAACTTAAGTAAAAATTCCAATTATGATTAATTACATAAAAAATACCTCACAGAGCCTTCATCTTCAAGTGTGCTTGAAAGAACTCGCCGTCACCTTTGGTTGCTTGTTTGTTAATTTCCTTATGACGTTCTCGGCTAACAATTTCTTCCAAAACTTCTCCGTCGCCTTTGATCAATCTTTATAAAAAATAAAAATTATTTTAATTAGCCATATACAAAACGTAAGAGAAATGATGTTAGAGAGCGAGAGCAAAAATACATGTAAAAGTTTTGTATATATTAGTTTCATTATCGTTGTTTTATTACTTTACACTCGCCTGTATCTTCCTGTTTCTTCATCATAAATTCTACGAATCATATTCTGCCTCTTTTCCCATTCTTCTTTTGTCATAGGCGCCATAGCCTTTGCTTTTTCCATTACTTCGGGTACAACTTCCTTTGTATTCTCCTTTTTACTGGATCCCTGAACCTCTTTGTTTTCTTTAGATTTCTTCTTACTATGTCCCTTTTTCTTAGATGAAGATTTTTTTAGCTTCTTCTTTAATTTCTTCTTCATTCGTTTCTTCTTTTGTTTTTTCATAGCTTTCTTTAATTTTTTAGCCTTCTTCTTAGCTTTCTTCTGCTTCCTTTCATCTTCTGAACTATCAGTAGTGCTGCTGCTACTACTGTCAGTATTACTGCTGCTATTGCTACTACTCGAGCTGCTGCTACTAGTGTTGCTACTACTACTGCTACTACTACTGACACTGGAAGAGCTAGAAGTAGATAAAGATCTCTTTCTTTTCAATTTTTTGCGACTTGGCTGAGTCTTGTCTTGAGAAATTCTTCTTTTCTTCTCTCTTTCTTTCACTTGTTCAGTTATTTCCACGTTATCTTTTGTCGAATCGAGCCTATCCATCATCAAGGTTGTTCGAGATTGATTTGTTCGCTCTTTTGAACTGTCTTCTCGCACAGAGTGACTACTTTCATTTCTACCAGTATTTTTATAATAATCTTGTAATCTTGATCTGCCATAACTAGATGTTCTTTCATAATTTCTGTTATTGTGTCTATTATAAGGATAATTGTTATATGCATCCCTTCTATTTCTATCATAATAATTCTGACGTCTGTAAGGGCGTGAATTAAAATAACCATAATCTTTTTGATTATATGGTACATGATTGTTATATCGTCTCTTGTTATACCATCTTTGATCGTTACTGTACTTGCCTCTTCTTCTCTGTGAATCCATACCATTTTCATATCTCTTAGTTTTGTGCTCTATATCCTCATCTTTGTCCTTTCTCTCTTTATGTACATTTCTCTCAAGGCTCGAAGCGCTAGAAGAACTGGAACTATTGGAACTACTTCTATGCTTGGACTTCCTCCTCTTGTCCTTACTACATATGTTCCGTCTCTTCTTATTTTTCTCAGAGTTATTACTGGAAGAAGAAGCTGATCGTCTCTTCAATTTACCTTTTACTGCTTTGATAGATGAATCTATCAGCGCAACAGGTTTCTCTGGATTATTCATCATTGAAAGAACCTTTCAACAAAAAAAGACCTTGTTTAATGCTGATTTGATACAATCAAATATATTGAGATAATTTCGCATAATTAAGTCTTACATGATTAAATCTATAAAAATCTATAAAATTACTGCATTTTCTGTAGCAATATCATATTTATTATTTACAATAAAACAACTGTTTATTTAAAAAAAAAGACACATCCTCAGACACAAATGACAGAATTAGCTTTCGTGAAGAATTTCAATGTTTTTATAAAATGTTTATCTACTTACTACAATGCCGTTAAGGAAGTATAACCTAAGTCTCGCTTTCTTTCTTTCCGTCGATCATAATCATCGACGTTTCATCATACAAGATTGTCGCGTCCAATGATATTCTTGCTCCCTCCAATTTGTCGACTGGAGAAATTAAGAGTTTGTAAAAACACGCTAGGCATTTACTCGTTTCATCAACTTTCAATCACTTTTATTTCGTCTTCGTTGGTCGTCGTTTTTCGAAAATTCAGAACAGCGCACACAAGAAATGCTTCTCGTATCGAATTTCTTACGATATACGTTACGATTACGGTATGCGAACTGCGAACGCGAGCGGGCAAACAAGATACCAATACGATACATTTTTTGACGTCGATAAGTTTATATATCTGTATTACCAATTACTAGTAATATCACAATCTCTGATGATACATAACTTATTATCTTCCGCGATACAATTTACATGAAAATTAACTGGCCCTGAAAATTTAAATTTTTTAATAAACAATAGCAATTATTTTCTTTTTAAAATTAACATTTCTTGAAATATTTACAAGAAATATTATATATTAGTATTTCTAATATATAATAGTTTTTTGCAACTATAGAAATTATAAAATGATTAATTTATTAATTTTTAATTTAAAAAAATACAATTATTAAAGTAATAATAAAAAGAAATATAAGGAGCAACTGTTTTCTCAAGTAGAACAGATAAAGTCACGTTAATATGTCAAAGTTAACGTCAAATGACGCCAAAATGACGAAAATATGACCATAAAAATTCACTTTTTAATTTATATTACTTTAATGCATAATTGCAATTTTCAAATTGAATTAATTATTTTATAAGTGATATATGGCATTGTCATCTCTATATCAGAGAGAAGCCTCTCTGTCTCTGTATTGACATACCATTAGAATTCAGCAGCCAGCGGCGGGAATATTCATATAATAACATTTATTATTGTTTACATTACAGAGTATAATCAAAACATTGAAGTAATATTTTTCAAAGAAAAAATTTGTTTTTTGTGAATATATATCATAAAAAATTAATTTCATAATGCAGCAATAAAGTAAATATATTAATAAAATATACAACAATTATATTTTGCTTAAAAAATCAATAGAAAATATTGGTTAAATTTTTTTTGCGATATAAAAATTTACAAATAATAAACCTTTTCTTTTATTTTGAATATTCCCATCGTTGTGCGTATATTAGTTATTGAGCCATAATTAGCGGTGGTGACGATAGGTCACGACGTCAAAACTTATATATCCAAAATTTTCAATAAAAAATGTAATAAATCAAAATAATTATAAAACAATAAAAAATAAATAAGAAGCAATCTTTTTATGTTGGATATCGTGATAGAAAACTATTAAAAATATATATATTTGTAATGAAAAATTAATTGTACGTTTTTTGTAAATATTTTTTTATGAATATTACAAAAAATATTAATTTTAAAAGCAATTGTTGATTCGGGAATAATAAAAGAGCAATCGGTTCAACTATTATTTGTTAAAAAATTTAAACGTAATATTATTATATTTAAAACTAAATCGAGTCATATTTTTAAAATAATATAACTACTTAACACTTTGAAATAATAGCTATTAAATATATCCAGAAAGTAGTAATAACAACAATAAATGTATAGGTAACTATGTGTGCAGTAGCCTTAGCACTACCCAAATGCCATATTTTAATGTCAAATAAATATTTGGAGTAACACATTATCTCTAATAAAAACTCTATCTCTAATAAAAACTTTTACTAGTTTTACTTTGAGAGAAACGGAGTCGAGGATCAGAACTGTCGTCAAAACTTTGCGTTACTGTGTGACAAGGATTAAATTATTCCTTAACTGACAATGAGTCGAATTAATTTATAGTGTATATAAACTTTTTTTGCTTAGAATGATCTTTAGAATACACTCTAGAAGTTAAAATCCGAGACGTCTTGTATATGAAATTTTTGTAATCTTAGATTGAACAGATCATAAAGATTTATCATAAATATCCCACATTATATAAAAATATTTACCAAACATTATTACAAATATTTAATTTTTTAATGATTTTTTCTCATAATGTATATAAAATATATAGAAAATATTTATATAATATTTAAAAAAATAAATGGTAAAATTATTTATAAATATTTATTATAAATCATATATCATGTACTATCTGGAATATACTTTCGATTTTGTCGTCCGTTTCGATTTTTAAAAAATATTGATTGTCAAAGCCGCATAAATACATATTTCAAGTCTTTCTGTGAATATATTTAATGAAAATTTTTTAGTAATTATTTATACAAACACACATGTTAATAAGTAAATGACGTAATACATTCATTGTACAAATTAAAAAATATATCATATATGTGTTCTAACGGAAAATGATGCAATTGGGACCAAAATGTTGCTGCAAAGAGAAAGTAACCTTTACGTTTTATTATAATTATCATATATGTATATCACTGCTTTAGTGTTAATTATTATGCATTATATATGACAATATAGAAAAGAGAACATTATTATATTATTATTTACAAATATTCAGCAATTAATGTAAAGAAGATATTTTCTTATTAATGTATAAAAATAATTAGATTATATATCTAAAAAATTGATTTATTTTAGCTAAAAAATAATTAATCACAAATAAGAGCAAAGCTTCTTCTTTTTGAATATAAATGCAATCGTGGAATAAAACGAGACAAACATAAAATGTAACTTTGCTATCGTGATTTAATTTTATTTCGTAAGACAACTTTATAATCAGCATATTCATATCGAATATTGTTCTACCCTTTATACGATATCTAGCAAATATCAGTAATCAACAGTAAGATGTGTCATTAGGTTAATATCAATAAATTTCATGCATATGTTAACAGCTATCGAAATTAAATATGTATATTTTTCGATATATTTAAATATTTGACATCAATCATACACGTGTGTGTGTGTGTGTATGTGTGAGAGAGAGAGAGAGAGAGAGAGAGAGTTTATGAAAAAAATTATCTCTAGTTTAATACATCTTCCAACATGTATTTTAACTCTTGTTAAGATCCAAAAAATATGCTAAATAGAATTAAATTGGAATCTAAAGACAATCAGAATCTGAAGAGAGCCACTTCAGTTATTTTATTATTTCTCATTATTTATTTTATTATTTCTAAATTCATATTTTATTATAAAAAATTTTGCTCAGTACTGACCTTTACAATATGTTTATTAAAAAATTTTTATCAATACAATCTTTGCAACATGTTTAGATTTTATCATCCACAAACTACACCGAACTCGACCCTGCCGCCTGTCTGGAACTACAAAAGATTATCGAGGCGATCATCGCACCTGGAAAAGGGCTGTTAGCTTGTGACGAGTCACCAGCAAGTTTAGATCAGAGATTCCAAGAGCTCGGTATAGAAAATACCGAAGTTACGAGACGTGCTTATCGGGAGATGCTGCTATCCGCGGATAAGGTCACTATATACAACGGCACTACAGGCATAAAGTTTTTAAAGCATGAAAAAGCATAACGTAATAGATCCCAAATATAGCCACAATCTTACAATTAGTAGTATTCAAGAGTATAGCGTACAACAATTAAATTAACACATTTGATAAATTTAGTCTCTGCAAACAATATCGAAATATAGAAATATAAAAATAACAGTTTTTTATCTTTTTTATCTTAATTATCAATATACATGTTGTATAATTAATTTTTATTTTGTATGTAAACTTGTTATATAATTAATTAACTTTTTTTTATAAGAAACCGTGTTTATTATCCAGAATTATGTATATTTTTCATTCATCTATCTTGAATTATATATGGAAAATATATCAGTGAATATTATGAATTATTTCTCTCTTAAATCAATATACAATTTATTACAATATAAAACAATACTTATTATATGTATTTATTGTATTAGTGTATTATTGTATTTGTTGTATTATTATTGTATGTATTTATTGTATTATATGTTTTAGTACAGTATAAAACAACACTTATTATTATATGTTTATTAGTAACCTTATATATTTTGGGTGTTTCAGGCTCAATTCTCGCGATATATAAGCGGTGTGATTCTGCATCACGAAACGGTCTATCAAAAAACATCGAAAGATGTAGAATTTGTCGAGTTGTTGCGTCAAAGGAACGTTGTGGCCGGTATCAAAGTCGATAAAGGCCTGGTGCCGCTCCTTGGTACCGAAGATGAGAAAACCACGCAAGGTCTGGACGATTTACGCGAGAATTGTATTCGTTACAAAAAGGATGGCTGCCATTTCGCCAAGTGGAGATGCGTTTTTTCAATTTCGGAAACATGTCCCAGTCAACTGGTGATGAACACCAATGCAAACGTCCTTGCGAGGTGTCTGATCATTTCAATATTCGCATGTACTTACATACGACTGATAGAAGCTCGTAAAAATTCATCCGTTTGTGTTACGCAATAAAGTTTGTTTATCAAGTGTATTATAAAACCCTATGCTTTTCATAGATACGTTACGATACGATAATATTTGTTGTACGTGGATATAAAAATTCAAAATTTAATAAAATTGTAAAAAAGCAACAATTAACGCATGGAAATTACATAAAATAGTTGGGAAACAGTCGTTACGCAATATAGAGTTCCCGTTGTGTAATTTCACTGGTTTTATTTTCGAGTATCTCGTCTTATTCAGGTATGCCAGCATCTGCCAAAGCGCCCGAATAGTTCCCATAGTGGAACCGGAAATATTGAACATCGGCGAATGTGATATAGATCGGGCTCTGAGAGTTCACGAAGAGATGCTGTCCATTTTATTCCGTACACTGAACGAACATCATGTGTATCTCGAAGGGATGATTTTAAAGCCAGCAATGGTATTATCGGGAATTCAAAATCCCACAAAATGTACACCACAGGTATCACATTTTGAACATAATGTAATAAAATACATATACTGTGATACCTTTTTTTCTTCTAAAATATATTTCTACTTAATATTTGTCTAAAACATATTTTACAATCACATAAAATTAATTAAAATACTTTATCATAAATATAAATTAATGATTCATTAATAATTATTGCTTCTAAAATGTAAAATCTTATAAAATAAAATTTTTGTAAGTTAAATTTTTATTACTTAATAAATTAATAATATATGAATTGTATTGATATATTAATTAATATTACAAAAAAAAAATGCGTTACAGATTGTCGCTGAATATACACTAAAAGCATTACGTAGAACAGTTCCCGTAGCAGTTCCAGCAATCTTTTTTTTAAGCGGTGGACAAAGTGATGAGGACTCTGTGCTAAATCTTAACACAATTAATATGCACGATGATAAGAAACCGTGGAGACTCAGTTTTTGTTACGGACGTGCTTTGCAGGTACATCAAAATTTACACGATGCTATTAATAATTAAATTTATTTAATAGCATTTTTCGTCATAAATTCTTTGACGAAATTAAAGGTTGTAGACGATAAAAAAAATCTATTTAATAAATAAAGCGTAGATAATTTGAAACATCTTATAATAAACTTTATGTTAAAATGTACTTTACAAAATTTATATTAAAATTTAATTTGTTCTTTCTAAAACCTTCTACCTGCTTTGCCATAGAATTCAGCGATAAAAATTTGGAAAAATAATCCGGAGAAAGTAAATAAGGCTCAATCTATCTTCCTTGAAAGAGCTAGATTATGCTCCGAAGCGTCCTTAGGAAAGTTACAATTCGGGGAATGTGCGGATGACATGTGCACTTAAAACATCAATCATCGTAAGAATATCACAAGAAATCGAATTAATTAGATATTGGATAGATTTATTTATATATATTATTTATATATATTATAAACGCACACACAAAGCGCACACTTATGAAATTTTACACAAGCATATTTTTTACATTAAAAAAATCATAAAAGATAAAACTACTCTGCATCGTATTTTTTGTTAAGATAAATAAATAAAATTTTCACTTTCTGTTTTCTGTTATTGAGAAAATATTCTTTAATAAAATTGAAAAACACACTTACATATGTGTATAATAAAATATATATTTTTTACTATCTTCTCTTCAATGATTCTAAAATTATACAAGTGCTATGGAGACATGTACATATATGCAAAGTTTGACTATAAATAATGATAAATAATTTTGCACACGCATGCCACTAAAACGACGTCTACGAAAATATTCTTTTTGACTCAAAATCTTCATGAAACTCTCATATAAAAAACTGCATAAACATGTTTATCTCATTGCATATATTATTATCGGTATCTTCTATCAACATCTTCAAATACTTGGAAGTTTAAAAAAAAAAAATTTTGAACACGTTGAATAAATATGACATAAACAAATTAGAGAATAAGCCGAAGAAATCATATTGCTCAAAGTTCACTGATAAATAATCTGTAAAGCAAAGAAGGTTGGAGTTCACTTTATCACCAGACTTACAACTCGTGATAAGATATTTGACGAAAAGAGAGGCACGTCCCGATAACGTGTGTACCAATGACTGCATCAAAACTTTAATAGTATTTAGAAAATGTGCTCGTCAGTTTCGGTGAATGTCAAGTAAGGTGCCCTTGAATGACCTTTAAAATGGCGGTTCTCAGCGCGAAGCTCTTGTGCTTGGGCTTGCCTGTCCATATACTGGTCGATATGTCGTCATCCCCAGCGATGCTCCAATGCCCTCTTTCCTAGATGGCTCATTCACCACATGGTATACGTCAGTAACGTACCAAGCAATTATGCTGCAAAACCACGTGCCATTTGAGAAAATTTTCCCAAACATTGTAAGACAGTCTTAATTGATTGATTGTAAATTTAATCACGTTCATATATCTCTATGTTTAGTCGTGTGATGAGATTAGTTAATTATTTATAATTCTTTTGAAATAATGTTCATTGGGGAGGTCGAAACTGAATTCTGATTGTAAGTTATATATCTATCTGTTTTAGATTCTTCTATTTATGATTCATATTATATGTTGCGTATGTTTCTCGAGTTATTATCATTATTATTATTTAATTACAAATGTGTTTCAGAGAACTTGCAAAAAAGATTAAATTACACATTTTCCCCTTTTGACCCCAGGCTTAAGGTCAAAGGAAAGTGCCGACCAGCTGATCGCGCGACCGTCCCATACGAGTCATACGAGTTGAGTACCCATATAAACGACGGCGCGAAAGCGCACGCGCGTCACAAATACACTCGCAATCAGAAAGACTTTGAAGCCGACGACTCGCGTAGTCCATCTCAGTCGCTCTCCAACCATCAGCTGAATTTCACGTGGATTGGCACACGCACGATCTTCGCACACGAATCGGTTCACATTTCCACAGGCAGGTGAGCCTTCGTGTTTTATCGCACGGAAAAGTCCCGCATCTTTTTATAAATTTATTTTGAGAAAAATATTTAATATTTTACGCTCAATTTTATCTTATAACGACCTTCGACCTTGACTGACATTTGATCGCCATCAATGTCGCGTGCGGCTCTCATCCGCTCGTTAATTGACGAGATTAATCGACGTGTACCATTTGCATCTACGTCCCGTTTCTCTCGAAATATGTCTTAATATGTCGCTAATCATTCCACCTCAGAATTTCTGTACACGTCACGTGATCTATCATGTGCGACCGTACAGGAAAGACATTTTTGCAATATGCAAATCTCTTGTCAAACATAGTGGTCAAATCGAACTGTGCAAAATTTTATTCATAAATTAAAATGTAAATGCTACATAATGATATACTACTATATCATATATATATATATATATATATATGATATAGACAATCCAAATATATTCTAATAAAATATACTCTAATTGTCTTTAATAAATACATATATATGAATTTTATGTGTCTCTGTAGCCAAATTTAAATTCGCCAAAATTGTATACCAGTTTCAATCTTTCAAACTTTTGATTAATTCCTACGAATTTGATGCGGAATATATAATTGATAAGTATATTGTACATATTTAAAATGCATGTACATATATCAATTAAATTTAATATTAAACGTAATTTTTATTATTCCATTATATAAATTGTTGGAAAAAATTTATTTCTGTTTTAAAGAGTTTTATTAAGCAAACTGCAAATTTGTTACGTCATTTATCCGAGCCGGAAGAAAACGTCTCCTCTCATGCAGTTGAGCACGTTCACCTTCGTACTTCGTACACAGTGACACACTAACACGTGGTTCTCGAAGAGCGCACATTCTATTGTACGCGATCGATAACTAAAAACTTGAGCAGCGACAAAACAATCATGATAGAATAAAAAAGAATCTTGATAAAATTCTTAAAATTCTAATAAAATAATTTAACATCATGCAATCTCAACATATAAAATATATAAAAATTATTTAGACAAATATCAAACACATTTATGCAATCCAATATCTATAGATATGTGTAAACATGTTGACAGTTATTTTGACGAATGACAAACAGTCGTGTGCAAGTCGAATTATTAGCACGTATGTGCATTAAGGCAAGACAATTGGCATATCTGTATGCATGCGCGAATGCACTTAACTGGAAGCAAACTGTTATTGCACTAGCGTGTCGTATTATGTATGTATATTCTTTTAATTTATAAATACGGATGATCAAAATTAAATTTTGACTACTCTCCAATATATTTCTTTATTTTATAATAATTTTTTAAAATATTAAGATAGAAAAAAAATATTAATTTTAATTTTTAATATTATGTTGTATTAAATTCGATAATTACAGTATGTATTAGCATTAGAAAACTCCTTTTACTGAGAAAAATAGAAGATCAAATTATACTTAGGTGCATTCTCGTACATAGTTAAGAATTGATGCATATTTTCTTTTTAATGCAAATTTTTCAGGAGATATAAGCTGCCTGTATAAAAATCGTCGCTATTTCACATCGATAACATAAACTACTTCAAGTTTTAGCAGTTTTATTTGACAATTTTCACTTTCACTCCACCCTTTCCTTCGACACTCTGACATTTACACATATACATATAGAGAGGTAATATTATCATTAAAAAAATACTGTCGATCTAAATATATCGAGTCGCTATGCAAATTGCTATGTTTGGCAAGTTACCAACTTGTATGTCGCACTATAATACACATTTATTTTCCCTGATGATGCAATTTATGTTCGAGTGTGCGTCAAAAGAGACTCCTTTACCGTTTTGTTAATTTGTTACGGTACCGAATTTGTAGATAGAAAGCTATCACAATTATTTCAAAATTCATTCGTTTTGGCTCAAAAATAATTTTTTCTTGATGCATCTTATAGTCCTAAATTAATTGTCAATCCTTAAAACTATGTGTTTCTTCAGTCCTAAGGTGATTCTAATAAATGGCGTGAGAAAGAATGAGAAATGGGGGCTTAATGCAAACCTTACCTAGCTAATCGGTCAATTTACGAAGTCAGCATCGCGAACTCTATAAACACACTGCGTGCTCCGAATCTAGTGGATGCGTGCGGAATTCGAGTTCCCCGACGTTGAACCTTTTCTAATCAGCTAGGAAATACGGCGCAAGCGTATTTCGCGCAAACCTCCACGTTGATCAACCGCAACGCGTTCTTCCGCCAGCCTTATGTGTGTGTACATACACACACATACGTATTATATTGACCGATCAAATAGACTCGGAAAGCAAACGTAGGAATAATATACGTCGATAATGCGATAAAACCGCGTCTCCAAAAGTTGCTCCCCACGTCACAGTCATGATTATTAACGTAAGAGGCGGCAAAGATGATGCGTATACATAATTAAGCAAGTACAATCAGAGATATCCTTGTTCGATTCGACATGCGCATGCATCTTTTACATCGCATTGCGCCACGAAAGCGATTTACGCAAGATCGTGCAACGTATGCAATATGAACTTATTATTATCTTTTAAACACCAATTTATGTGAAAATAAATTTTCAAATAATAATTACATATCGCGTTATCACGTGCAATTAATTTGTTATTGATTATAACTTTTAATTTGAAATCAAAGTTGAGCTTAACTTCCGCAAGTTTAAATTTAAGTAAATAAATTCACAAGTTTAAGTTTAAATAAATAATTATTATAAAATATAATTAATTACATAACATACATGTAATTATTACATATTACATTTACTATGCATGGAGTTCAATGCTATGATCTAATTCTGTAGTTATTTTTGAGCAGTTTATTATTGTCTCGCACAATAAAGATAAAAATAGCAGTTTTCGTCGGGTTTTCGTTCTTGTACAAAACCGTGACCGAAGATTTAGCTCGTATTCGATTACCTGCGCTAATATTTTCGCACAATAGATTATATTCGTTTTTATTTATTTTTGAGTAATTGTTTCCTAATTTAATTAATTATTGCTTATATAAATTTTTCGATATTTTTTAATATACATACATTATTTTATCGAAAGTGCATTTTGAATAAAAAAATGTTTGATTGCACATCTATAAAAAATGATAACTCTTTAAACTTGCGATTAATTCTGTTAACAGGAAAAAGAGAATTTTTTGTTAAATTTAAAAAGACATGAATTGCATTATATTTACAGTGCGGCAAATGGTTTATAATTTCTCAATGCTTTCTAATGTACATACATTTATTTTATCAAAACTGTATTTTGCGTAAAAAATGTTTAATTGCATACCTACGAAAATCATGATTCTTTAAATTTACGATTAATTCAGTTAATTAGAAAAAGAAAATTTTTGGTTAAATCTTAAAACACATTAATTGCATGATATTTGCAGTGCGCAAAATATTTTTTGCATGAATTTTTATTTAATGATCACCTATAAAAATATAATTAAATGTACAAATAAAGAAATAAATTCTCGCAATTTTAGCTCACTATTTCATAGCAACTTGTCACAATGGTAATCGGATATGTATTCTACACTCCCTTCAGCCTCGTATTTCTTCGTGATCATAAATTTTCATCTTTAACCCCGTCGTGGATAACGTTATACTCCAGAGAAAGTTTTTCAAAACAACAAGAACAAGCATAGCAATGTTTTCTCTCGCGTCACGTATATAAATAACATCCCAAGATTTAACAAAGCCTCGAAATTACTCCAACACATTGGCAAATAAATATAGTTAAATGTGTAAAATAGCATGCAATTTTTTTGATTAAATCTTAAAACATTAATTGCATCATATTTACAGTGCGCAAAATATTTTTTGCGTGGATTTTTATTTAATGATCACGTATAAAAATATAATTAAATGTATAAATAAAGAATTAAATTCTCGCAATTTTAGCTCACCATTTCATAGCAACCCTTGTCGTAATGCTGTATTATTAGTCATTATTGTTTATTGTTACTTATCTTTACTCTTTACTCAATGATACTCTTCTTTCATACTTTTCAGGCACCATCAATTCGCCACCTAAAAATTAAATGATTGTAGTTTAACAATAGTATCATTTTTTACAAAGCTTGACAAGATTGATTTTAAAGAATTTAAATTTAATTTAAAAAAGTTAAATTTAATACACTAACTTTCCGCTCTATTTCTTCAGAAAAATTTTTACATTAAACTTTAATCTTTTTAACCTTTTCAGTGTTGAAGACTATTTATCAAAGTGAATCAGAAATGTGTAGGATAAATTGTTTCACAAAATAATGCATATTATAGTTTTCATACTAAAAGTTGTTATCAAATTTTCAAAATTTAAAATGACAGATTTAATATGATAGTCAAAAAAGTGGAAATAAAAGTGTAAAAAATGAAATAATGATATCTTGTGGTTTTTTCGATGCTGAATAAGAATTTATCAAATTTTCAAAATTAAGAATGATAGTAAATTGAATATGACGGATAAAGAGAGATAAAAATATGGAAAAAATTGAATTTTTAGGTCATTGTATAAAAAGTTGTTATCGAATTTTTCAAGCAGTCAGTTCAAATTCAAAATAGTGAATAAGCATTGATTGTTATTGTTATCAACCTCCACGGTTGATAAAATATTTTATCATCCTAGAAAATATTTAAAATACAATTTTATTCATGACGCATATGTATACGTCAACCACACTGGGAGCCCAATCATGACGCATATGTGTATCATCCGCACTGAAAGGGTTAAACAACTATAATATTGAATTATTTTTCATTTATACTCTCTATTATTATCAGTTTAATCACATTCTCACCAAGGCGGAAATCTCTTTTTAGATTAAACGAAGCAAAGGTCAGCTAACTTATAGACAAAACAAACTACCGATACCGATACCGATATCGAGAGAATACGTATGCGCTAGTGAAAGAGATTGGCTAATGCCACCGGTGGCGTTTCAGGTCATATGGGTAAATTCAGGGTGAATGCAGGGGGTACTCTCACAGGGAGAGAGCGCGCGCGCACCGAGGACGTCTGCGCGTGCTGCATTGCGGCTCTAGCCCGTTCTCTCTCACCCTCTCACCCTCGTGTCAGCACGGCGCGGCGGTGCAGGACACGCCACCCCTTCTCGTCCTCGTCTTTCTTCGATTCCCCCTGTCTTGCAGTGCACGACTGCTGCGGTGCATTGCAGCCAGGTACACCCACCCATTCGCCACCCCCTTTCCCCTTTCTCGTCCGCGTCGGCGAGCGGGGATGGAATGCATTGCATGTATCACCAGGATAAAACGGCAGACAGGACAGTCGGCGAGTCGCAGCCGTACGAGACGCGCTCGCGGATTCGTTCGCTCGAGAAACGCGACGCGACGAGATGTAGTCGAATAAGGAAATATCAAGCCGCGCGGGGGTTCGCTACCCCATAGTAGGCGCGTCGCGGCACGTCGTCGTCCCCGTCGACGGCGCGTTTATCTTCTCTATCAACTCTCTCTCTCTCTCTCTCTCTCTCTTAGTTTACTCCCGGTCTCTCTTTCTCTCGTCGTATCGGTGTTTGATTCGTTATAAAGATACGTTCAATTGCTCGCTGTTGCATTTGCCGTTCTTGTTCGCGCGAGAACAACGCAAAACGCCAAACAAAACCACCTGGAAGCGGTGCGTTCAACAACAGTACGTAATCATGACGATCATTCTTACACATTAATATTACAACAATTTTTTTGCAAAACCATTACATTGTCAGCGTAAATATGCCGCGTTTACCATCATCATTGTCATGCTTATCATCATCATTCTTCCGTGTATAAATACGCATCTGACAATGAGATGAGTCGAAACGCTACGCATTCATCCGTCTCATGCTCAATGACGGAGCCACGACGGAGTTGGCGCTTCTTCGATCACTCAGTTAGGTCCTCGAGGGAGAAATAGAAGAGATATATATTAATGTTACTCCCGTGTGAGTTGACATAGGCATTGGGATTAATATATTTTTATTCTTATTATTTTTCGACTTTATCTAATATATAAAAGTAATATTAAAAGCGTTGCTTCACACATCTCTTTCATTAATCGACGCATACTCATTAATATCCGATAAAAAAGCACGCTACGAATCGTCGAGCGTAATAAATAATAATAAATAAATCATATGATAATATGATTCCTTCTCGACTCGATAATTGACAATTTTAAGGCATCAGTGTGTAATTGCATAATTATCATTTTTTTCTACCTATATTGGAGAAGGAATAATAGTTATTATTCATTATAGTCTGAGTTAGAACTTTGCTAACATCATTTTTAATCATTCCCTGATTCACCAAGACGACAATTGATCGATATCATCAGGATTATTGTTAAGAATAATTTCTCTGATCGCCACATGTTATATGCGATTAGCTAATAGAGCGCTTATTTGTGCGTTACAGAAAATGGTCGCAGAAAAATACAGTAAGCTCGAACCGGAGCTGGCGGAGGAGCTACGCGCGATCGCCCAACAGATTGTAGAACCTGGCAGGGGTATTCTGGCCGCTGATGAGTCGACCTCGACGATTGGTAAACGTCTTCAGAGTATCAACGTTGAGAACACCGAGCAGAACCGCAAGGCTTATAGGCAACTTCTTTTCACTACAACAAAGGTCCGATTCATGATTAGTCTTTCAGAATTTGCACAAAATAGTGCTGCTTTCAATGAGACAGAGAATATTTAACTTTTATATAATATATATATATATAAACTATTGAATTCATCTGAAAGAATTTGTTTAGTTTTTGTTCGGGCGGAAACATCATGTTCATAATAAGTACCTTGTTTCTCCTCAGGATGTCATCGGACAGCACATCTCCGGAGTGATCCTCTTCCACGAGACCCTCTATCAAAAGGCCGACGACGGCACACCGTTCGTCGAGCTTCTGAAGCAGCGCAACATCATCCCCGGCATCAAGGTCGACACAGGTATCGTTCCGCTATTCGGCACAGATGAGGAATACACAACCCAGGGTCTCGATGACCTCCAAGCACGTTGCATTCAATACAAGAAGGACGGCTGCCACTTTGCCAAGTGGCGATGCGTGTTGAAGATCACGAAGAATACGCCGAGCAAACTTGCCATCCTGGAGAACGCGAATGTGCTGGCCCGCTACGCATCCATCTGTCAGAGCGCTAGGATCGTACCGATTGTGGAGCCTGAGATCCTTCCGGACGGTGACCATGACATCGCCCGTTGCCAAAAGGTCACGGAAGAGGTCCTTGCGGCTGTTTACAAGGTGCTTTTTACATTACTATTTGGAAGAAAAAAATTTCAAGAAGCTTGCGTCTCCCAGATCATTATTATTTTCTATATATTAATAAAGCTTGATTTTAAATCGAGAAACTTTTATTACGTGAGATATCTAATAATCTTTTGAAATTTTTCCAAGGTTCCAAGGCCATTATTTTACGAGTCTTATACACTATGAATTTGTTGAAAAATCGTGATCAACGTTTAAAAAAAAATGACAACTCATTATACTTATAATTAGTAAGTTTTAGTAATACCCATTTTTATTTTCAGGCACTCTCAGATCACCATGTATATCTCGAGGGAACGCTGCTCAAGCCCAACATGGTGACGCCGGGTCAGAGTTGCCCGACGAGAGCAACTCCCCATCAAATCGCCGCTGCTACGGTGACGGCGTTTATGCGCACTGTACCACCAGCGGTACCTGGCATCACCTTCCTCAGCGGTGGTCAATCCGAGGAGGAGGCATCGGTTAATCTGGACGCCATCAATAAGTACCCGGCAAAGAAACCTTGGGCGTTGACCTTTAGCTACGGACGCGCTCTTCAGGCTTCCGTACTTCGCGCTTGGCAAGGCAAGCCCGATCAGGTCGCTGCCGGCCAGCAGGAGTTACTTAAGAGGGCAAAGGTAAATGGTGATGGACCCACGATAAAACGTCAGGCAGTTTCTTGTTTATCGAGACGTTATTTAAAGATCCATATTTAATTACAACTCTCAGTTACTATACTGTTATTTTTAAACATCATTATTTTATCGTGAAACCAATTTGATTTTGTGTGATAAACAAATAATATATATAATATTATAACTAATATTAACGGAAATTAGAAAACATTAGAAAACCAAAAATTTATTTTTTTGAAAATGTTGAAATTAACTAAAAAACTTTTTATTCTTTTCGATTATTAAATATTTGTATATAATTTATCTCTACTACAGTAATTGAGAGTTAAGATAGTATTTATAATTAGATTGCATGTGTAAATTTAAGTGCTCTACTTGTTAATTGTTCTATTTATATTTTAGATTTTAGATTTATGTATCTTTTAGTTACCTTTTATTTATCCATTTACTCTCTGCATCTAATATATGTATATAGCTGTCTCTAACTGTTTGCTTTTTCAATAGCTGTGTCTTACTTTTTAAAATAATTCTGTTTTTATGTTAAATTACTTTTGTTCTATTATATGATTAACTTTTTGCTATTGTTCCTATACACTTCTTATACATATGTTTAACACAAGCAGTTTTCTTTTAGAAAAAATCTCGTAGTATTCTGTAATTGTAATTTTTAATCAATTTAGTCGTACTTGAACAGCACGCACTTACTTTGCATGTTTATGCACTGTATGCTTGTTTAGGCAAACGCTGCAGCTTGCCAAGGCAAATACATCGCTGGCAGCATTTCTAGCAGAGCCGCTGACATAAAGCTCTTTGTCGACTACACTAAATCTATCAATTACTAAAAAAAATTTATTTTTTTTACATTTTTTGTGGTGGTAAGTTTAATAAATCTCAATCTTGATTGTTGGCTTTTCTTGCAATCTTTATTCTCTATTCTATACATTTGTTGTAATAAATAGTTTAACTGTTATTCTCCTTATAATACGTAACTAATCTACAATATTTCTCAAAACTCTCTCGTAATATAATAATATTATGTTGATATTATTTTTTGTCGATGTAGTTGATAAAATTATTTATTTATTTATGTATTTGTATGTGTATGTGTATGTGTATGTGTATGTGTGTATTACTTGCAATGTGTGTATATATGCTCTTCTTTATTTTCATGAAAAAGGTATAAATAAGTTTTATAAATTATACATAGACTGGAAAAGAGAGAAAGAAAGAGAGGAGAAAATCTTAATTGTACAAAAGGCTATAGTCGAATAAGCATACTAAAAGTGCCCCTCACGAGTTTTCAAATAACATTTAGCCTGTCATATCCTTACTGTAAAAAAAAAATTTTTCTCAAAATTTCAGCTCCTTAACTCTACTATCTCCTGAGTTAACAAGAGAAACGTTCATTTTCAGTTTTTATTTTTTTTTTCTGTAAATATTTAAGATAATTCCGTATCGATTTTTTTTGAACATTTATCAACAAAAAATTTCAATTCCTTAACTAATTTTATTATTTCCTGAATTAGCAAGAAAAACGTAATTTTCAATCTTTTTTTTAAATCGAATTTTTATATTCGAGATTAATAAAAAAATATTTTTTTTTTGTCTTTCATTGATAAGTATTGAGAAAAAAATCGATATGGGATCATCTCAAATATTTATAGAAGAGAAAAATAAAAACTGAAAATGACATTTTCTCGATAACTCAGGAAATAATAAAGTTAGTTAAGGAGCTGAAATCTTGAGGAAATTTTTTTTTTACAATGAGGAAATGACAGGTCAAGTATTATTTGAAAACTCGCCGGGGGCACTTTTTATATGCTTATCCGGTTATACCCTAAGAGCTATTCGAGTTGAATATTTATTTAAATTTGTTAATAATCTTAATTAATTCTACTTAATGAAATTCTAGTACAATTAATATTACACACACACACACACAAGCACAATTAAATTCTCTAAAATTATAAAATTCTTATGAAATATTTGAGAGAAAATAACATAAACTTGTTTGTAGCATTTGTGCAGAAATGCCCTCGAACTATCTCCTTTTCTCTCTAAATTTTATTTTACAAATTTTTCTGAAGGACACGTTCAAGCAGTATTATAAGTAAATTATGTTTTTTTGTTCTTTAATAGGCTAACAGCGACTCAGCGCTTGGGAAATATGCGGGTGGTGTCAGTGGCGCCGCAGGAGATGCAGCACTTTTCGTCGCTAACCACGTGTATTAGATTGATCCATAGAGAAATTTGATGTAAAAGAATACCGTTAGAAACGTGGAATTAAAACCGTTGTTGGAAGTACTTTGTAGGATCATCGTCATCGTCGTCCTTCCCACTGAAATTGCGCGAAAGAAGGGATTTTTCTCGGAAACTACAACAAAACGGACACGAAGCCGGAAGTTTTCAACAAATATTCATTTTTTCCTTTTAAACATAGATTATTTCTCATGAAAATAATCGTACATTTTAATCAGTTTTTTATGTCCACATAAAATCCTTCTGTGCATTTCTGTCGATTGATTATAATTATTTTAATTGATTCTAGGCCATGTAATTTGATTTGTCGCTTAGATTAATACTTTTTAGATGGTCGCCAAATTTCAACTATGATCGATTGAAATTTTACCAATGAAATCTATTCTATTGGAACAAACGTAGCTTGTTCTCAAAAGTCGCATGATTCACTAAAAAAATTATTATAAAGAAGAAATTTATATATATTTCTTTTTATAACGTGGTATAAAAATTATTTGATATAAAGATGACAGAACATTATATAGTTTTGTATAGTTGAATATATAAAGCAAGAAATAAGAACAATATTTTTCGGATTCGGTTTATCTAACGTTAATTTGGCTATCAACGTTTAGAGCATTTTTTAGTTGAAATAGAATTTTATGAATTTCACTAGAGAAAGTATCGTGAGAGTTGATAAATAATTTGTTACGCGATTTCGTAATAAATGCATGAAATATCAAGTTTAAAATTAATTTTTCGCGCAACCATATTTTAATTTTTTGTCAGTAGTGTTTATTTTCGCTATTGTTTTATTTCGTCTAACAATCAATTTGACGAGATTCGATTGCACCGGTATTAAATGATCGAAGGACGAAGATCGAAATGTTACAAAATGTGACACACCGAACGCGAGCAGATTTTGCGACATTCGATATATTACAATATATATTATAATATTCTATAATACTACGAGATACAAAAGAATGAATGTATGTGTGTGTATATATCTGTGTATCTATACACATTTATACATATACATATATATTGTCAATGTCGTTATACGGTATTCTACGTGTAAAAGGATGATAAAAATAAAAGGATGCAAAAAAAAAAAAAGAAAAAAATAGAAATATACAAAATAAAGCGAATATTAAATGTTTATATTAGCGACTATGTCAAATATTACGAAATTGTGCTATATTGTGTCATCTATACTTATACAATATTATATGTATCTTGCGTAGACTTGCTAAGTAATCTATTAAGAATTATCGGTGTTATATATCTAAATATTTTCATTGTAATCTAGGTCACCAAATACAACTGTGGAGGGCAAAAGAAACTGCCTAATTTATTTAAAAAGTTTCCTCCGCGAAATATCTTCAAATGACACTATATATTAAAAAGCTTATAAATAATAATAAAAAAGAATGTAAGAGTGATGATAATAATTACAAAAGAATGATAATTATTACAAATAATTATTATTTACAAGAGAATGAATTCTCATATATGCTTTATTGTGTTTATTTTAATCAAGGATCGATACAGCACAAAAAGATTATATACACATTGCAACAATCTTTCACAGCAATATTGCAATATTGCAAATTCACTGCGAAATGTTGCTGCACCATTGCTGTGGGATTGCAGCAACGTTAAATATTGTCCGTCTTTAGAAAGATTGCAACGTAATATATAGCAATATTGCAATGTTATGAATTTGCAATAATGTATTGTTACTATACAATCATCGAATAATGTTGCATATAAGAATATTTTTGTTTCTGATAAATAAATATTAGAAACATATGGATTCGTAAAATACAAAAAAGTTAAACTTAAACAAATGTTTGTAATAATTTTTTATCTAACAAATATATTATAAATTTACATATTATTATATATATGTCCATGGGACATTGTTTCCCTAGGTAAAATTAAATTGACCAATCAGGACAAAGGAGCAAAACTTTTTGTTCTGATTGGTTATAATTAGAGGCTACTCTAACTAACCTAACCTAACAATAAGTACGATTTTCGAATACATCCTAAGAGGAGCAACGCACCGATTTGAACTCTTCGAGTAATTCATCAAAAACGTAGCTTGTGCTTGTATTCTGCCAGCTGTCAGCTTGGATATGTATATATATTCTAACCAGGTGTAAACATATCCAAAAAAATCTACTAAATGCTAATAAACTTTGTGCTAAATCTACGTTGCTCCAAAAATTTGAGAAATGCTCAATAATGAAAGAAGAGCCTGAAGTAGTAGAGCATTTTTTTGGAGTATATTTATTGTATTGTAACAATCCAAAATACCGTGGTAGGACGTACATAGGTTACACTGTAGATCCAAGGCGCAGGATTAAGCAACATAATGCTGGTAAGAAGCATGGTGGAGCTTGGAAAACTAGCAAAAAAGGACCATGGTAAGCATAAGCTGGATTTTTTCTTATTACGCAGAAAATTTATACATATATCTATTTTGTAAATATATTGAATGAAATAAATACTCTTTCCAATGCATATATTCTGAATTCCAATAATTATTATTTGCAGGAACATGGTCTTGATTGTTCATGGATTCCCTAATAGCACTTCTGCACTCAGAGTAAGTTTTTAGTGATAAAAAATAAGCAAGTTGTGATATCCTTTAAAATAGATTTTTGTATGTCTCTGAATATTCATACTAGCATTGTATTTTAGTTTGAATGGGCTTGGCAGCATCCACATGAGAGTAGACGGCTGAAACATATTCCTAAGAAGAGGTCAACACAAAAGAAATTTGATTTCTGTTTGACAGTTCTGTCTGAAATGTTGAAAGTTGGGCCTTGGTGCCGCTTACCCTTGACATTACGTTGGTTGGACTATGAATTTTCTAAGAAATATCACGGATGTATATTTTTACCATTACACATGCCTATTTGCTATGGTAAAGTTACCAGTTGTAAAGTTAAGCCAACACAAAGAATAATAGATGATATTTTGTCACAAGATTCAAAAATATTTTGTTTTCTTTGCGGCTCAAGTATGATGGAGAAAGATTCTGTCGCTTGTATAAAACCAAATTGCCTTTTGAGTGCGCACTTCATTTGTTTAGCAAAAGTATTTAGCAAGGATGGAATGATCTTACCGATCGAAGGTACTTGTCCTAAATGCAAAACCAATGTTCTGTGGGGAGATCTTATAAGAAAGAAGAATGGATGCTATCAAGATCTTGGAGAAACTAACACTGACTTTTCTTCTAGTGATAGTGACATTTAGTAGTATATTACAATGTAATTTGTATATAAATATGGATTTTTATCTCATTTTTACTTAGTTTTAATTTAGTTTATTGTAGCAGAATAGTATTGTAAGTAGCAATCATCAATTAACTCGTTAACATATATATAAGTATAGTATATTACATTATAATTTGTATATAAATATGAATTTGTATTTCATTTTTATTTAATTTTATTTAGTTTTAATTTAGTTTATTGTAGCAGAGTAGTATCATAAGTGGCAATCATCTATCACTCATTAATTTATATCATAAAGGAGAGATATTGTAAAAATTATACATAAATATTTATTTTTATATGATGTTATACATGTGCCTTTTTAACATATATTACAGAGTAGTTGTTATTTAATCATCTGACATCCTTATGTTCATATTATATCTTTCTCTTTTTTCTTGCGCGTCTGTTTTATAAAACTTTACTTACAATATGTTATCAGATAAACGTTATATGGTCAATGACATGAATACATTATATCGACCTTAATTCAAATGATGTGTGACACGTGAGAAACGTTAACTGTTACACAGGTGCATTAATGATTTCTATTCGGTGGACATTATTGTATAATTAGCACGTGCCAAACCGTTAGTAGAACTCGTACGTGATCAAGCAGAACTATTCACATAGAAACATTCACAATAAAGTATATGCAAAGAGAACGAACGTGTATAAAAAAACACATTTTCCTTCTTTCTCGGTCATAGAAATTCGTCATATTCATCATATTGATTTTCTCACACATTTAGCCGCAAATAATATATATTACAAACTAATTTATATTATCATACATGCCGCATAATTGTTAAATAAAGCAATAATACAAAGATAAGAATTTTATTGCCAATGTTTACTTTTCTAAGGAAGAACATATGATTAATTTTTCTTTGATTGGTGCAAAATACAATTTGATGTTGCGAGGGAATTCTTTATCCTTTTATATCTAAATGTTCTTTTTGAAAAAAAGATCCATATATAATTATATACATTCACATATAATTATATATAATCATGCGCTATGTATTCATATATAAATATATATATGGATTTTTTCCTGGGTAGGCAATGTTAAACTAAAAATATTACTATACTTAAATGTTATTATTAGTTAAAGATAAAATAAATAAATATAAATTACAATTAAATAAATACATAAATTACACAATTTTGTTAACAGTAATAAACGCCATTTTCCATTTACTAATATACAAAATATTTTTTATAAATGCAAACTTCGTAGTAATTTTATAAATTTTCTATTTTATGTTACATATTTGAGCTGATTCTTTTGAAAAGTAGTTCATCTATACTCTTCTTCATTTTAATTCATTTTAACGAAACGCGAAATAAAAATGTTGCGCTTTTATCAAGATAACTGAAACTGATTTACGACATTTTCAACAGATAACATCAAATTTATTTCTATACAGATTTTTATCGCGATCAACAGATACTGATTTCACTGGACCGAAACCAACGGAATCAATGGGTTGATACGGAATAAAATGGAAAACGGAGCGATTTTCTACCCATATCTTCATCTGCAGTAACTGATGCGCATCCATTAGCTTTACCGAAATTACAGTATAACGGTACACGAAAGACTTAAAAAGCCTCTCGCTCACGAGGTGACTCATGATCCGGTTATTGCGTCATACGAGTGATTATTTATACTTAATAAATTTTTGAATATTTGACGTTTATTGTAGTAAGTAATGTAAAATATAAAAGAAGAAGAGAAAATCTTTTTAATGCCATTCTCACAAGATTGATAAATCATTTTCTCGCAATCATGCTCCTTTATACAAAGTTAAACATGTAAATTTGTATCATTTTCTTGCAATTCTTATTTGTATCTAAATATTATTATCTTCTAATAGAACACAATATAGAGCTTGCTGATGACAAGAAAATAATCAGAATAATATGATAACTTCATAAAGAGTATGTCTAATGTATATACAATATTTTAGTCATACGAGTGATTATTATTTATACTTTATAAATTTTTGAATATTTAACGTTTATTGTGATAAGTAATGCAAAATGTAAAAGCAGAAGAGAAAACTTTTATAATGCCATTCTCACAAGATTGATAAGTCGTTTTCTCGCAATCATATGCTTCTTTATACAAAGTTAAACGTATAAATTTGTATAATTTTCTTGTAATTCTTATTTGTATCTAAAATTTATTTTTTAACAGAACACAATATAGAGTTTGCTGATGACAAGAAAATAATCAAAATATGATAGCTTGATAAAGAGTGTATCTAATGTATATACAATATTTCCTGTATGAATGTATTTATTTATTTCATTTTGCTTATTTAGATATTCTTTCTAAGAGGCTAGTAAAGAAATAATTTCTCGTTATTCGGATCAAGATTAATTTTGACGTCATAATAATTTTTTCACTTTTGTCATGTGGATAAACTTTTCAAAACGCAACGTCCTCGTGTATCATGTCGTCGGAGACGCGTGCGCGCGCGCGCATGATTAAGCTAGAAGGTATCTATTCTAAAATAAATCAGGTACGAAACCGCCAATATCGCCATAATCATTGTAGTCATTGTAGTCATCGGCTCCAGGTGGTACGAAAATTCCGCCAAGTACACCCGAGAGATTTTCACCCAACCCCATTGCCGAAGCTACCCCGAAGACCAATCTCATCACCAGCAATCGCATAAAGTTCACCACGTTGGTCTCTTTGCTCTGCAGCGACAGTTGCGTCGTCTTTTTCGATCTACCCTCTGCATATCGAATCTGCGAATTATGAGACAATTTTCGAAATGTCGCCAAAGAGCTGAATTAAAAAGTTCTAAAGAGAGGAGATTAAAATCAAAATTACTAACAATAAGTTGATAAAAGAGAACTTTTTAAAAAAATTCTTTGTTAAATTTCAGACTGACACGACAGTGACAAAGTAATTCGAAGGCGGCTGGAATTTTAGAATAAAAAGAGAGCGAAAAAAATTTGAGGAAATTCGTACTCACGCTCGTGCAGATGAGTAGAACTCCTAGCAAAACTATCCGGGCTCTCATATTGCGCTTCTTAATGCGCGTGATAATCACTTTTGGTGAGGACTTTGGAGACCGGCCGTTCGTACGCTAACTCGACTGCGATCGGCGTTCACCCAGGGAAAGGACGTCGACGCGATGTTTGCATACGAGAACATCCGGGACGCAACGAGTGATCTATCGCGTTACGTTCACCGAGTAGAACTGAGCAAGGAAAATCGAGCGAACGGCCAGCTCTCGGGATCTGCGCGAGAGTCGGTCTTTTTGTTCATCGCAACGTGCGCTGTCTGTCTCGTACAGGTAGTCTTGCATAGAGAGAAGAGAGGCGGCAATAGTCGAAACACTATGACAGTTCGCCTCCCCCCAGTCTGGCCGGGCGAAATCGACACGTTGTCGATACACGAGCGCAGATCGCGGAACATCCAAGCCATTCTGCGATAACGGTACACGACGAAAAAAAGGCATTCAGGCCAATCTTAACTTCGTGTCGTCGCGCGCCATAAGGTTGAACGCTAGTCATTCGCGCGACATTCGGCGTCCGGCGTACGCGTTTTATCGCTATGTCACGCGATTTCCATACACACGGGACTTGAACGAGTATTATTCTACAGCATGATTGGCGAAATCTGAGAGAATTTGTTACGTAGCGAGAAAGTGTTACGCTTATTTAGCGAAAACTACTACTATCGCTTAGCGAAATCCACAAATGGCATAGAAACGGAAATATTTAAAAATTTCTACATGTCTTCTGAGGGCAATATCCCTTTGTATAACAATTGTTTGCAGACAACCGCATACGGAATTTATAATTACGTGTGCACACTCTTTTCTTTCTTTTTATTGTTATCTAGCAAAATTTCACGATACAGGGAGCTTTCAGCAACTTGATCCTTATTTACAACGATGAATTGACTTAATAATTATTTACAATGATTTTAGAGAAGAAGAATCCCAATTTTTTTAAATTAAATCATTCAAATGCTATTTATATCTATCGAGAAGAAGAAAAAGAAGAAGATACATTAAATTTATTAAAGATATACTTAAATTTATAGAATTTATAGTTATAATTTATATTATAAATTAGAACTCGTTAAACAAAATGAAAATGTGCGTGTGTTTGCATGATATTCTCTGAATGGGGATGTGTAATCGTACTCTTTCACTAGTCTCTCTCGAGTGACCTTTATTCCGATTATTACTACAACCCTGTGCTATTGGCCTGCTTACTATTACGCGGGAAAATGATGCGCGGTGAGTCCCAAGGAGCTATATGATGCTAGAAAACGCACAAGAAATTAGCCTAAATCGTAAGAGCAAATGAAATCCGACACGGATCGTTAGCCAGCGCATCATCCATTCGTGCCGTATATTACGCGATGTGTTACGAAATTTTTTTTTTTTGCCCAACGTAATAACGTTAACCGCCATTCTCTCGCGACATACATGATTCAGAAAACCACTTACGATATTCAAGTTACTTGGGGATACATCTATTTAGCGGTATTCTAATCATCTCTTTAATTGTGTAGCATAAATTTATATTTCAGTTTTTCTTCTTCTTCCTTGTTGTTTCAATTTTTTTAAACCCACGAGTGTTATTGAAGTAATTGTTAATTTAGTTTTATCATAATGTGTCATCCTAGATACAACACATAATATTTGTAGTAAATATCATGTGCTGCGTTATAAATATTTTATATACATTAAGAAAAAAATAAAAACTGTATATTCAATATATGTATATAATATAGATTAAATATTTTATGTATTTATAATAAATAAAAAAAATAATATTTTTGTAAATATTTCTCAAATATTTGCTAAGATATTTATGATAAATTTTTGTGACTCGCTGAATCTAAGATTACAAAAATATTTATAAAATGTTCAAGTAATTATTAGAAAAACTTTGTATATATTTTATAAATATTGTGTGCTTTCCAGGATAGTAATAGTAAGGAATAAGAAATTGTGAAGTATCGCTAAAAAAATATAATTTTCTCTTATTAAATTCATACTTATAAAAAATGATACACTCAATTTCAATGATTCAATCAAATATTCAATCAATTGATTTAATCAATATGGCAACATTATGTATTTAACAGTCATCTTGTTGTACCGACGAAAGCGAAGAATAATGGCTGTGCGATTATGCGTTCATCGACGATCAGATGGAAATGTAAAGCCTTCCGTGAATGGCGGAGTATACGATCTGGGACTGTCGATATACCAGTTGTGACGTCCGATAAAATTAATGGATAACAACAATGTGACGTGAGAAGAGAAAGAGAAAGAGAGAAAGAGAGGGGAAGAATTTCCTTCAGATTCGGTCGTCGATCCATCTCGGCGATAAAACCACCAATGAAAGGCAGGATGTGACCGGGACCGGACGTAACGAGTCCGGCATACGCAAACAGTTCCAGAAACGAAGGAAACACCTTTATCGTCATCGTGTGCTATGATGATTTATACACCCACACAAACAAGACGTATAATACAATCATAAAATAATACCGCTAAATATGGCGTGCCTTTTAAATCGACTGCTAAAATATTTGTTGCAATCGGTGAAAATTAAAAAAAATCTATGAAGGTCTCGTGTTTATTCGCGCCTAATACATCAAGGATTTTATGGTTCTAATTTTTATCATTATATATCTTTGTAATTAAGCTTTAAATTAAAATAAAATTCTATTAGAGTAAACTCTATCTGAAATTAACTGAAGAATATAATTTTGGTAATTTTTCAACACCAAAAAGTTTAGTTTGCGAGAAACGCCTTTTTTTCAATCGCTTATAACTCGGAAATTATTGATGCCTCGACATTTTCGCTGAGGAAGAATCGTCTCCAAATGATCCCAAGAATCAGGTTTTTTCACTAATTACAGGACCTGACTTACTGTATAAGAAACATCTCGTCTTTCCGAAACGCCATTATTTGCGAAACTAGCTGAAAAAGTATATTGCATCAAAATTATAATTTCACAAAATATACATGAAATGTATAAGATTGTCTCAAAATGATTGCATTAAAATTACGGAGAAAATTTGATAATGAATATGACATATAAATTATAAAGTAACAAAATATGTAGAAATAAATTTGGCAAGATAATAAAAGTCAATATTGATCAGAAGAATATGCTGCGCACACTAATACAAGTGACGTTAAATGCATTTGCAAAGTTTGTTAACATTAGCTGAGACATTATCTGACTCGTCGCGACAACTCGGAATAATATATAGGTACAACCATGAATACACGGTGTATGAAATTACCTTTTCCACACACTTTCCATAGAAATAACTATCATTTAGAAAAGTGGCACGTGCGCTGAGATTCATATGGTCGTGTGTGTGCGTGTATATATGTATGTGCGCACGCGCTCAAGCTCTACGATTATTTTTATGTCGAGTCTTCAATTTCAATCGCGATTCAAGATTCAAGATACCGTAATTATTCGCAATTATCCCGCGAACGCATCATTAAATCGAATATCCTCCACCTGGCTTGGCTCGAAAATTGAAAAATCTAGTACATATTATTCCGTTATCGTCATCCGCGTCAACTAATGAAACGATTAAAGGAACAACCTGTCGATATAGTTTTACATCGGTCGCAAAATATATTAATATATTAATTTACTGACAGAGAAGATCGTTTTTTTCTTCTCGCATATATGTGCTTCGCATGCCAATATACGTGTCGTTAGGTATTGGAACAATAGGCTATACATCGTCGTCCTCCTCCGTTTTCATTCGCTGTGTTTCCTCTTTCGCGTCTCGCGTCCTGCGAGAGAAACGAGGCGTATTCTGGCCAACCCTCTCTCTGTCAGTGCATGCTTTACCTTCGTACATGACACTTTGTTCGAATCTCGCGATATATTCCACTCGCTCCGTTTTATATGTAAACAAAAGGAATTTTTAAACTGCCTTTATTCTCAATCTCCGACAGTTAAATATATAGTTATATATATATTTGTTTTGAATTACTTATCCAACATAAAACTATTTATTGTTAAAAACTCTTTTTTAAAGACTGGTTTAATTTCTTGTATGTCGTAAATATGGATCGAATATTCGACATAAATGAAAGAAATGTTTGGTCACTTTTTGCTTTTGAAATCATTCATTTCGATCTAGAGTGAAAGAATAAACACATGTGATACGTTGAAGTTGCGTGATCTTCAAACTACACTACATCGCGCCTTTGATGGACAGAATCGCGGTAGTCGATTATCAAGGGTTGATGTAGAGAGCTTGTTATTCACATAATGAATGCCGAGGAAGTTAAAGTGGGCTGCTTTCAAATGATGCTGGTACTGTTGCTCGGAATAAACTATGTCATCGTCGCTATGAGTCATGCATTGTTGATTTTCCATAATTATACACCAAAATTTTATTGTCAGGTAAGATAAGATAAAATATATTTTTAAAAATTCGAAATAAATCACAGAGATTTTGCATTTTATTTTATAAAATGTATAAAAATATAAAATAGAGAGTTACTAATTCTTGATACAGTGACATATAAGTATATATGTATATGTGAATTAAATCTGTGATGAAACGCCCTAAATTTAGACCTTAGTGATACATACATATATAATTAATAAAGGTAAAAATATAATATATACACGTACAAAATATATAAACAAAAGATTACATAAATAAAAATAAATATATTTCACAAAAATTTTAGAATTTAAAATTTATTGTACCTTGCATCATTTTGTATGTTTAGCTTCTCATCTTTTAAATATAAAGTATTAAAAAAGACTCTAAACACATTCAAAAAACACATATAAAAGAAACAAACTTCCCTCGCTTTACGATTCACATTTTATCTTTAGGGATCATGCTCAGTTAAGAATTTTGAAAAAAATCGATTTTTGGGTTTTGACATTTTCTGTAAATATAACATCTGGAGAATATTCCCTGTAAGTTTCAAGTTAATCCGAATAAAATTGACAGAGTTACAAGCATTCAAAATATGTTCCGCCCTCGATCGTTAGAAGCAATAAGTATAGTGCAGTAATTGCACGCAGGGAAGAATGCTTCGTCGGTAGCATCAAATTGATGTTTTAGAAGCTACAATTTTTTCTGAAAATTTATTATACGGGTCTGAAATGAATCTATGTAAATTAAAAAATGAATATTATATTTAAGTGCAAACCTATTTTAAAACTTTAAACGTATTTTTCTCAAAACCGCACATTTAAAATCAGTGACCAAGATAACTCGAAAACTACTGCATCAATTTATTTCCAATTTTACAGACTTATTTTAGATATAAAAAAACTAGTCCTTAAACGAAGAATTTTTTTCGATGTATAGTTTTTTCTTTAATTGACGAAAAACGAACGATTTTTTCATCGAAAATCGAAAGTTCAACCTTACGAATATTTGACATCCGTCATTTTATTCCAAATCAATATTTCGAAAAACTGTTCGTTCAAGGACTAGATAATTTAATATATTAAATAAATCTTTGCGAATTTTTTATTTCGGATAATCCAGATTCGAGCAGCAGTGATCACCGTAAAACTAATTTTTCAGAAGGACCTCCGAAAGAATTGTTATATCTTTTTTATTTATTAATATTTTTTAATAAAAAAATTATGTGCAATTTGTAAAAACATACTCTTTTTAAATATAAAAACTTTTTTTTTTAAGTCTTACAGTTTTTGAGAAAACAATTCCCAAAAATCACGTTTTTTCTTTCTGACTGAGCATGGCCCCTTAACGCAATAATTTCATTAAACAAATTTGTTTTACATATTCTAGACGAAAGACTCACTAGATAGGACCTATGGCTGTCAAGAGACCGCGAATTTATCAATTGTCGCCAATCTAACGGCTACGTTGCCGGAAGTGCCAGTTCTTGCGTCTTGTTCCGGCGAATATCGCTTCGTGACAGAGTTTGCGGAAAACAGCGTCGTTACTGAATGGCGCTTAATATGCGAGAGACGATATCTGTCTTTCCTCGGGCCGACTGTTTATTACATCGGAGTTCTTTTAGGTGCGTGGATGACCGGATTTCTGACCGATTGTATTGGCAGACTTCCGGTCCAAGCGATATGTCTTTACGCGCAAGGCACAATGGCGGTGGCACTCTATATGGTACAGGTAAAAACTGTTGACGACAATATTACAGATGATAAATTAAGAGATTTTAGATTTTTAAAACTACAGAGAAAAATTTATTCGAAAATCAAGAAAGTTGAACTGACATTAATTTTCTCAAGTTCTAATAAAATGAAATAAATTATATATAAAATAGAATAAATTATATATGAATCCAATTCTTTAATTGTTTAGACAAAACAATTTTGATAATTGTTGAATTAAAAGAATATTAATATAATATATTAAATATAGTCATAATAAATTCATAATATTCTTTAAAGAATTAAAAGAATATTAATATAATACATTAATATATTTATAATAAATTCATATTAATATTCTTTTAATTCATAAATAAATGATCTCGCAATTAAATGTCTGACGAAATAAGAAAAAAAGCAACATGGATAGCGCGAAATAACATGTCTACGAGTAAGAAATTAAATTAAGTTTCGCAAAAAAAAAAAAAAAAAAAAAAAAAAAAGGATAAAATATTTTATGTTTAGAGTTATCCCGCGTTTCTGGCGCTGCGTGGTCTTCAAGGGGTATTTGTTCAGGGCTTGCAGAATTCCACGTATATTCTCTCTCTGGAACTATTTCCAGCGCGATTTCGAACTTTCGTCGCATTGATTATGCAGATCTCCTGGTCGATCGGCCTCATATTGCTCGCGGTGCTCAGCTACGTAATTCCCGATTGGCGAATTTTACAGTTGGCCGTTTCCGTGCCCACCGCGATCACTGTGTTGTATATTTGGTAAGAAAAAAATTTTAGACATAAGAAAAATAGAAAAAAGTCTACAAGATGAAAAAAAAAAAACATTTTTAAAATATCTTAAATTTCTTAAATGTTTTGTATTTGAGTGTGTATCGAAAAAAATTAAGTGATACGTTAATAATATAAAACAAATCTCGATCTAATTTTCGTGTTATATATTATTACATGTTATTAAGTGTATCTCGGAAAAAAATAGTGATACGTTAAATATAATGTAAAACAAATCTCGATCTAATTTTCGTATTATATGTTACATGTTTTATATTATATGTTATTATAGGATTATACCGGAATCGCCGAGATGGCTACTAGCTAAAGGGAAATCGACAGAGGCCGATATAACTTTTGAAAGAATCGCAAAGTATAACAGCTGTTGCACCAGATCGCGAACGGAGAATAACTTTGTGCAAGAAGCATGCGTGAAAAGTAACACAACACCGATAAAACCAGAGAGGAAGTCACGCGTCACCAGCGTTGAACTGAAGAAAGCGAAGGCCGATGAAAATCAACGGGAAGAAGCTACGAGTTTGTTGAACCGTTCAGAACCGACTGAACAAAAAGTTATAGGTGCACTTGTAGTGGATATACTTTTTCAGTGCATGTTTTTAATGGTTGTTTTAGTGTGCGAATTAATTTTACTTTTCAATCGATAATTTAAAGAAACACATTATACACATTTTAATCCAATAAATTTATTGCAGAAAAAACTTCGGAAGTTAATTCGGTAAACTTGGAAAACAAATTTTTTACTCTGGATTTACACCAAGAAACGTCAAGTTCTGTTAAAAATTTCGACAAGAAAAATTTACCTTCTAGCTCGATTTGCGATCGAAACTCGAAAACAATATCACAATCAAGTGATCAGGGAGAGGTTTCTTTGAAAGATACGGAAATAGTATTGCGTAGAATAAAGAAAGAAACAATTAATGAAAATGAAGAAAAGATGGAAAGTAAGAAGCAGAAGAACAAAATGAGCTCAATATTAAAGAACATGTCGAAATCATTGACATTAAGAAAATATGGTGTTATAATGATTTGTCAATGGTAAAATTTTTTCTCAACCCTGGCTCTCTATTTTTTTAATTATTTCGTAATATATTATATATAAAGTTCTTGAGTCAAAAGTGAATAAAATTATTTGAATCTGAATTTTTCTAATAGAGAGAGATTTCGAACATTTTCAAAATATAATAAAATATTTTTAGTATCTTTTCAGTATATTTAATTTCTTTTTTATTAAAAAATTTTAAATTAAAAAGTTTTTTATTTAAAAATACTATAAATGTATTCTACAAAATACTGAACACAAATAAATTTGATTTCAATTATCTAGAAATTAAAAATCCGATCACATTTGAATATTAAAGTATACGTAGAGAATTTAGTAAAATTAAATGTCTAATAAAATCATATCTAGAAAATAAATATTTATTATTTCTTTGTCTATCATAAAACGTTTTTTGAAATATATTTTTTGATACCTTTATCCATCCAGAATATTTATGCTATAATTAAGGAAATGTAAGAAGAATGAACTTGCGAATAATAAAAATTTCATCAACAATATTTTTTCATTTAAGGTGGACATCTGCGATGGCATGTGGTATACTTGACGATTTAATGTCAAATTTTCCGCTTAATAGGCATATTACATTTGCTCTGGGAGGAGTTCTCGAAATAGCAACGTACACATTTGTATATTTTGTAGTATCTAAATATGGTAGACGGCTGCCTATGTGCATGTACCAGTCATTCAATGCTGCCATTTGTATTTTAATTGCGACTTTTCTCATTTTAACAACTGCACCGTGGGCTGGTACGTAAAACAAAAAAAAAGACAGTTATTTTTTTGTCTGAATAAATAAAATTTTATTAGATTGTTCTTTAATTTTTCTTATATAGTTGATGATTATATTTTTTCCACAAAAATTATAATGTGTCTCTACATATTCATATATATGTAAGAGTTGGTGTGCTAAACTTTTGCAGAGAGAAAAAGACAGAGAATATGTGTGTTAATTTTTTTTAAATATATATATATATATGATGTTTTTATTTCAGATCTTGCGAAAACGATAATGTTACTGTTTGGCAAAGTGACTGTCATGAGTACCATATTTATTGCCTACTTGTATACCATTGAAATATTTCCAACCGTGATACGAGGTAGCTGCTTAGGTTTATGCGTAGTATTCGCAAAACTCGGCAGCCTAAGCATGCCATATTCACTATCGGTACAGTATCGAGATATCCATCACTTATTTCTATTTATTTCACAATTACAATTACCTTTTGATTAATAATATTTTTTATAAATCGAAATCGTTAATCGCAAAATTAGCTAATCAATATACAAGTATTACAGAATGTACTGTTTATCAGGAACAACATGTGCCACTTCCAGTACCGTTATTGACGGTTGGGATATTGTGTCTCATCGGTGGACTTTTGGTTTTGATTTTACCAGAAACTCTTAATCAAATTCTACCAGATCGAATAGCGAGTATGGAGAATATAATCGATGACAATAGTTGCAAGAAAGACGACGGCAATATAGAAAATGATACAGAAAACAATTTGACTAATAGACAAATTTTAAGGGAAAAACTCTTTTCGGAAGACTGGGTAGACGCTGGCAATGGAATTCTGGTGAATTTTACAGAGAATAAAAATACCGAATAATCTATAGAAGTAATTTTGTGTAAAAAGCTAGTTTATTTTTATTAAATAGATATTATGTATATTATCTTTTTTTCTCTTTTCTTACATTATAGAAAAAGATATACACTATGCAATAATCTGATCATTTCCATTACATTTACAGCAATAAGTATTTATTATAATTTCAAGCATAAAAAATAATAAATATCTACAAAGAAGAGATTCAGAATAACTTGGAAGAAGCGAGATTTGTGTGTTCCCGTTTTAAAACAATGTGATAAATATAGATAACTTTTTATGTACATATAATAGAATTTAAAGATAGCAGATATAATGTATCATTAATGGAGGATTGCATTTTACTGTATCTAACAATAAGTATATAATATGTATACTCATCATAATATGTAATAAAAAAAACTAAACATTAGAATGAAAAAAAGTTTTGCAGATATCTTACTCAACTATTTTGTAATAAATAATTTATTTGTATGTATGTGCACAAGAGAGATATTATTTGATTAGTATATAAAAATGTGAGAAAATTCATAAATTATCACAGTCAAATAATATATTATCATTTTTTACATAAAAATATCATATTGGATAAAACATGTGAAATGTAAAAAACTACGTTCAATTTTGTAAACATGTGGAATGAACATGATTAAAGTTGCAATTTCAGGGAACTTTAGGTTGTGCAATACCATTATTCTGAGGATTAATGTGTTGCGTTTGCTCAGCAGCCGTTTGCAATAGTCTTGTTCGACGTCGCGTATAATGCTGCCACAGTAAAATCTGTTGATCATCAATAAATTTGGTACACTGAGAATTCACAACTTCCCGCCTGAAGTGCTCGTATTGCAATAAATCCAAAAAGTACAAGCACATAGGATATTTCAAATACTTTGCATATTCTGGTTCTTTCCAGTATAATAGGTACTTGAGGTAATTGATAAATGTTGAATCTTTGAAGTAACCACGCTGTGCTAAAACTACAATTATATTTATCGTGATAAAGATCTTTTTTAACAGTTTGAAAAATACAATGGTCATTTGTACTTACAATTCAGATAATTTGGATTAGCGAGGCATTGTACAAACTCTAATTCAACCTGAAATCGTAATCGCTGTTGATCATCTGTCTCCGGAGCTCCTAAAAAAAAAAAAAAAAAAACTAATTACAAGTTACATTCTTATTGAGATAAAATTAAAGATGAAAATTTATAAAAGTTGTCATGTAATAGAATATAATTTTCAATATTATTAGCTAAAATTAGCTATTATATTGTTTAACAAGTATAGCATGAGATTAAAGCTAGAACTTTTAGTATATTAAATAATTTTTCTAATTTCTTTTAATCACAACGTATTAAAAGCTGTATAACCGTTATTTGAAAAACTTTGATTAAATTAAGTTAGGTTATTGTAGGAATTAAGGTTAGGACTGATAAACATATAACTACAAACGATCATCCCACCGTTCATCCCAATGAAAGATGGTTTTCTGCCTTTCATGAGCCCCGGCGGATCATCCAATCGGTTCATAATACATCAACTTGTATTAATTATATATTTAACGTCGTATGTATTATTTCGACAACAAAATGTATACACGAAACACAAAGCACATACAACACAGAACATAGAACTCGCACAACTCCGAATTCCGAGAGCTACATGCTACATGCTACTAGAGACCCTTGGGAATTCGCGTGATTGGTGCACGTGACTTAAGGCCCCAAAATGGCGCGCCCAATAGCACAACCCGAAACTTTGGCTGAAAACAAGAGAAAAATGAAAAAAGAAATCGTGTCACACGAAAATAGCAGCATATTCCTTTATTGACAGAAAAAAGCGTCTTGTCTGCCGGAAGTGGCCGCAAAATGGCGGCCACTTCCGCCAGTTGTTCAGTCTCTATCTTCAAGAGTCTCTACATGCTACGTTCCCTCATTCTTCTTTTTCCCTCCGGCACTTTTTTGCATTTCTTCCGTCTTCTTCTAAAAGAAGATAAAACAAGTTTAATTGACCAATCAGGACGATTTCTTCAGAAGATTTCTGTGTCCTTATTGGCCAATTTATACCTACTCTATCTCACGAATACCCGGTAAAAAATTTGTTATGTATAATCACATATGATATATGACCATATAAAATTATATAGAAATATATAAAATTTTATATAAGTTATGTATAATTATATATAATAATATATGACTTATTGTATAATTATATATAATTTTATATTAATGTTGGCTAGATGTCAGAGTCAACAATAATACAAAATTATACATACTATACATAACTATACATAACTTATACAGAATTTTATATATTTCTATATATTTTTATATTGTTATATATAATTATATATGAGAAATTTTTTACTGGGTATGATTTTCAAACACACTCTTGCGGTTCGAGCAGACGCTGTTAGCGTCAAAGTGTCATTCTATCTTTGTTACTTATTGAAAGTTAAACAAGGACAGAGCACGCACGACAATCTATCGCTCGTCGACGAATGCAACGTTAAACTTGAATAAAATAACTTTTGCGTAATAAATGCAAAATATTGCGTGTATATATATTAGAATTCTGATTTTATTCAATTTCTTGAATATACTTATAAATATTAATCGCGTTTATCTAATCGTTTTACATTCATTTTCAAAAAAACTGTTTACATACATTTAGGTTCGCAATTATATCTCATATACATATAGCACGTAATATAACAGCAATATCATAGAAATATTGCAATATAATGAGAATATTACGTACTTCAATAAAATATTACAGAAATATATTACTGCAATTTATGCTATATATATTTCGCTATAATATCGCAATAAAAAAATAATATTTCTGTGATATTGCTATTATATTATGTGCTATATGGGATATGTACAAAATGTATAAACATTTAACAAACGTGAAAATATTCGGAAAAAACGTTTCTAATAAACGAATAAGTTATTAATTTATATATATGTATACATGTGTAAACATTTTTAATTACACTTAAAATACTTGTATTTGAATAAATGTTTAATAAACGGATATATAATTAATATATATTAAGATATTAATTTAATAACGGATGATAATCAATGCATGTATAAACGCGTGTTTTCGTTTAAACTCATAATAATGAACTCTAATATACATATATATATAAATACAAAATTTTTTAGTAAGCTAAAAAAATAATGGTTTATATATACTACTTATATCCACTTACAATTAGTAAAACAATTTTATTATTTCCTTCCATATCTTTATAATCACTTAAGCATTAATTATTTAAATTATTTGGAATTGAATATAAAAAGCAATATGCAATAATGGTTTATATATACTACTTATATCTACTTAGTAAAATGATTTTATTATTCCCTTCCATATTTAATAAATTATAATCATTTAATCATTAATTATCATTTAAATTATTTGGAAAGCTTGTAAGTGTTTGCTTTATCTTGATTTTTTGCTTAAGCGATAATAATATAATAGCTATATTTCTAGGTTATTATTACTGCAATGAGATCATAACTATAATTATAGATTTATATATACCCTTCGTTCTTATATTTAAGGTCATCTCATCGATATTAAAATACCCCTTCTATCAGCGATCTATTCTATATGCCGGTAGATCTTATGTCTGGTCTTAGGTCGTTTTAAAATTCAACCAATAAAATCTTATGACCTTACTTAAAACTAGCTTAAATATAAGAAATAAGAACGGACTATAAATACCGGTTCATATCTTTTAGCATACGATATTTTTATAACTTCAGAGATATGCATTATTTAAAACAGATACGTTTAAAATGGAAAAATACAAAATGTAAAATGTCTATTTTGTATTTTATATTTAAAATATGTTTTCAAAAACCATTTTACATTTCTATTTAAATAGTTTTTATTATCCATTTTCTATTTTAAATGCCTTTTTCTTGCAAATTATTTATGTAACACTGTATTTATTCATATTAAAATAAATCCTAGATTATATATTTAATAATTTTATTGTGGGAAATGATAGACTTAATGTATACCAACACAGGCACATACACGAACACTGGCTCGTGTTTTGTAGTGTATGTAGTAGGTACATAGCTAGGTAATTGCCATCATGCGTGCTGGTAATGCATGTATCATACATTATACATACAGAATGCCAGAATACGCCACATCACGTAAAGACGTAAGAAATAAAAACAGATAATAAGAAATAACAATTTAAATATAAATAAATATAAGAATTAAATATTTTAAAAATCATTTTTATTTAAAAAAACCATAAATATCTATTTTTCATTTCTTATTTTAAATAGATGTCTAAAAACCATTTTGCATTTTGCATTTTGAAAAGAAAAGATTCCAATTATTTTGCATTTTCTATTTCAAATGAATTATGATACCCATTTTGCACATCTCTGTTTATGATAATTGATTATCATAAATATTTTTAGTTATATTTATTTTTCTGAAATATTATATAAATATTTCATACATATTTTATGTACATTAAGAGAAAAAAATAATTAAATCTGCGTTTGATTATGCATTATATTATAATATAAATTAAATCTTTTATATAATATTATATTTATAGTAAATAAAAAAATTAATATTTTAGTAATATTTTATAAATATTTCTCGAATTTTTAATTAGATTTTAATGAAATCTTTATAATCTGTTCAATATAAAGTTATATAAATATTTATAAAATAGTTTGATAATTAAAATATATACTCGTTAAACCTGTTTTAAAATTTAATAATGAATATATTATAATGATATTTGATAATGAACACTATCATAACGCAATTAGATAAAGAAAAAATATGTTTGCAATTAGATATAGAAAAAATTTTTTTTCTTAAACAGAGAATTGATGTATCATTATTTTCTCATTAGCACAAATTTAATTCATTATTACACTTCTGCTGAGTAAGCCGACTTCCTCCACTATTAGCTTGGTTGAAATATAAGTTTCGAGACGTGGCGTATAATACTTCAGAAAGTGAACAGAGAACAGTAAAAACTTCACGTAATCTGCGAGCAAGTATTCTATACATTGTCATATAAACATACACATATATATACATATATATGTATATATATATAATTATATAATAAATATATAATTTAAACTCTTATCTAATAAAAAATTAATTCAAGTCTCATACTATTTTAAAAATATCATAGTATTATAATTTCATTATTTTTATTTTTATTAAGATACGTTTAGATAAGAGAAATAATATTTCAGCTAAATAATAATCATTTTCAAGGAATATTATAAAATAAATTTTTTTTACAATTAATAGAAGATTGAAGGAAAGACAATGTCCCTGCACAAGAGAATTTCCTATGACGAGGAAAAGAAGAAAAATCCCGAGTTGAAAGATTCCGATATACAAATTTTAAAAGATTGGTGCGCGAAACAACCACATCTTCCGAAAATCTCAGACAATGATTATGTGTTATTCCTGCATAGCAATTATTACCGTATCGAACCTTCTAAGAATACTATCGAGGCATATTATACATCCAGGACTCATCTCACAGAATTTTTCTTCAACAGAGACCCGATTGGAACGAAACAATTGAGAGAAGCGTTTAATGTTACGTAAGTATTCAAATATATAAGTGTCAAAATATACCAAAAGTTTTTTTAATATATGTGTACGTGTGTGTTAAATAGTATCAAGTGTTTAAATAGGTGAAAATTTTGCAACGTGAATATTTCGTGTTAGATAAAAAAATTCTTATATTCTATTTGAATCGCAAATGACTCAAAAGATTTTATTTGAATCGCAAATGATTTTATTTGCCTAAAGTACATAGAAAAATCTGCACTGTAATATTTAACACAATAAAAAAGGCATACAAAATGTGTAATGTGTGCGTCATTTTACTAGAAATCATTTTGCTAGTTGTCATTGAAATTAAAAAAAATAAATTTAATCATAATGTAATCACATTTGTTTTTAAATGGTTTTGGCATCAGATGAAAGTTATTTACATTATTTAAATTTTTATGTTCTTTACATGTAAATATAATTCAATTAATTCACACAAATTATATATACAATAATTATGTAGAGTAAAACAATCAAATTTATTTAGAGCACAGATAACATTGTCAATGCCAACGAAGGAGGGATACAAACTTATCTATTCGAGATTAAAAGATTATGAACCGTCACATTTTGTTTACAACGACGCTATAAAGTACTTTACTATGCTGATGGATTTGTGGTTGTATACTGAAGGAACTGCCAAAGGCCATGTACTTATCATAGACATAGAAGGTGTTACCCTTGGACACGCAGGCCGTCTCAGCCCTATGGGACTTAAGAAATACCTTTATTATCTGCAAGAAGCTATACCAATTAGACTCAAAGGTCTGCATTTTGTCAATGCCAATCCGGTTATGGATATCATTTTGGCGATGATGAAGCCATTCATAAAGAAGGAGTTGATGGAAGTGGTGAGAAAAATAAAGATGTTTTTATTAAAAATAAAATAAAATGTATATGGTATATATATCAGGGAGGGGATGACTTACTGCACGTTTGAGTGTGCTTGTCCAAACAGTACACAATATTAATAAAATATATAAAAAATATTTATAATAATTACTTAAATATTTTATAAATATTTGTGTAATCTTAGAACAAATTATAAAGATTTATCATAAATATCCTAGTAAAGGATTTGAACATTTTTTACAAATATTACCACAAATATTCATTTTTTTATTTACCATAAATATTGTATAAAATATTTAATCTATTATATATTATATATTTTATATTCCATCTTATTTTAATAATATACGTCGAATATACAGTCTTTATTTTTTCTCTTAATATATATAAAATACGCATAAAATATTTATAATAAATACATATGTATAAAATCTATAAAATATTTATCATAAATATTGTGTGGTGTCTGGTTAACGACGAAAAATTTAATGATAAAAAATTATTTTTAGTTGCATATTCATCCAACAAAGGATACGCTTACAAAGTTTATACCATTGGACGCGTTCCCGTGCGATATAAGTTTAGGTGGAAAATCTAAACCGCTGAAAGAACAACATGAAGAGCAATTGAAAAAGCTAGAGGATTATCGTGAATGGTTTTTGCAAGATGAAGCTACGGGTCGGGTGAACGAAGCCTTAAGAATAGGCGAAAACAAGACGAAAGATTTGTTCGGTGTCGAAGGAAGTTTCAAAAAACTCGATATAGATTGACTTGTGTCTTAATTCTCTTACATCAAACACATTGCAAATAATCAAATATTATTGAAAATATTATTTAAATTGCATCTTTTTGTTTTTTCGATTAGCTCATTTAATATACTCGTTTTAAATATATAATGGTTTAGATATATGTGTATGATAATCGTAAAAAGTAAATAAGAATGTAATGTTTAACGACGTAATTATATGCTAGCAACACAAATAAAGTAATAACAATGATATCAATATAATTTAAATTCATAAATTTGAAAATTTTTTCCAAATGGCATTTTTGTTTATCTAGAGCAAAATCAAGTTTTTTCTAGAATAATAATATGCAATGTATGGCAGTTACAATATACGCAATATATATTTGAAAAAATTATATTGATTTACATTTACATGAAAATATGAGATTTTATATTCATAGATATTATAATTTATATCATGTGTTAGTAATAAGTATAAGCTAAAGTTTAAAAAAAATAAATTACATAGCAGGCAAACATGTTTATAATGTCTGCAATAAACGTAATGTTTTAAAATTATAGTATCATCCTACGTATCTGATCGTACAAATTCCAAGTTATGTAACAAAAAGTCATACTACTACTCAAGATTTCGAATTATGTTGTTCATAATTGTGGTAACCTTATAACATTTATGTTTGTCGAGTAGAACGTTATTTTAACAAATTAGATAAAAATGTGATACATATTTTAATTGACTTCTATAATTACAAAGATGATAGTAATCGTTAATATTAATGAAATATATTTTGTTTATTCACGTGTGTATACACATATGGTAGATCAATTCTGTTAATCAGGTTTTTAAAATCATTACCCATAATTATAACATATTTTACATTTAAAAAGGAACAATATTGATATATATAATATTTACATAGTTACAGAATATAAAAATATAATAAGTTATAAGAAAATTTTTAAGAAATTTTAACTTAAGAAATGTAATTTAATTTACTTAATAATATATTTTACTTAATAATAAGATTTAAGAATATTTTAACTTAAGAATTTAAGAATTTTAACTTAATTTTAAATTAAGAACTTTAACTTGTAAGAAAATTTATTCAGGAAATGAGACAGAGTTTATGTAACTAACAATAAAATATGTAAGAGTAATTAGATATGAAGCATGTCATTTGAATAGAATTATTGTGTCATTTTTTGCTAATCCATTAATAATGTTAAATCTCATTACTGTGAAATATGACGTTCACTGATTGCGAGAATGTTGCGTAGAATGTTTTCTGTACGCTGCGTAATTTGAAGAAAATCATTCTTGCATTGAACCTTGCTTTCGCAAGGTGTTGAGAAGGTTTGTACATTCTCCTCGAGAAATCAGTAAGTCCTCGACTTATCGCGTGCGTAGCAGCGTTATTCTGCGCTACATTACCTGGCATTTGTAGGACAGATCCATCTGTGAATTTAAGGAATATTGTAATGTGATATAATTCTTTTTGCTAAACAAAAATATTATTTCAACTTTTGAAAACAATTAACTGTACGTTGTACAATTAATCAATTAATTATGGAACATCCCGGTAAAAAATTTGTTATGTATAATCACATATGATATATGACCATATAAAATTATATAGAAATATATAAAATTTTATATAAGTTATGTATAATTATATATAATAATATATGACTTATTGTATAGTTATATATAATTTTATATTAATGTTGGCTAGATGTCAGTCAACAATAATACAAAATTATGCATAGTATACATAACTATACATAACTTATACAGAATTTTATATATTTCTATATACTTTTATATTGTTATATATAATTATATATGAGAAATTTTTTACCGGGATGTACAATTATAAATTATAAATGCAAGAAAAGTTAATATAGATATATATATATATATATATATATATATATATATATATATATATATATATCTGTAAACGTAAAATTATTCGTAAATGAGTGGTTCTGATAAGTAATTGTTTTTAATATCTATATAACAATCAATAATATTTTACATATATATACGTAAGTGGTTCAGAGGTGATACAAATCCAAAAAATGGAAGTTTGAAAAATAGGGACTTTTGCATTTGCTTTATCATAAATACGTATATAAATTATTTAACTAATCTGCAATCTGACTCACTTTGAAAATAGACGAATTCAATGTAATTATGACAATTGATGATATGTCACAGTATAGGTACAGTGACTAATAATAGATTGTATCTATCTATATCTCAAATCTTTTATTATAATAACTCAAAATCAAGTTTGGGTAGATTTGTATCAATTGGCATCTAAACTAATCGCATATATATATATATATATATATATATATACAGGGTGTTCGGCAACAGGTGGAACAAAATTTAAGGAGTGATTCTACATGATAAAATAAGACAAAAATCAAGAATAACAAAATTGCTAGAGAGGCTTCGTCTTTTAGTTATAAATATTTGAAAATTTGCGTAAAAGGTGCCCAAAGCATGGTAAACCGCAAAATTTTTGGCGTGCGTAGACTACATCGACTGAATCGCTCTCAAAATACTCTGTGACGCATATATGCAAATATGCAGCGAATTGCCGAGCTTTAGATACGTTTTACATGAACTTTTAAATATTTATAACTAAAAAACGAAGCCTCTATTGCAATTTTGTTATTCTTGATTTTTGTTATTCTTGATTTGTCTTATTTTATTATCACACACACACACTATTGTTTAGAAGTTTGTAAACAGTTAGGACTTGTTAATTATTAATTTTTAATATTTGAGAAATGTGTTAGAACACATTTTGTTTTCTACAAAGTAGTAGTAGTCGAAATATACAATAAACTTTTATTACAGACGCTATATATATATATATATGTGTATAGAAAAAGAGATAAATGAATGTGTGTAATAACGTACATGTATGTACATCCATACATGTGAAATTTCAAGGTTTTTACTTTTAAATACTGTGTTCTAGTTACTGACAGCATGCTAATTTAATTGTTTGCTTCAATTATTTTACTGTTTCCGATTAGAGTAAAGTTTTTACCAGTATGTATATATATATATATATATATATATATATATATATATATATATGTATGTATCAATATGCGTGTGTGCTTTTCTAAATCATTTATTAATATTTGAAACAAAAATAATTTAATCCTATCCGAAACAAGCTTAAATAATGGCAAAATTAAATTATCATTTTTATTTGTAGTTTTTACTCATTTATTTCTAAATAATATTTTACATTTATACTTCAAATTTTGCAAAAAGCAGAAAAAACACTACTTAAAATAAAATATTTACCAACAAAACATAATAAAAAAAATAACAAATCACATAAATTTTAATATGTTTAAAGTACGTGAATCCAAAAATCTTCAATAAACAAATTGCTCTATATTCTATATTTGTATCTTTTTATATAATTATATGGCTTTACACAAAAATAAACATAGATTTTTCAAATAAATAAATTTTTACTGTGTCTAATCGATATACATTGGACGAATATCTTTTTATTAAATAAAAATATCAACAAAAATATCGTACACACATTAATGCAAAGAGCAGCATTCTATTACAAATTTATGGATTATTAATTGTAATAAATTAAAAAAAAATTGTTCTAGATGTTCCTTTTTTCTTGTAATGTTATAACAATTACTTTAATTAAGCAAAAATATATATAATACGTCCATGTTATCTTTCTTCGTGAATGTTTATCGAAAAAAAAATTATAAACGAAGTCAAATTTCTTTTTATAGGCCGTTTTCGAGCGTTGCAACCATGTCAGCTGTAACGTTACCGACTCGATACGTTACTATAGAGGAAGAATGCAAACGGAATCCACAGCTCAAAATGTCAGATCTACAAATGCTGAAGGATTGGATGGACAAGCAACCTCATTTACCAAATATAGAGATGATGTACTTTATTTTATTTCTTCATAGTAATTATTACCATTTAGAGGCGACCAAAAAGACAATAGATAATTTTTTTACCGCAAGGACACATATGCCGGAAGTGTTCTCCAATAGAGATCCGATTGCATGGAAGGAACTGCGAAAGATATTCACCGTCGTGTGAGTTTCATTCGTTTAAATTATCAATTAAAATTATTAATAATACTAATAATAAAGATTACTTGCACTCGATGAGTTTTAAAAAGTTTCTTATAGAGAAATCTTATACAAAATATTCCAAACAATGTAAGAAAAAGATTCTTCCGGTAACACAGGGCGACTATACCATTGGAGCAGAAAACCAAAGAGGGATACATTATTACGTTTGGCAAGCTTTTGGATCCGGATCCAAGGAAATTTGACTATCTCGAGTGTATGAAATATTTATTTATGACGTGTGAGGTACAAAATGTGATAAGAGGCACCAGTGAGGGACTAGTTGTCGTCATTGACGCAATCGGCATGTCCTTTAGTCATATTGCTCGTATAAATTTAATGAATGTAAGGAAGCTGTTGTACTATGTACAGGAAGCTATCCCTGTTCGACTAAAAGCCATTCACGTACTGAACACTATACCCGCAGTAGATATGCTACTGAATATGATAAAGCCTTTCGCGAAAGCAGAATTGCTCAAACTTGTAAGTCAGCGACATGTTATTCAATCATAATATTAGAGTCTGAGAAACAAGAAAAAGAGTGAAAAAGAAAATGGCATCTAATATATATATATATAATTTTAGGTGCACTTTCATTCAAACTTGGAGACTGTGCAGGAATTTCTGCCTATCGAAGCGTTGCCAAACGAATACGGTGGAAAAGCGGGATCTATTTTCAACATAGTTGCTAAACACATTAAATTACTGGAAGAATTCCGCGAATGGTTTCTATATGACGAAATTGTTGGACGGGTGAATGAATCTCTGCGAGTTGAGAAATTACAAAATACGGAAAATTTGTTCGGTGTGGAAGGTAGCTTTAAAAAATTGGAGATAGATTGATTGGCCGAATAAATAAATACGAAATCAAATATCTTTGAAAACAAATGCAATTTTCTCTCCTTCAAAAAAAAAAAAAAAGAAAAACCATCAACCAAAGCATATTCTCGTGTTACTCGATAATTTTTTTTATTGTTTCAATTCGCATTATACCAACGTATCCTTGTACAGATAAAATACAGAGAAAAAAAGAGACATAATTTAATTATTATTGGATAATAATATACATATTATTTGGCACTACATACACACACAGACACACACACACACAATTTGATATATATTAAACTGTATTGTTGGTGATAATAATATATTATAATACCATAATTAAGTTGATGAATTATATGGTTTATTACGTGTACGTATGTGTTTATTAATACTTAATTAAATGTTTCTCTGAAGTTGTTTGTATTGCAAAAACATATTACGAGAACCTTGACATATGTGCGACCACATAATACACATGTACTCTGTCCAGAATATTCTTCGTCTGCACATATACAAAATAGGAATACTTAAGCGATTAATAATAAGTAGTAACCGACAGTACGACGGTGTAGAGGAGGACTTTCTTGCGATAAATTTCCAAGGATGCTCTTTTATTAGACAGAGTATATGTAGATATTAAATGTTTCGTAATCCATAATTTCGTGCACGCTATTTTAATTAAGATTGGTTTATAATACAAATTAGGCTCATACACTCGCAGTAAAAAGGCGTTCTAGCAGTATTCGCCAAGTCTTTGCATTGTTCGTAACATCTTCTAACTTTGAAAAAATTGCGTGAGAAAAACAAAAGAAAAAAAGTGTAAGACAATACCGTATTTTAAATTGATTAATACAACACTATTGAGTAATTCGTTTAATTTGTGTACATATTAACTCATGTGTACATAATAATGAATGTTACTTATATCGATAAAGATATTAAAGATTTTTAAGTACAAAAAGCTAAATTTCTAAAATATTACATAACATTTGTAAAATATTTATTATACATATATACTGTATAAAAATAATAATTAAAAATATTTAAAAATTAAATAGAATAACTATAATCAACAATCATTATTTATAGAAACTGAAGAAAATAAAACGTTAGAGGCAAATTTTAATAATGTCAATGATAAAATCCATTACTTTGGAAGAAGAATTAAAGAAAAATCCTCAATTGAAGCTATCAGACATACAATCACTGAGAGAATGGTGCGAAAAACAACCGCACTTACCGAGAATTGAAGACAGCTTTCTTGCGATGTTTCTTCATAGCAACTATTATCGAATGCAACCGACAAAAAACACTATTGAAAATTATTACACGACTAGAACACACGTACCAGAATTTTTTTCCAACCGTGATCCGCTTGGGGGAAAAGAATTGCGACAAGCCTTTAAAATCGCGTGAGCATTTTTAATATTAGTAATATAAAACTTGTTCATCTTCAAGAACAATACTTAAATAATGTCAAATATTATATATACATATTTCTCTTTCAAAATTTGCATATGCACATCAAAAATGAAATAAAGTATGTAAACTGTATGTAAATTTAGGAAAATTAAAATTATAGGTTTTTATTTAGAGACATATATGATTCATGCTTTACTAATATATCTGACATAATATATATTATATTAATAAATTAAAATAAAATAAATTTTGGCTTAAAAAGGGCTAACCTTCCTCTAAAAGGAATAACAAAGGACGGCTATAGAATCATGTACGGTGCATTTCTGGACGTCGATTCTTCTCGTTTTGTCTACAATGATAATGTTAAATATTTTCTGATGGTGTGCGACGTATGGCTTCTGACGGAAGGTACGAATAATGGTTACGTCTATTTCGCCGATGCTAGCGGACTGTCCTTTGGTCATATCGCGCGAATCAGCCCATTAGGACTCAAGAAATATTTATATTACATACAAGAGGCAGCGCCAATACGTCTGATGGGAATCCATTTCATAAATGCACCGCCCGCTATGGAATTGCTAATGAATATGATGAAACCATTTATGAAAAAAGAGATGATAGATATGGTAAATATTGCTAAAATTAAAATTCATGTAATTCAACTTTAGTTGGTTGCCGAGGAATAATTACGTAATAGCGGTAACTGTTGACACATATAATTGCATTTATATCACAGACAATTTCTTTGAAAATTATATCTATTTCTTTAAAGAGTTGAGCTTACACAGATCTAACGTTGTGATAAAATATAGATTTTTAATATTGCAGATAAAAAGAAAAAAAAAAAAATATATATATATATATATATATATATATATATATATATATATATATACACACATATATGTATATATGTATATACATATATATATATATATGAATGTGTGTGACTTTATATTAGACTTTATACTTCATAAATATTATCGTTCAATTGTCAATCAACAATAAACAAAGAAATTGTTGCGTGTTCGTACTTTATTGATAACAACGAAAATTTAAATTCACATAAATTATACTAATATCAATCTTTCGACTTTACACTGAGAAAAGTTTTTTCTCAATTGCCACGACTCTTCTAGATACATTTTCATTCATCGCTAAAAAGCGCTTCCGAATACGTGCCGGTAGACTCGCTGCCAAACGAGGTGGGTGGAAAAGCTGGTTCCATGCATAAACTGGCCGCAATTGAAGTGAAAAAGCTCGAGGACTATCGCGAATGGTTTTTAATGGACGAAGCGACCCGTCGTGTAAATGAAGCATTAAGGATCGGCAAGAGTAAGTCGGCAAGCGATCTGTTTGGCATAGAAGGTAGCTTTAAAAAACTCGATATAGACTGATAAAAATGCACTTATTGTCTAGTATTTTTTTTGTTGTGCTCTCTGTCTCTCTCTCTCTAAATTTTTTGGAGTGGAATCTCACTCTAAGCAATAATGAAAATACTGTCAGTCGAAGTAGAGTGAAATTTCACTTTTCGAAAAAATGAAATTATTCGCTCTTTATTGGATTTATCCTTCAACCCTAAAAAGAATGACATTTCACGGTTTTTTTTATGTATGTACATACGTTGTCGCCTATGCTGCGCTATTCTAATTTAAAAGTGACACACGAAAAGAACTACGCAGGATTTCACTTTAAATTGAAGTGAAGTTTGGAGTGTTTAACGACTTCACTTTAAAAATAAGAGTGAAATTTTTTACTTTTTGTCTTAGAGTGAATAAAAATTTACTCTATTAAAGTGAATGTTTACTCCACATGGAGAGAACTGGTCAGTGACTCCATGATGATGGAATTAGGTGAAAATTTCACTCTAAAATATTTAGAGAGCTTATATAATAGTTTCGAAAGATATTATAATTCAATTCTATTTATCTGATAAATATTTTGTATTTTGCAATGTAATATTGTGAGTCACGCGCTCTTTGAGTCTGAAATAAATGAACTTTAATGCAAAATAATTGTTGTTTTCCTTGTGTGATTTATTAACAGTTTTTCTATGCTAATTATATTATATATGGTGCCTTACAAAATTGACATTTAGCGGAATATTAATAACAATTTTATTTACAAAGCTGTACGAGAGGCGTTTCAAAAGTCATTGCCATTATCATCGAAAAAACCGAAAAATGGATTAAAAAATCTGAAAAATTATGAAAGATACTTAAGATTGAGATAATTTTATTTTTCCACGTAATTACTATGTACATTTAAGCACTTATCATCGTCACAAAATAAGTGAAATGAATCTTAAACTCTCATTTTTTAATTACTGTACGTCTAACTTTTTGAGTCATGATAAAACGTCTTCTTGAAGCTCATAGGTCCCAAACCATTGTTCATCCAAAGTAGACTTGAGAAAAGGATAAAAAATAAAAATCAGAAGGCGCTGTTAGAGAACAGATGATTCTTATCGTGTATAACGTCAGGACTACCTGCTTTGAATTTCTCTATACGCACGAACGCAATATATGCAATCTCGGACATAATATTTTCACTAAACATAAATGGCTAAACATTTTTCAGCTACTGAAAAAAAAAAAAAAACGAATGACGGCACCTCATAATTTCCGGACATTAACGTGAATGCTAACTCTAGCTTTCGTCTTTCACGTAATCCATAAATGTTGATTATTAGACTTGAATTTTTTCCTACAAACTTATACAAGCCTACGAAACATAATTTACCAGTATCATGGCATCAGTGTTGCCATAAACAGTGAAAAAAATAGTGGCAGTGACTTTTGAAGAGCCCCTCGTAAAGCGTTAAAAATTAAAAAGAGAATCTGATTGTTCGTGAAAAAAATAAGTTTTTATACTTTTGCTAAAGAAATAAAATTAACCAAAGAACAATTATAAAAAAATTAAAGACATAAGTATAATGAGAGATTTTGCGACACTCTGTATGAGCTCGGAACTATCTAATTTACGTGAATCGTCACGCGAGTGAACAAGTAGGGGAAAAATACATGTTATCGCACACTTGCTAGTGGCTCCGTATACGTAATGTTCAGATCAAGGTAAACGAGATTAAACAAGTTTTTATTACATATAAACTCGAATAATTAATCGTGTGCTGCTTTTTATTTGTGCTGTTCCAACATATATATCTGTATATGTATAATTTTACTATAAAAACGAATAATCATGAGCAAGCTACGATAGTTCGAGACATTTTACAGTGAGTCTATTACAAATGTAGTTAAGCAAGCAAATAACGTGCAACGCAACAAAACAAGTCATCAGTAATAATTAGTAATTTAATCGTGTGGAACACATTATAACATTGAAGAGAAAAGTAACGAGAAAGGACACTTTAAAATATATTATTACACAGTCTTCTAAAAAAATAAAGAGTCACACATAAAAGTCTTTATTAGTAATGATTTGTTAATTTATTTTTAACAAACTTGATTGTTAAAAATCTAGATTTTCAAATCACTGTATATATACATACCAAAGTATAAGTGTACATCAATTAAAACAAGAATTGATTCTAATAAAGTGAAAGAATAGATTCTAGTAAAGTGAAAAAAGACTATAGAAAATACGAATTTTAACAATGTCTTCGACAAATTATATCACCCTGGAAGAAGAAATGAAAAAAAATCCTAAGCTGAAAATGTCGGATGTACAGATTCTAAGAGAATGGTGTGAGAAGCAACCTCATTTGCCGAAATTTCAAGATGTCCAGCTTGTTATATTTTTGCACAGCAATTACTACCAGATAGAGCCGACGAAAAATACAATTGAGAATTATTTCACTATTAGGACACATGTGCCAGAATTTTTTTCCAATAGAGATCTTAAAATGAAAGAACTGCAAAAGGCTTTTCAAACTGTGTAAGTATATAATTCTTGTTTTTCAATATCGATAGTTAAAGAAAAAAATGATCTATACATATAAATTATTACTATAAATTATTACAGATAAATATACTATAAATATATGCTATAAATTATTACATATAAATATAAACTTGCTTTTCATAAGTAATATATATACGTGTACATATTATATTATATCTATAATATAAAATTACAATCTCTTCTCTAATGATATAAAAATAGAAGTGTATTTTGTGCTTGAAAATAATTTCAATTATAAATTAGAACAGATTGTAATTTTGGGTTCAAAATAACTTCTCCCTCCTGTTAATTTCACTTTTCGTCAAAAATATTTATAATTACATTACCCAATATAAAAATATTTATAATTATATTATCCATTTCAAGTATTCAATTTAATACAGTGTTATGTATTTAATACAGTTTAGTTAATTGAATCCAAATTATTGTAACACCTATTTTTGTGTTAAAAGGGGATTCCTTCACTTAGAGAGAAAAACGAAGGAGAATTATGACATCATATTTGT